>NW_023276807.1:78788373-79388373 GCF_003668045.3 Cricetulus griseus | reverse complement strand
TTTTAAAAATGTTTGGCATACTGTAGAAGGGCTATTTGATTCCTGCTGGATGCTCACATATGCCTTAATTGGTAGGGTAGTATTGTTCATCCTTATTCTTTTGTTTTATTTATTAATTTTGATTAAAATTAAAAATAATCTTATTTTACATACCAATCCCAGTTCCCTCTCTTTCCCATCCTCTCATTATCCCCACCAACCCCCTCATCCCACTTCCCACCTCCATCCACATTCCTCAGGGAATGTGAGGCCTCCCATGTGTGATCATGAAAGTCTGTCACATCATTTGGGGCAAGATCTAGGCTCTCCCCTCTGTATCTAGGTTGAGAGAGCATCCCTCCATAGGGAATTGGTTACTAAAGCCCATTTGTGCACTAGGAATAAATACTGGTTCCACTGCCAGAGGCCCCATTGACTGCCCAAGTCCCTCAACTGACACCCCAATTCAGGGTGTCTGGTTTGGAATTATGCTGGATCCCCAGCTGTCAGTTAAGGGTCTATCAGCTCCCAGTTACGCAGGTAAGATGTTTCTGTGGGTTTTCCCAGCATGGTCTTGACACCTTTTCTCATCACTCTTCCCTCTCTACAACTGGATTCCAGGAGCTCTGCTCAGTGCTTAGCTGTGAATCCCTGCTTCTGCTTCCATAAGCTACTGGATAAAGGCTCTATGATGGCATTTAATATCATCATTAATCTCATTATAGGGGAAAGGCATTTAAAGTAGCCTCACCACTATTGCTTAGATTCTTAGTTGGAGTCATCCTTGTGGATACCTGGACATTTCCCTAGTGCCAGATTTCTTGCTAAGCTCATAATGGCTCCCTCTATTAATGTATCTCTTCCCTTGCTGTCTTTCTCTGTTCTTCCCCCAGCTCAACCTTCCTGATCCCTTATGTTCTCCCCCCCTTTGCGCTTCCTCTTTTTCTTCCCTCTCTCCCCATTCCCCTGTGCTCCCAATTTACTCGGAGGTCCTGCCTCTTTCTCTTTTGGGGGATCCATGTATGTATCTCTTAGGTTCTTCCTTGTTTCTTAGCTTTTCTGGATTTGTTTATTGTAGGCTGGTTATCCTTTGCTCTATATCTAATACCCAATTATGAGTGAGTACATACCATGTTTTTCTTTCTGTGTCTGTGTTACCTCACTCAGGATGGTTTCTTCTATTTCCATCCATTTGCCTGTGAATTTCAAGATTCAAAGCACATGGACATTGATTCAACTATATTCATAGCAGCATTATTTGTAATACCCAGAACGTGGAAGCAACCTAGATGCCCCTCAGCTGAAGAATGGATAAAAAAAATTTACACAATGGAGTATTACTCAGCAGGAAAACAGAACAAAACAATGGAATCCTTATTCTTTTTAAATGTCTCCTGCAACACATTTGACAAAAAGTAGCAGCAACTGAGGCAACGCCTCAGTTGTTAATGGCTCTTAGACAACCCTCTCACAGTCATCCACAAGAGGTCATGTATGCCTGTTATCTGAGACTCAAAAGGTTACTGCCTAGTCTCCAACCCTGGCAGCTCTCCAAGAATGGATGCTCTTTGAGGGCTCGTAGTCAATGACAGGTAAGAGCTTGTTTCACAAGCCAAGCTAAGACAGGTATGGTCTAATTGCTGTGCCCTCCTCAGGTGAGTCAATAAGACCTGAGCAAAGAACTCTGGCTACCACTGAGTGCCCATGTAATAAATGTAAAAAGGTGGATATATAGGAATATAAGGACAAGGCTGAAGGATGAGCCAACATGGAGTCTGCCTGAGGACCTAGCAACAGGCACTGTCAGAGGTCTTGATTGTGCCTAGCCAATGAGGGGAGAACACACAATGCCAACAGATTGAAACACAGCCTGGGAACTGGAAGGAGTGTATAAAAGACTCCCCCAATTGGTGAATAAAAGAGACTGATATTTACCTGACTCCCAGTCTCTGTGCTGTTCATGCCACACCTTCTCACCTCCTCATATATCATTTATGATTATTATATGCATTGGAAAACCCCACCTCTAAGGCCACTTTCAGTAATCTAGCAAAAGCAGGATACATCATCAGCCATCAAGATGTAACACATTCCACTGTCACAAGAAGTTGTACATGAGCTATATCCTCATAAAAAAATCAGTGCTTTCTCCTCTATCCTCTTTCCCTTTCATCTTCAATTAGAGGCAGCCTCTTCCTCCCCTCTGCCCCAAGGATGTAGGGAGTACTGAACAATGAAGTTAGAAGCTGTCTAGTTGGTTGTCACCTCACTGTGCAGGGGCAAAGACTAAAACCCCAAGGAGACACAGATGGACACCAAGACCTTTGAAGTGAGCAAGAAAGAAAATCTTCTCAAAAATAAAGCCTTACCCAAGGGAAATGTTTAGTGGTAGAGGGTGGTGAACAAGGTCAACAGGACCAGGGCTGGGGGTACATCCACCTCCAAGAATACCAGAGGAACAACTGAAGGGGCCCAGGCAAATTGGTCTAACCACTGTCATTTCTGATAAGTAAATCCAGGTAATCATTATGGTATCAGGGTGATTTATTTCCTTCTTCCTGGACACCAGGGCCACTTATTTGATTCTGATGGAGTTTTTGGAATCCACCTCTTCAACTTTCTGTGTTGTAAGGATAGGAGGATAGCTTTACCAATTTTGCTAAACCTCACCACTCAATTTTATTTTCAGGGGCATTCTTTTCACTCATTCTTTCCTGATGCTGCCACCCTCTCTTGTCCATTTACTGGGAAGGGATCTTATAGCCAATTGGGAGCCTCCATTTCTTTTGTTCCTCACATTTTCTTCCTTAGATTCAGCAGAAGTCACTTTATTCTTAATCTTAGCCCCCCACCATATTGGTTTCAACATGTCATTTCCTTTTTCAGATTCCCAGATAGACCCCCCCCCAAGTCTGGGATATCCAAAACTCCTCTTTTGCCAAACACCATTCCTCTATGGTCATCCAATTATAGGACCCTATCTGGCATGTCACCCACTCTAATTCCAGAGCCTCAGTGATCTTAAGCCTATCATATCTCACCTTCTAAGAAAATCTTTGCCCCACATCTTCCCCCTTTAATGCCCTATATTTTCAATTTTAAAAAGCCCAATGGGACCTACCACCTGTTTCAAGATCTCTGGCTGATTAATTCTGCACTGCTCCCCCTCTACCCTGTTGTGGCTCACCATTACACACTCCTTTCCACTACCTCTCATTTCTTAGTCCTGGGCCTCAAGGACACATTCTTCTCAATCCCCCTTGATACTCAGTCACAAAATATTTTTGTTTTCAACAGGACTGATCCTGACACCACCTGTATACACAACTCACTTGGAATGTTCTACTCCAGGGTGTTCTGGGATAGCCCACACCTATTAGGTCAGGCCCTGGCCTCAGATCTCCTCTTTTTCTGCCCCGAAATCTAAATGTATACAGTATGTAGATGGCCTTGTCCTCTGTAGTCCATCCCTACAAAATAACCAAACTGGCACATTTGCTTTTCTACATTTCTTATCCAGCTAGAGCTTTAGAGTTTTCCCATTTAAGATCCAACTGTCCACTCCTCAGGTCATCTACTTGGGACTAACCACTACCCTAACCCTGAAAGCCATTACCTTTGATAGAAAACAAATAATCCAATCTCTCACAGTTGCCTCTACCAAAGAGGAGATTTTATCATTCCTAGGAATGGATGATCTCCTTTGTTCTTAGATACCCTCTTTTTCCCTCGTTTTCCATACCCTATATGAAGTACCCCTAGGCCCCTCATATGAACCCCTTCTCAAATCCATTACTAAGCTCTTTCAGAAGCTCCAACATGCATTTCTTAAGGCCCTGGTACTATCCTTCCCATATCTAAACTGTCTCTTCTCTCTTTATATAACAGAAAAGGACAGATATACCCTAGAAAGGTTATAGGCCATCAAATATGACCTTCCTTTACATCATGGCATACATGTTAAAAAATTAGACTTTAACACCCAGGAATGGGTGCCCTACACACATGCTCTAGCAGCAGCCAAGCTCCTCATTCATGAATCCAAAAACCTAGCCTTTGGGTCACCTACTGATTTTTAAGGGGCCCCTGAATATAGGGATGCCATAGTTTCAGATACTGATGTTGAGGCACAGGCCATCCCTGCCCATACCACTAATCAAGAGGCTGAACTAACAGCTCTCACCCATGATTTCCAATTGGCAAAATGTCAATCCCTAAACATCTGCAGGCTCCAAATATGCTTTTTACATCCTCCAGTCTCATACTGCCATCTGGAAAGAGTACATGCTACTTACAACAAAAGGCAAATCAACAGACCCCAAGCCCAATTATCACAACTCCCCTTTTCCTACCCACCAGCCCAGATGATCCCTCCTGGGTACTGATTGTCAACTTGAATTTACCCACATGTTTGCAGTAAAATGTGTTAGGTACCTCCTAGCCTTGGTGAACCCCTTCTCAGGGTGTTGGAGAGCAGTCCCAACAACCAACAAAAGGGCTCAGACAGTCTCCAAACTCCTTTTGGATATCATTCCCTGCTTTGGAATCCTGATCTCAGTCCAGTTGGACATTGGCCAGAATTTACCTCCCATATTTCCCAAACCCAAAGAGTTAACAACCCTTGGCCTTTCTGTATTCCATACCATCCACTTTTCTCAGGAAAGATATAATGACCTAATTGCTCATTTAAAAACACCTTTGTCAAACTGTCACAAGAAGCTCACATAGATTGGTAAAGTTCCTGCCACTGGCCTATCTCAGGCATTGGGCTCTCGCTAAGCAACCTCTTTCCATCTCACCATTTGAAGGCATGTACCCACAGACTACTTGTTCTGCCCACCCCCAGTCTTTCACCCAAACTCTTGCCTCTCCCTGTTTACCTACTAAATCCCTTACTCTGACACCTCTGTTTCCTGATATGGAAGTTTACTGACCACTGCCTACCTCAGCCGTGTGCCAACTCCTGACTGTCCTTCAATCAACCCCTTCCCACTTGGATTTGAGGCACACATTGAGGAATAGAATGCATGCCTTTAAACCTGGTCAAAAGCCTATGACTCAAGAGGTCAAAGGTCCAAGAGAAAAAAATAATATCATGACTTATTTTCTACATGCATATGTTTATTCAAACTAAAAACAAAAATGTCATGGCCATAAGTATAAACAACTAATATTAATAAGACATAGCATTATGCTATGGAATGCTGTGGAGACCAAATGCTCACTGGCTTGTTATTTACTAATGTACTTATTAATTTAGGATCTAAACAGCATCCTTAAAAGTGTTTGTTTCTCAAGTTTAAATCCATTGTGTTAAAGTGATAGAGATCAAAAAGTGATACATTGGATCTCTTGTGGAGAAGAAATACAAGGGTGAAGGGAAAAGATCAAGTCAATTAAAGAACACTAATAGATTTTCTGCTTGAGCTGAGATTTGTTTTTCAATATCTAATATTGTTTCACCTATTTATTATATAGATCCAGGAATATCTAAATTTAATTATTACTTTTTGGGGGGACAGTGTTTCCCTGTGTAGCTTTGAAGCATGTCCTAGAACTAGCTCTTGTAGAACAGGCTTGTCTCGAACTCAAAGAGATCTACCTGCCTCTGCCTCCCAAGTGCTGGGATTAAAGGTGTGTGCTACCACCACCCAGCTCTAATTTTCATATATATATATATATATATATATATATATATATATATATATATATTATTCAACCTTGCTATATTCCCCACCATCCTGAAGCAGTTGGCATGATAGAAAGGTGGAATGGGCTTTTAAAGACACAGTGTAGCACCAATTAGTTGCCTGGAGGGCTGGGATAGGGTTCTCTTGATGGCAGTATATGCTGTGAATAAGTGTCCAATACATGGTACTGTTTTTTCCATAAGCAGGATCCATGGGTTCAGAAATCAATATGTAGAAATGGGATTATTTCCACTCCTTATCACCTCTAGTGACCATTAGGAAAATTTTTGCTTTCTGTTCCTGCAACCTTATCAAGGTATCTCTTTCCTTGTTCTCCTTCTCTGTCCTTCCAGCAACTCAGTCTTCATGTCCCTCATGTTCTCCTCCCCTATCCCCTTCTCCCCTCATCTCTATCCTTCTTCCCTCATCCTTCCCCCATGCTCCCAATTTACTGAGGAGATCTTGTCCCTTTCCCTTTCTGGGGGTATTCATGAATGTCTCCTTAGGGTCCTCCTTGTTTCCTAGTTTCTCTGGGGTTGTGGATTATAAGCTGGTTATCCTTTGATCTACATCTAACATACATTTATGAGTGAGTACCTACAATGTATGTCTTTCTGTGTCTGGGTTTCCTCACTTAGATGTTTCTACTAGTTCCATCCATTTGCCTGTGAAAGGTGGCTCAGTGGTTAAAACTCTGGCTGTTTTTCCAAAGGTCCATAGTTCCTTTGTATGCATAGTTTCTTTTAGGTGTTTCAGTGGATGGAACATGACCTTGTAATGAGTTATTATACATATGGAAAAATGAAGCTTGCTCTTATGCTTAGTAAAATAATAGATAATAAAGTTTGTTCAGACATACTGCATATTAATCACTGTTAAAGCAAATAAAATTATTCAAGTAGAACTTTTTTGTATTCAAAATTAAAATGCAGTTTCTATAACCTACAGAGTATTTCTCATGAGAATATTCCTATTGTGTAAACTTTCATTGTGTTTAAAAGATGTTGTAGAAGAAAAGTAAGTTGTTGTAAAGAAAAAAAATAATTAACCAATAAATTACCCAGTATTGGTGCTTATACACGGACAAATATAATTCATTCAGTGTGAAAAACAAATTGCTTTACACAGAGTAGATAGACATTAACAATACCAACTGATTGCACCATCAAATATACTCCCAAGGAACTGTAGAATGAAATGGTAGCATCTGTCCAAAGAACTTCATTTCATGTAGGCAACTGCAGTCACCTCCTTAAGGGTGTGTGCCTGCAAGATTTCTTCTACAACCTGAGCCTAGACCAAAATGACAAGACCAATTTTAGAATTTGTTATTTACCTTCCCCTGAAAGAAATGGAACTTTTTAAACCTTTTATGTCCTGAACATTTGTTCTTTACAGTATGCCTAAAAAAAGTGCTGCAATTGCACGCTCTTACTGTTTAACAGAGTGCAGTGGTACTCAGATCAAAGGGGAGTGCCCTGAAGTTGTGTGTGTGTGTGCCTGCATGTGTGTGTGTGCCTGCATGTGTGTGTGTGTGTGTGTGTGTGTGTGTTTGTATGTGTGTGTGTCTTGGGGGATATTGTCATTCCTTACTGTGGTCGCTTAGACTTAGGGAAAACTCATCTCTCCCAGCTCTGAGCTTCATCTCTCTTTTTGTCCTGGAGAACAATTCCTTGTACTATGAGAGCTGTGACATTGCAGTCCTCTTCACCAAGGAAATACTCAGGCAGACTAATGACAATTTGTATTGTCATCTGATTGGTCCTCACTTTAGGCTTGCTACATTATCTTCAACATCATGACACTTTCCTCTTTCTCTGCCTATTGTTACTTTGGTATTTTTCCTTACAGAGGTTGTTCCTACAGGACTCCCATCAGCCTGGAGGCCTATGAAGCTTTCCAAGCCATCCAGCAAAAACCATTTAACATTGATTCACTTCTAATTTAGGTCTATTGTTTTAGAAATGAGGGATAATCAGCTGCCAGATTTTTAGCATACTTGTATATAAGAAAATGTTAAGATTTAGTAAAAATGACACAACCAAATCCCATTGTAAAGTGTTCATATCCCTGAAAAAATAATGACAAATCAATATCTTCAAAAGGTAACAGATGCCTATACATTTTAAGCTTCAGACTAATTTTCTTAGCATGAACAACAACAAAAACACACAGCAGGCAAAGTATAAGGCTAGGCATTCTAGTATCTGCCTCAAGGAGAAGAATAGAGGGGAGAAGGAAGAAAGTGAAATTATTTGAATTAAATGTGTATGGAGTTGAACAGCAGGGAGGTGGATGACCATTCTAGTGGGAGAGGGGTGCTTTAAAGGAAGAGGAAGGGGGACCAGTAGATCCCAGCTAGCATCATAGAGAAAAATGGAAAATGTGCCTTTGATTCTGAAAGGTGGGCAGACAGACCCAGGAAAACCTGGGAAGCTTGTGGGCCTGCCTGATTTCAGATTTTAATCTCTTTCTTATTTGAACAGGCAGAAGAGCACATAAAACTGGGCCTTCAGAATGACACTGATATACACTCACATTAAGCAGGAGGCACCTGGAGGGATCATTGTCATACTGTACATGACTTTATTTCACAGTCAGGGTGGCGATTTCTCTTTATTTTGGGGATATTCACTTTGGGTGTTTTCTTTTACTGTTTCTTCTTGCCTTTATACAAGTGAACTACTGAAGTTCCTGGGTGGAGGCTAGGTATTTCTATGTTAGACACTTCAAAGTTAATTAAGTGATTAGAAACTCATGATTGTGGCAAGTTGGAATGTTACATATCCATAGCCAAAATTATCATGGACTGTCTTTATTCTTTTTCTTAACTATTTAATACCTATATTTGGTAAATGAATTTCATATTTTATATTTTTGTATACTTGGATTTATGACTTTCAAATTTTATGTCATCTTAAGGAGTTCAAGTCAGCCCTTGTATATAGGGACACATTGCTTAGAGAAATCTGAGTGTGTATTCCTGAACCATGACCACACTTTAGGGTTCAGAACAAACTGTCACTAAACTTCCTTGAAGTTTTTTAATACATCAATAATTTCTTTGCGTGTTTTTCCAGTTTCCCCCAAAAAGGTGATGTTTCTTTGTCAAAACATATCCTATATTCTATTTCCTGTATTTCTTTTGTCCTTTTCCTGTTGCATTATTTTTATGGGTTCTAGAGCAGAGGACTGTGTGTGTGTGTGTGACATGATTCTGTATTTCCAAAATCTAGATTAATAAATCACCTAAAAATGATGCAGGCCAAGAGTCATGTTTCAACATGGAAGTCATGCTGTAGATTTTAAAGTGAGAGGAAGTAGAAAAGATTTTCACTTTAAAGAATGAAAACAATGAGAAGACACATTAATCACTTTTTACAAAGCTTTCGTAAGAAATGAAATACGTCTTTACAAATTTTTCATACAGCCAATAAAAGTTTAGAAATATACAGAAACAAATGAGAAAAATAAATGCATATTGCTTTGAATTTGGTATGTCTGTCTCTGTCTCTCTGTGTTGTAGAATATTACTTTAACCAGACAAAGACACATTGCATTTGTTTATGCTATATTCCTTTAATGATGTAAAGATGTGTTGCTTTGACCTCCATGAGTGCACATGTGGGCACATATGCATACACAGGCAAACATCTAAGTAATTAAATGTGATTACATCTACTTTGTAAAGAAGATATGAACATGAACATCTAGATGGAGGGCATCCACATGCAAGGTACATAGAAATGTTCACTGGGCATTGTTGTCCTCTTAGGACACTCCAGCCTAATTGTACCTCCACACTTTCAGGTACCACAACTCACCAAACTGAAGATTTAATTAAGATTCAACTGTGTAGGTATGATTGATTAACTGTGGCCTTTAGTGAGAGACTGAGTAGTTCTCGTCTCTCTTCTTCCTTTTCCCCAGACATTGTGTGGTAGGACTGGAACTCTAACCATAATCTGTGTTTTTCTTACATGGCAGGAATGGGGTCACATTTCTAAGTCTCCTTGTTCTTTCAGGTTCTCCTTTATTTTCACCATAGAAGGCCTAGAAATGACATTTGAAAAATAAACTTGGAAAGGAGACACAATGCTACTCCTGCATTGGCAAGTAGACATGGGGGTAAACAGTGTGTTAGCATCAGAGTGGTTTCTGGGTAGGCACCTGCAGATACTAATGTTGTTAACCCAGGAATCTGTTATTTTCAGTATTACATTTCTTTACATCCACTTCCTATCTTTCAGAAAGCTAGCAGTTTTTCTGTTCCCAAAAGTCAACTTAGTCCAGCCAGATTTAATTCTATTAATAAAAAGGCCTCCAAGGGATAACATGGACAGGAGGTATAAATGGCCTGGGCAGTTTTTATTCTTCAGTGGTGAGGACACAGAGACTGAGCTTGTCACTGCTCCTTTAAGTTCCCCTAGAGATGTAAAGACCGTCTCAGGCCAAACTGGCATTCATGGCTTCAAACCAAAGAAGAATTTTAATACTGCTGGAATAATAAATTTGAGTTGGAAATTTTATGAAATTACTTTAACATATACTTAAACATAAAAATCAAAAAAAAAAAAAGAAATATTCTCTGGGTCTGTGGATTGTAGCCTGGTTATCTATAATGATACCTCAGGCAGCTGGCAGAAAGATTTATCATTACAAAATTGTGGCAGGAGTGGTTTTATGAACTTCCACATAAAAACTTCACAAAAGCATAAAAAGGAATTTTAGAATCCAAAGAACAGAGACAAGTATGGCTTCTTGGTAGCAGCATTTTCACTGCCATCTTGGAAAGACAGAGGCTAAAAAAAGCCTCCACTTTAATTTTAGCAATGTTGTTTAGAAGATAAAAGATGCCATGCAAGAAAAAGATAAAGATATACAGTAAAGACAGATTCAGAGGGAAAAAGTAAAACCTCCAAAGGTTTACAGTGTGTTTAAAAAATATATGTAACCTTGTGAGAGAAAAAGAAACAGGGTAAACTGTGAAAGAAAGAAAGAAAGAAAGAAAGAAAGAAAGAAAGAAAGAAAGAAAGAAAGAAAGAAGCCAAGCATTGATGGCTCATGCCTTTAGTCCCAGAACTTGGGAGTCAGAAGCAGGCAGATCTCTGTGAGTTCGAGACCAGCCTGGTCTGCAAGAGCTACAGCTGCTACAATACATTTGATTATAAATGCTGCTAAATTTATCCAACTTTTACATTTTAAAAATGCTTTGACTTCTAAGTTTGAAAATTTGGACAGGTTACTTGGGAAAGGAGTTTTTGCTTGTGTTTCCACAGAAAATGTAAAGCTATGGATTCCTTCTAGACTAATATGGTTTGATCAAGCAATACCCCCTGAAGCAGTGGCCCAACTGATCCTACATCTAAAACAGTTGAGATGATGCAGTCATAGCTGACTACAGCCAGGATTTCTGTGTTTTATCATGATCCCCACGGTATGGACATCGCCCCCAACAAGCAGGAAGCAGTTTGGAATGAACGATGCCCAAATTCCTAAATATTGTTTGTTACGATAAATCTTTCCTCCAAAAGCCACCCAAGCCCTACCTCCACCAGCTGCCCAAGTTCTGCCCAACTCGTGATGGACAAAATAATACAGAGATATATTAGGTTCAAAGCTGCTTGGCCAATGACTAGGATTCTTGTCTGCTAGCTCAGTCTTAATTATCATAAATCTATATATTTTATAAGACTTATCTTATAGAGGATGCCTTTTGCTGGCACACTCTCTTGCCAGTGGCTCACATGGCGCCACTGGAGGAGGAAGGGGAAAAGGGGAAAATTGTTTATAAATGTTTGTTTTCTTTTAAATATGGTTCATTATAAATGGTAATGACCATAGTCAACCTCTTTTTAAAGGAGTAAGAAAGATCATCCACCATTCTAAGAGATGCAGAAATTGTTCAATATGGGAGAATTAGTAAATGTAATATTCCATATAAACAAGCTGAAACTCACAAACACAGAAAACCCTCCACAATCATCTCTTAGACAAAATCCAGTAACTTTAACAAAAGTCAACACCCATTCATGACAAATGTCCTAAAGACATTAAGATATCATCTCAACATACATATTAGGGACATATCTCAACACAAAAATGTAGTTTATAAAAAACCCATATCCAGGATTAACAAGTTTGAGAGTAAAATCAAGGAACAAGACAAAGTTTTCCATTCTCCCCATATTTGAAGTTTCAGCTAGAGCAATAATACGACTGAAGGAGATCAAGGGAATACAAACAGGAAGGGAGTAAGTCAAAGTATCTTTATTTGCTGATGATATGACAGAATGTATAAGTGACCCTAAAAATTCCACCAAGAAACTCCTACTGCTAATAAACCCTGTCAACAAAGTAGCAAGATAAAAATTAACATATATAAATCAGTAGCCTTCCTATATGTAAATGACAAATGGGCTGAGAAAGAAATCAGAGGAACATCACCTCTCACAAAAGCTTCAAAAAACATAAAATACCTTCAATTAGTCAGGCAAATTAAAAAGTTATATGTTAAAAACTTTAGACAACAAAGAAAGAAACTGAAGATAGAAAGAACTCCCATGCACATGGATTGTTAGGCTTAATATTGTAAAACTGGCCATGCTTCCAGAAGCAATCTACAGATTTAATTACATACCCATCAAAATTCTAATACAATTCTTCACATAACTGGAAGGGACAATGCTCAGCTTCATATAAAAACTAAGATAGTGCAAACATTCATAGACAATAACAGAACTATATTACAGAGCTCTAGTAGTAAAAACAACATGATAGTGTCACAAACAAAGCAAATAGACATGTTGATCAGCAATGAGATAAAATTGAAGATGCAGAAATCAGTTCATATAGCTATGAATACTTGTTTATTGATTTGTAATAAAGACAGCATACCACTCTTGGACATGTACCCAAAGGACAGACACTTCATCATACAATAGAGACTTCTTAGTCAAACATGTTCAGTGCTGATCTATTCATAGTAGCCAGACATTGTAATATTATGCAGTCTTTAAATCATAAAATTTGCATGTAAATGGATGGAGCTAGAGAAATAATCATCCTAAGTGAGACAACACAGACCAAGAAAGGCATATAGGTATGTATTTATGTATGTGTGAATTTTGACTATTAAGTCATTTGTATGCAAGTTACAATCCATAAAACCAAAGAGATTAGGTATTCACTAAGGTCTTTGGACTGGGTTTCCTAGAAAGGGAAATAAAATAGATATGAAGGGATGGGAGATGAGTGCTAGAACAGAAGAATCAAACAGAAGATAGGCAGGGGAAAGGGTTCAGGGAGTGGCAACTAAAACTAAAGCCCTTTTTGGGGGATATATGGAAACCTAATACAAGTCGGAGTTTTCAAAAATATGTAACATGTGAAGTCATGTCAGATAAAATCGCCAAATAATGGCTGAAACAGAGCCCAACTGGAATCTTTCATCACTAAATGAAGCCTCCAGTCCAAGTACTGGTTTAAATCTATTCAAGTTGTTGGTCAAAGGTGTCACATGCACTCTGCAACCTGAATCTATGGCCTTATTACTGAAGATATCACCTACACAACTCACTGAACATGAAGAAGTCAAGCTGGTGCTTACAGAGAACCTTCATCCCTATGGGCAGTTCATGTCCCTGGAAGGTATTCTACATGCTACTAAAGAAGAACAGTAAACACCAACCCAGTGACAAATCTTTTTGATCCAAATCAGTTACCTGCCTGCAAAATGTGCTGGTGCTATAGTGGAATAAAGCTTATGGAAGTAAGCTTTGTGGAAGATCTGATCTGATTTAATGACTGCTTCATGAGATAGAATCTATCCTTTGGTGGCCATAGACCTGAGAGTACAGGCCTGGGTAGGGGAAAAACATGATTCTCTTCTGCTAAATTAATTCACCAATAAAAAGACTCTACTCACAGTCCAATGCCTTCCTCAGCCATCACCAGAGAATTTTCCTACTGCAGCAGATGGGAACAAATACAAAGCCCCACAGACAGACAATGTGTAGAAAGAAAGAGACCTTGGACCACTCCTTTGTAAATGGGATGTCTCCATAAAATAACTCGCTTTGGGGCTCAGTGAGCACTGTGGAAAAAAAGGAGTGAGAATCCAGAGGGTATGAAGGACACCAAGGAAACACAGATTTATACCACCTCTGACTGTTACAAAAATGGACTCACAGAGGCTATGGCAGCACTGCACAGGGCCTGCATGTGTCTTTACAAGATAGGATCACAAAGCTGAAGGGAAATGGGGAAGCATGCCTCTGATCTATAATGCAAAAGCTTTCTCAAATTGTACCACTTTCAAATGAAAAATAATTTTCTTTAAGAGAGTATCACTGAAGAAACAAACTACTGTTAAGTGTAGGCCTCATTTCCAGCAGTAGATGTTCATCACAAGACAAACTCAGTCATCATGGGAAGTTGTCTCATAATGCCACATCAGGAGTAGGGGAATTTTCTTTTATAAACCTTATAGGTATTTCACCTATGTATTCTGGCTTCTGGAATTTTGGTTTTATGGGATTCCTGTGTGTCTGAAAGTGTGTGTTTCTGTTTCTATATGTGTTTCTTGTGCAATTTTCTTTTACTTCTGTTGTTTGCTTTTTTCCTATTTTGATTTTTTTTTATTTGGTTTTTATCTTGCCTCATTTTATTATTTTTTCTTAGATTCTGGTTTGTTTTATATAAAGTGACAGAGAGGTTATGGATCCAAATGGGAAAGAAATTTGGGAGAAACTAGGAGTTAGGGGAGGGGAAAGTATAATCAGAATATTTTGTATGTAAAAATCTTTTCTCAATAAAAGAAAAAATGAAAATTAAATTGTATAAGCAATTAACAACCACATATACATAAGTACATTACAGACACATTCATAAGCTGATTGTGTCCTTCTGTTAGGATAAAGCTTGAGGGGGATTTTTGGTGGATTCCATGACAGGTAATGGTGACCGAAGTGGGGGACAAACATGCCAGGCAGACAAAGCTTAGTGAGAAGTTTTATTGGAAAGGGGAGGGTAGGGAGAAGGAAAAAGAAAAGAGGTAAAGTGCCACAGAGACAGAGAGAGGACAGAAAGAAAAGGGAGACAGGAAAAATTCTGTCTGCCCCAGGGCAACAGCGGGAAAGACAGCAACAAAAAGAAGAGCTGGAAAGAGCAGAGCAGGAAAGAGAGAGCAGAAAGGGAGCATAAGCGGGCAGAGGGCTTTCTTTTGAAGGAGGCCTTTGCACCTGGGCTGACCAGGGCACTGCCTGAGTGCATTCTGTCAGGTGACAGGGGCAGGCCAGCACAATGCCTGGATGCTTACACCTTCCTGTTCCATACAGGAATCAATGTTTCAATTGGAAATAAATAACATGACAAAATGTCAAAGTAAGTGTGATGATTTTAAATTTCTCAGGCAAGATGCCAGTGTCACAAAAGCAAAATATCCTCATGGGCGATGACAGTGAACAAGAGAGTAAAAAATGACAGCTTGAAACGATTAAACAGCTGCAGCAGCAGCAGAGGATGAAGTACATTGAACACAATGTTATGTTTATGTTTCTACACTGCATTCTAAATAGATGTTATCCTCTGTATATTTGTGTGATGTTAGTGTAGCATGGATAACAAAACCCAGAGACAGATAATTGGGGTTCAAGCTGAATATCAGAAAAGCAAAGCAGCAAGCCTCTAGCTCTTAACCTCAACCAAGACTGAAAGGGTGATCCTATCTTCATGAATCTTCAACGTGGCTGGAGAATAAATGCTGAAGACTGATTACTGAATGCCAGAATGAGACCCTGAGCTCCTGTCTTACATAATTCTTTAGTGCTGGGATTAAAGGCATGCACCACCACCACCCAGCTTCCATGGCTAACGAGTGTGGCTTCTGGGATTAAAGGTGTGTACTACCACTGCCTGGCCTCTATGGCTATGGCTAGCTTTTCATTCTGATCTTCAGCCAAGCTTTATTAGATCATAAACAATGTATCACCACATGTTAGTGATTGAAATCTTTGGCAAGATGTCATTTAGCAAAATCCAGATGCCATATCCCTTTTGATAATTTAATGGCTACAAAATATTTCTATTTATTTTTCTCTTCATTTATGTTTTGTTCTTTCTTCTTGTTGGATGGATTAAATTATAAAAAGGCAATGAAAGACATAAAGTACATGGTTCCTCAGACTGATGCCTTTGGGGTGTGACAAGAATGTCTGGACTGTAGAACTGATTTAATTGTTTTAGGAATATTTAACAGTTATAAATAAAAAGCCTTAACACTGAGTTGAGATCACCTCAATTCTGTTTTTAATCTGCATTTTACAGGTTTAAACACATGTGGTTTCAGAAAACAAAAGTCCACTTGAATCAGTACCAAATAGTACTGTACTGCAATATGTGCCTCCTGAAGCTAGTGAACGAGCTGATATACCAGGACATATATGGAAAAGAAAGAATCAAACTCATTCTTGATTTTTTTACATTGAGTAATCTATAAACTATTTGAACTAGTGCAAGAAGCTAGCTTGACCTGTTGGAGTTGTGTGTCTAGAGGTGCCATTTGAATGTGTGTAAGTAATTTTGGAGCAATAAATGCAAAGTGTGGAAGGAAAAATTAAAATAGCAAGTGTGTTCAGGTATCTGTGCTCTGGGAGAAAGACAGAGAAGAGTGGAAGGTATTTACAAACAGGCTCCCAATCAGCATTACTGTAGGAGCTTTGGAATAATATCTGTGCCCGAGCCCCACACAAGACAAACTAAATTATGGTTTCTGATGTAAGCCCTTGGAACAGGTCTTCAGAAGTCTACCTAAATGATTGCATATTGCAGCCAAAGCTAAAACTCACTTTGGATTTACTCACTTAATTTCATATTACAGTTTTATGGAACAAGATGTGCACCCACCTTTGATGTCAGCAAACAGCAATGCTTCTCAGTTAACTTCATTTAGTTTGATTTGCTCTTTTGTTACTGTAAGTAAAAATTTGTCTGTTTACAGCTTTTGTTTGGACACTGGGTGAACAAATCTATATTTGACTCTTGCCAATCAATCTTCACATAATTTGTTGCTGTATTGTAAAAGTCCCATCTAATTGAAGTGGAAGAATTTGATTATATGCTAAGGTTTCACATAATTGAATTATTCCTCTAATTTTTCTTATTGTTGTAGTTCATGAAACCCAGAATAAACAATCAAGAGTTCAATACATTTTCTGCCCCTGAATAATTAAGAACTTGTATATGTTTACCATGAAGAGATGAAATCCTGCTGCAAAACATGGATCCTTTTGTCTCAGGGCAAGTTAGAATCTGAGATATATGGATGCCCTGGCCAATATCTTAGTTGATGACTGTATGTGTGAAGGCAGGGTTTAAATGAGTCCATCAGACCCAAGATAAATGATAATTAGGTGTTTATTAGGGAAGCACTTACACAGAGAAAATAACTGCTGCAATCTTTCTGCTCCAGAAGATGCAGTCTCTGCCCTTCCGAAGTTCTCTGAAACTGAAGAGAGCTTGAGCCACCCCCTCGTATACGTTATAATGATACACATCTGAACCTGAAACCATGTCTAACAGTTGTGGCCACCACCACAAGTTCACAGGCAAGGCATTACAACACTCTAATTTCCTTTTTGCCTAAATAAGAGGGTTTTAAGCCTGGTACAAAAGATACATTCATTGATAACAAATATCAAGTACACTCCAAGAGAAGGAAAGGTATCATACACAAATTAAAGCCTACAACCAGCAAGAGCAACATTAAGCAATAAGTACACACTACATGCCCAGTCCCAGGGTAATGGCAGATAACAGAAACTACTCTGATTTCTTTCCTATTCTGGAAAGTCCACCTTGTACCTAGTAAATTCTATCTAAGCTAAGAGAGAATATGAGCTGTGACTATCTAGTCTTCTCATCAAAGATCTGCTAAGGAAAATAACATTACTAGGGTGAGCAGGAAGTGCAAGTGTGTGACTTTCTAAAGGTGTAAGCAGTGACAGAAACAGCAGGCTACCTGTACAGTCACCCAGTGTCACACAGTAACATCAGGACAACCAACTTCAGCTAAGGCTTAGAGTATCTTAGACCATCTCAGAAACAGGGAAATTGAAAGATTGTCCTACCCTGACTTGGCCAGGTTTACCAGTCTCTTTAAGTTTATCTCCTGCTAGCCCAGTTAAGACAGAGTATCTAAACTCAGAGGTTGAGGTAGGGGTGGTTCTTTGCCCAAACAGCCAGTATAGCCAAGAAGAAAATGAATTCCAAATTGAGTGTCATTAGTGCCCATCATATTCTTGGGGACAATTTCATTTATGTATGTGTGTCCTTCAAGTACAGCATGGACAACACAAACTTAAAAAGGTAGCAATTATCTTGAAGATCACCCTGCATGTCTTAGCCTTCATTGCAATTAGCAAGTCCAGTAACAAACTATAACAGCTGAACATCTACCATAGCAATAGGCACACAGTCCTCAGGTTCAATATGATCAGTGGATCTACTAATAAATCATTAAAAAGGTACCTAAGAAGGAACAAGTTTATATAAGGGTAAATTAGGGAGCATGTCTGTAAAGTAAGTAAAGTAAAGTAAAGTAAAGATGTCTGCAGTAGTTAACTTTAAATTTACTACACATGAACATATGGGTGTCTGTACAGATATTAACTATAGTACACCATTTTTTACTTACATTTAAATAAAGTTCTATAAATTCCCACAAGTTTAAGCCAGTATACCAAAGCAACACTATAAGTATTTGGTGCCACATCATGAAATAAAGGAAAGTTAGAATATAGATAAATTTTAGTAAAGTCAAAGTATTTTGAATACAAACCAGTTTTAAGGCTGTTGTGTAGCTCATAGCTCTACTATTTTTTTCAAGCAATATTTCCAATTTATTTTATCTCTCTACAATACCTATCTTCTATTCATTTTGTTATTAGTTCTAATTAAAACTCCATAAATCCTTGGTTTTAGAGAGGAGAGGTGAATTTATTCATTTATCCTGTGTCCTTCACATCATGTACCTTGATCACATTCATTCCCCATCCCTTTGCATCCACCATCTGCACCTGAACCTGCCAAATAAAACAAAATTCAAGAGAAAAAAGGAAGGAAAAATTAAATTAATGGGAAAAATTAAAAATCTTGTCATGGTCATGGAGTGGGACCCAACAACTCATTCCATACACCCATTTATCTGTTCATCCATACATCTCTCCTTGCAAGTGTTCACTGCAAAGACATTGGTCTGATTTGATAACCCTGGTCTCTACTATACATTCAAGGCTTGATCCCCACTAGGACTTGCCCTGGACATCCTGCTGCTGCCCTGTGTTGTGGAGATCTTCCAACTTTGGGTCTGTGAGTCAGGTCACATGCTCCAGGAGATCTTAGATGGGGTGGATGTTGGGGCAGGCCAAATCATTACCCTGGGTCGGGGCCTGGGCAGATTTAGAGTTGGTCCACCAGATGAGAAATGGGGACAGAATTCCCATGGTCACATCTTCAGGGGTGGCTTACCCACACCTGCACTAACACTGTTGGCTCTATTGTGCTGCCCTGGTGAGATACAGGGTCTGCTCTCTTGAGTGTTGCAGCTGGTGAGGGAATTGTTCACTCTCCCATTCTCATGACCACAGGACTGGCTCTCCCACCTGCCTCATATGTTGATGGACAGGGAATGGGGACAGTTGTTCCATGCTCTAAACTTCAGAGCTGGTTCACCCATACCTGAGTTAACAGGGTTGGCTCTGTTGTGCAGCTTTGTTGAGATGCAGGGCTAGGTCTCCTGAGCATGCAGCTGGTGGATGTCAGGGACAGCTCCCCTACAACCGGGAATTCACCGATATGTAAGCAGATAGGATTCGGGTATTTTTATTAGGGAAATATGCCTTACAGTGCACCTAGCCAACCAACAGGAAAGTAAAGCAAGTCGAAGCAACAGGGAGATGAGAACCACCATGTGTGTTCCCTATCTCTTTAAACCTTTACCACATCACTCTGCTATCACCGTGACCACACCCTGATGGGCATGGCCAGGCACACCTGTAGCCAGCCTTTAGTAGGCATGGTTACCATGTCAGTGTCTCCCTACACTCCCCTACTCTTGTAATGACAAGCCAGCTATTCCATCTCTCCTAGGCATTGATGGGTAAGAGGTGAGGGCCATGATCCCTCCTGCCCATGCTGTCTCAACAGATGATTAATGGGACAGCTGTCCTTTGTTCACTACTTCAGGGCTTCCTTGCCCATACCTCCACCAACAAGTTTGGCTTTATTGTTTACAGGGAAGGTGCACAGCCTTCTCTCCTAAGTGCTACAGCTGGTGGGAGACAGGTACAACTCTCCTGCTCTTATGACCTCAGAGTCGGCTCTCTCACCTACTTGCCTCAAGCATTGAGGGCCAGACGGAGGACATCCCTCACCCATGCCACCACAGACAGATGGGAAATGCAGACATCTCTTTCATGCTCTCACTTTTGAGGCTGGCTCATCCATACTTGCACTAACAGGGTTGGTTCTATTGTGCTGCCCTGGTGAGGTGGAGGGCCTCCTCTCCTGAATGTTGCAGCTGGTGGGTGTCAGGGATGGCTCTCCCAATCTTATGGCCACGGGGCCAGCTCTCATACCTGCCCCAGGAAGTAAAGGGTGGTGGCAGATGAGGGGTGGCCCTAGATCTCCCATGCTCACATCCTCAGGGTTGGCTTACCTGTGCTCTCATCAACAGGGACTTCTTTTCTGTACTACCTAGATAAATTGCAAGACTTATTTCCTGTGTGTTGACACTGGTCAAGGGTTCCACTGCCTCACCATCTCAGACTGCTCCCTTCCTCTGGTCTCTTCAATTACGCCTCTGTCCACAGAACACAAACAACTACCACCACAACCCATGAGACTATTCCGTACCTCTACCCATCATGGACCCTGTTGGGCCCATCTTTTCTCCTCGGAGTCTGGGGTGGGAAGCCCCCAACCTGAGTGTGTGTCTCCCTGTCTCACTAAGGTCACTCATGATGCTGGGCTAGGCAATGCTTTATTATCACAAGGAGATCATTGTAGCACCTAACCACCCAGTGCCATAGGTGTTTGGCTGCATTCCACACACTCCAGCCACATGGCATGGGGTGGGAACTTGCTTGGAGTTGTGCTGTGGGCCAGGGTTACAATCCCATTCCCCTGCTAGGCTGTGCTCTGTCCATCACCAATTCAGGCCCGGGTTGGTCTGGTATCTCCTGCTTGATTGTGGCCCCCACAGACCCAAGAGTCTGTAGAAAGATCAATTTATATATCACTTATACAATTCATCAAAGGAGTTATAATTATGATAACAAATGAAGTATGTATACACAAAACACTTATTCATTTATACAGACTCGTTTGTGTACGGGTTTGTGGTATGTGTGTTTGTGTGTGTGTGTGTGTGTGTGTGTGTGTATAGAAAGATGTTAAACAACTAGGGTAAGCCTCATATCACCTAAGTCATTTTTTTTAAAGATAGACTCCCTAAGTAACCCTGGCTAGCTTGGAACCCCCCATTAGGATCAACTTGGGCTCATACTCCTAGAGATCTATCTGATGCTGCCTCCTGAATGCTGAGATCAAAGGTGTTGATCACCATGCCTGGCTGTCACCCAAGTCCAATTGGCAAGAATAGAAAACTTTTCTGAAATTGAAATAGACTAGAAATAAATCTTGGCTTCAGAACAAGCTTAAAGAAGACTAGAAATCACTGTTAAGTCTTGGAAGATATTCACAATGCTTTTATTATTGTAAATAACACCATTCACTCAAACTAATTCAAATCAGTTCAGTTTAATAGTTATCCATTGCCCATTAAGGGAATACAACATAGAATGTTCATACTCTTGACAGGACCACCTGACATATAATTATAAATTCAGTGGAATGTACTATTTGAGAGAGAAACAGAATAAAATAAACTTTAAAATAAATAATAAAGCTTTTGTGCTGCATTCTAAAGACATTTTCTTGCATTGTATTTCTCTAAGAAATTGGCCTGTTAGTGAGTACTCAATCTAAAATTTCCTGAGTTATATAAATTAAGGCCTTGCTAATAGCTACCAACCATTTTTCTCCACAAACGTATTTTGTGCAGCAAATAGAATATAAGTTGATTATTTTGTACTATTTGATCACAGAAATAAAAGATAAAATTATTCTAAAAGTTATCAGCATTCTGATAAAATTGGTTTGGTAGTTAAAAAAGGGAAATATTGGGTAAGTTTTTTGTATTACTGAAAGCTTATATATTAGCTTATGTTGTATGGAGTACATTTTTCCTCCCCACTGAATATAAATCTACCACACTTTTAAATGTATGTACAGTTCAGTCAGTGAGTCATTTCTCCTAAGATAGCTGTTGAATACCACTATGCTTTGAGCAGAAGAATTTCCCACTCAAGCAAATCCTAACTGTATGTTCACCTGTTTTACATCTGATTCCATCAACTGCTTTTCAGTTGAAGAAAAGTATGTGTTTCTTATTCATTAGTCATTCAGTTAAAAAGCACTTTCTTTCCCTTGCTGAAGCACCAGTTCTGTTTTTAGCTGTAAGATATTTGATTCATTCATAAAAATGTCTATCTAAATATCCATGTTAATTTATTTACAGATATTTTACCTGGACTTTAAAATGATTTCCATAATAATCCTAATGATTTAACAAAACATCCTAAGAACAATGGGGGGTTCTTGAATTATCCATGTGTTTAAAACAATTTAGAGGATTTTTGTTCTGAATAATTCATGTCAAAATGCAATTTTAACCTTAGTAATCTTGATAATGACCCTTATCCTTTACTTTTATCTCTATACAGTCTACCTGTATGATGGCATAAGTGACTACACAAATGAATGTGTTCCTGTTCCACTACATTATTTGTTTAAAAATAGCATAAATAGCACAGTCCTACTCTTTACACATGGTGAACATACTTAGACCACTATGTGTAATATCTCAGGAAGTCACTGGGTCACCTTTTTGTAACCATGTGAGCTATGATAGTTAAAGTAATGATGTTTTATGTATATAATATTAAAATGATGCAGATACAAAAATAAAATCTCTATATACTTTGATTTCTTTTAGAGAGATTATTATGCATATCTTCTGACAAATTCAAAGACATCTGAGTTAAACATTATCCTGCAGAACATATTCTGAATGATATTGTTAAATGGTGCCACAAAGCAGAGAAGGATACTTTCCTGCCATGTTAATCACTCCATCAAATGATTACATGGGATTGAAATCCCTGAATGTTCCTTGATCACAAGATGCTGTCTTTCCTAAGCATCCAAGGGCAGGTTGGTTCCAAATCCTCTTCCTTAACTAACTTTCACAAAACAACAAACGGGTGTGTTAACACAGCCCAACTTGATGTGTTAGGTAGATGGAGTGTCTTGTGGCATGATGGATAAATAACGCAGAGACTGGTGTTGAGGTTCAAGCTTCAAGCTGAAGATCAGAAAAGCAAAGCAGCCAGCCACTAGATCCTACCTCTACCCCAGGCTGAAAGGATGGATCCACAAGCTCTTTACCAAGCCTCAGACTGCTGCATCTCCTCAGTGTGGCTGGAAAGACTCCAGAAACTATCTCAGAATGCAGTGTGAGACACTGGACTCCTGTCTTTTATATTCGTCTCTAGAGCTGGGATTAAAGGTGTGTGATCTTAGGTGCTGAGATCACCTTTGTGTGAGCTGATTCTCTTTAGAATTGGATCAATTTCAAGTAGCTCAGTGTGGCTTTGAACTAACAGAGATCTGTTTACCTCTACCTCCCAAGTGATGGGATTAAAGGAGTGTACCACCACTGCCTCATATCTATAGCTTTTAGCTGACTTTGCTTTCTGAATCCTCAGGTAAACTGTAATAAATCATAAATAATATATCACAACACTGTCTGGTTTCAAACATCACACAAGAATGAAGAAATTTTAAGTGGTTTTAATAAATTTAACAATTATCCTTTTGACACATGACTGTAATTTCCCTATACTAACTAATTTAGTAGCAGCTGTTTGAAATTTAAAGAGCTCTCACTTTGTCTCATCTCCTAAATACTCTCCTACTTCCTTAGAGGCACCCTAGTGTATATCAAACCTTGGCATAGTATATATCAAGCCCAAGCATACAGATGTTTGAGAATATTTGTTCAAGTTATAGCAGAGGTGAATCATCACCATCATCATCACCATCATCATCATCATCTTTAGTAGTACTACTACTAGTAGTAGTTATAGTAGCAGTATGTTGTGTGTGTGTTTTTGCCATGTATGTAGGTGCATGTGTACCACGGTTCACATGTAGGAGGTCAGAAGATTACTGCAGATTTCTGCCTCTGCCTTTCACCTTCCTTAAAATGAGGTCTTTCTTGTTTACCACTGTGTATTTCAAGCTAGCTAGCCTGTGAGTTTCTGTAGCTTGTCCTGTCATTGACTCTAGCTCTCCATGAGAGCATACTGTAATTGCATGTAGGAGGAATTGTATCCAGGTTTTATGTGAGATCTTGAAATCTGAAGTCAGGTTGTGCTCTGAAAGAACATTGCCCATGAAGCTATACCCAGATCTATAGTTGTTAGAGATTCTAGTATTTTAAACTCAAAAAAAACACTCTTATTTTTGTTTATTAGTTTATTTCTGACAAGATTTGTTATGCATCCCACACTGTCCACATAGTCATGATTATTCTGCTCCAGCTCTGTGCCCCTGGGATTGCAGAAATGTAGGACCTCACACAGGAGGACAGTTGAATGGAAGAGGCATTCTCCATCTGTGTCTTGCTCCATTTTTCATTCAGTGCAGTTGGATAATTTCCATGAATTTGTAAGCTGTCTGTTGTGTCTGCTGTTCCTGAGGTGAGGCTTTAATTCTTGGTGGTCATGTAGGTTGCATGGTATTATTTTGATTTTCTTGTACTTGTTGAGACTTGTTTTGTGTCTGAATATGTGGTCATTTTTGGAGAAAGTTCCATGAGTTTCTTTGAAGACTTTATATTCTTTGTGTTTGGGTGACATGTTCTGTAAATATCTGTAAGGTCCATTTGGTTTATGGTGTCAGTTAGCTCCAGGATTCATCTGTTTAGTTTTGGTCTGGTGACCCGAGAGTAGGGTATTGAAATTACTCACTATCAGGTTGTGAGGATCGATAACTAGTTTCAACCTATAGTTTTAATTCTTTGGCAAATCTGTTTGTTGCCTACATGTTAAGAACTGAAATATCTGTCCTCTTGGTGGATTTTTCCTTTGAGTAATATAGTGTGTCCTTTCCTATTTCTCATGCTTTGTTTTGCTTTAAACGCTTTTTTATCAGATATTAAATTGGCTATACTAGTTTGCTTATTGGATGTATATACTTAAAACATCTTTCCTCATCCTTTTGCCCTGAGGTGATTCTAAAGTTGATGTTACGGTATCTTTCTTGGATGCAGCAAAAGAATGGATTCAATTTTCATTCCCATTCTGTTAGTATATGTTTTTTATTGGGAGAATGAGACTATTAATTTGAGAGTTATCAATTCCCAATGCTTGTTGATTCCTATTTTATTTTTGTAGCATGTGTTCTCTCTCTCTCTCTCTCTCTGTCTGTCTGTCTCTGTCTCTCTCTGTCTCTCTCTCTGTCTCTTTCTGTGTCTCTCTCTGTGTCTCTCTCTCTCTTTCTCTCTCTTCTTTTCTTCTTTTGATTTGCTGGTCTCAGATTATTAGTGGCTTGTGTTTTCTGGGATGTGGTTAACCTCTTCAAGGTTAAGTTTTCTATCTCCTGGGTTCTGTTTGCAAGTATTTTATTGAGAATATTTGCACCCATGTTCATAAAGGAAATTGGTCTGTGATTCTTTTTCTTTGTGGGGTCTTTATATTGTTTAAGTATCAGATTAAATTGTAGCTTACATTCCTAGTTGGGGTCATCCTTGTGGATCTCTGTACAATTCCTTAATGCCAGATTTCTTTTTAAACCTATACTGGCTCCCTTTATTGATTTGTCTCTTTTATTGCTCTCCTCTATTCCTCTCCTTACTCAATCTTCCTGATCCCTCGTGTTCTCCTCCCACTCCTCTTCTCCTCTCTCCTTTCTCCTACCTTCCTCCTCCCACCGCCCATGCTCCCAGTTTGTTCAGGGGCACTTGTCTTTTAGTACAGGGCTGAGTTGGCATGGAGCACATCTGACTTGCACACAGAGCCTAGGCTTCATGGGGGTGACTCGTTTTTTGGACACTTGGTATATTTTAGCTTTCCTGAGAACATGTGTTTGGATCAGAGAAACAATGAAAATATGTGTGTTCACAGAAGCATTCAATGGAGACCAGCTATTGTCTCTAATGTGGTTCTTGTTGACCTTCCTTCCATTAGTGTAGTGGGAAAACAGGGATGTTCAAATGGATCATGCCCTGTTGATAAGGTTATATTTTCATATTAAGACGTTCTTTTATTAGAAATTAAGAGTGAGGCATTATCTGCTAAAAATAAACAACACAGCAATGATTACTTTATATTTTATCTACTGATTTTCCTCAATGTGCACTTCTAAAAAATGAAAAGGATCAAAAACTAAGCAATTTAGCCAATGACTATTACATTTTCTAACATATTAAGATATTCTAAATTTAAATTGTGTAATTTTTATTAAAAATCAACCACTAAATATTTTGCTAAGACCTCTCCAAGTGTTCTCTTACACTCTAAATTCTAAATTATATAAGAGCTGAACACAGTAAATTGGGATGTGATTCATTGTCTTTTCATTAATGATTGGTACTATCAGATAAAGAAAATGTGTTACATTTACACAATGGGGTATTGTTCAGCTATTAAAAAGAATGGCATCAGAACTTGAAGCCAAATTAATTGAATTATAAAAAAATCATCCTGAGTGAGGTAACTCAGACCCAGAAAGACAAATATGGTATGTACTTACTCACAAGGGGATATTAGTTGTAAAGTAAAAAAATAATGATCTTACAATCTACAGAGCTGGGAGAGGCTAGGTAACAAGCAAGGCCCAAGGGAGGAATGCATGGATCTGCCTGAGAAGGGGAAATATAAATCTCCTGGATAAACTGTGGGTGGGTGAGCATGGGAGCTTGAGAGGTCAGGTTAGGGGGTGGGCAGATGGGGACAATGTTGAGAAAGACGACTGAAAAGGGAAGCTCTATGGGTCAGGTAGAAGCCTCATGAAAGAGAAACTCCCAGGAGTCTACAATGATGGCCCCAGCTAAGAATCCTGACAACAGTGGACAAATAGCTTAAACTGGTCATCCCCTGTGATCAGATTGGTGATTATCCCAGTTGTGATTGGGGTAGATCCTTCATCCAGATAGAGGTGACTGATGCAGGCAAACTCAGAGACCCATGGCAAAACATTGGGGAAATAGAGGGTATCCTGTTGAAGAGAGGGAGGAGAGATTTTAGGAGCCAGAGGCATCAGGGACATTGAAGAAACCCCATAAAAGCACCTAGCCTGGCTCTTGGGAATTCCCAAGAGAGAATGCTTGGGATCCAACTAGGCCTGCCTGTATGTAACAGTTGTGTAGATTGGTCAATTTTGTGGAACTCCTGGCAATGGGATCAAGGACTATCCCTGGTGTGTTTCTGGCTCTTGGGAAAATATTCCTCATGCTGGATTGCCTTGTCCAGCCTGAATACAGGGGGATGTGCTTGAACTTCCTGTGTTTTGATATGCCATGCTTTGCTGATGCCCATGAGAGGCCTTCACCTTTCTGAGCAAATACAGAGAAGGGGTGTGGTTTGGGGGTGCAGATGGGAGGTGGGGGAAGGCAGTGGGAGGAGAGGAAGGAGAATGTAAAATAATTGATTCATTAAATTAAAAGAAAAATAAATTTATTTGTGTAAAACAAAAGAAAGGAAGAAAGAAAGGAAGAAAGGAAGAAAGGAAGAAAGAAAAGAAAGAAAGAAAGAAAGAAAGAAAGAAAGAAAGAAAGAAAGAAAGAAAGAAAGAAAGACAGACCTGACAGGGCATTCATGTTTCCAAAAATATCAGAATTAGCCAATTTCATAAATAACTATATAGGTTAGTAGTGATATACCATAAATCATATTGATTTTATGTAGTCTAGATAAGCTATGCAGTTTTCCACAAATCAAAGGCAGAAATGATAATTGGGAAGTTATTTAAGGCCAACCAACAGAGAATAAGACATACTCATCCGGGTGCTGGTGGCGCACGCCTTTAATCCCAGCACTCGGGAGGCAGAGGCAGGTGGATCTCTGTGAGTTCGAGGCCAGCCTGGTCTCCAGCACGAGTGCCAGGATAGGCTCCAAAGCTACACAGAGAAACCCTGTCTCGAAAACCCACACACACACACACACACACAAAAAAAAAAAAAAAAAGGGAACCCTCCACAATTGTTTGATATTAGTAGTGACAAAGAGGCAAAATGAGAACTTTTTAGAAAGAAACATAGGGAAGTGATCAGATAGCCACTAACTGGGGGATGTTGTTTTAAGAAAGGTCTAGATAGATGACAGACTAGCAGAAGCATTCTATATGATGCAATGATGGTACAGAATTAGCATTTGTGTCCCACATTGATATCAGGAACAACAACAAAAAAGTGACTATCAAGTCCTGGCCTTTAGTTATGGCTTTTGAAGTACTTAATGGATTGGTTTTCTGGGCTGCTTGCTTCAGATTATGGCATAACACTACTTAAATATGTGTTTGTAGTATTGCCCACTTGAAAAACCATTATTTCAACATTTTCATGAAATTTATCCTTTTCTTAGTGGAGGACAATAATTACTTCATAGCACAATTATTTATTGTCTACTTGGAAATGAAACAATTGATGAGTTGCTTTTGAAACTCAAAATATTAAAAAAAGTTTCTCAACTTTGTTCACTGAAAAATTTAATGATGATACTTTGTTTAATTCAGTCATTGAAAATACTTTATTAGATGTTTCTCATTGCCATAAAATTCATTTGGACCCTTTTGTTAAGTTAGTTATTGCTATTCTCATGTAGCCCACAGAACATTCTGGGTGCAAAGATATGTGCCAAAGAGTGAAAAAATATGAACTTGTTTGAGTTCCACAGAAATATTAATGCATTTTATAATTATTGTCCAGGCTGGTACAGGAATATTAGATACAGTATAACATTATGGAGTATTTATTTCTGGGTGTCCTTAATTGTATTTAACCTTTTTCCACCAAATACAATGCTCACATTTCAGCTGTACTTCTTTACACATACCACTCCAATGTATTTGAATTGATATCTTGCTAATGGGAATATAAGGTACTACATATAGAGTGTGAAGGATGTTTCAATAAATCTCACATGTCTTGAGATTAAAATGATATTTTGTTTTAATATCAACAATCATATTTCATATAATTATAAGATTATATTTTACATAGTTCTGTAATAATGTGTATTCGAAAAATAGATGAAAGTCATGTTTTGTGATGTTACTAGTGATTCAAAGGTGGCTATAATTTCTGCCCTTTTTAATTTACAATTAATTTTTGGTGTTCATTCATAAAGAGGAAAGTGGCAATTTGCCTAATCAAATTCTTAATTAATTTCTCTGGATGATTTTAAGATGTTCAGATATGAAGGGGTTTGTCTGACTTTTCTTTTTCCTTTGTTTCTTTAGTCAGATTTTATGTGCATCTGTTCATTGAAGACTATCAGCATGGTGCAACAAAATGAGGTCACAGTATATTGCTAAGAATCTGGACCTTCAATTATCTGACAGCTAAAAGAAGGTCACAGAGAAACATTTCAAACAGCCTGCTTTGCTTTGTAAATATGTTTCTAATTAGACCTCAATGTGTCTTTTTAGTTTATTTACTTTTGTAATAACTACATTTTGATCTAAATTGAATGGTAAACATGGTCAACCTCTACATTCTTTTCCCCTATTATTTTATATAATTTTTTTGATTTTTTACAGCTCTCAAAGCCAAAAGAATTCATGCTTTTTCACTGGTATGCCTCCAAACTTGATATTTCCCATTCCAGTTCAAATGATCACATTGTTATATAATTTTCCTATTTGTTCCATAACAGATTCATGAAACATTTTCACAGTTTTTATGTAAACTACAGTCAGATTTTAAAAGGTTCACTTGTTAAAATGAGTGTTCCTAAAGCCAGAAGATGTGGAAGGTTAATGATTTGATTGGTTCACAGGCAGAAGCTCACCAGGGCCCTCATTGTTTTAAAGATCAATGTCAGAGAATATATTTGAGCATTAAGGTTAAGGAAGTACTCAAACATATCCCAGTATTGCACCAAATATATCTGGCATCCATTGGTTTATGTGAAATGTCAATAGATTTTAATAACTGACAGTGATTTAATAGGTTAGTATGATGGCATTTTCTTCGAAATCAGTGTTTCTGTAACACCACCATCAAAGAATTCTGATAATGCAATGGATTGGAAATAAACAGACAGACAAAGAAAGTAAGAATTTATGCAAATTAATAATTGGATTAGTCCATACTCTGGGAATGATAAAATGTCACTGTGCCATTGTAATATTATCAAAGACAAATGAATGCATTTGAGTACTTCCTGTTAAGTTTTAAGAATCAGTCAGTTCTTGGATGTGGTGTTTCATGAATGTATTCCCAGAGCTGGAGAAATTGACAGGAGCACTATTCTCAGTTTGACACAAGCCCAGGAAACTGTGGGTTTTGGTCCAGATTGCACAAGAGGGAGAAATCCTATCAGAAAAGCAAAAACAAGAACCAAAAAAAAAATGTATCAGAGCCAGGCTTGTTAGTACACTCCTTAGGAGGCTGAGGCAGGAGGGACACATATTAAAAGCCTTCCTGCACTAAGAGTGAGACTAAGGAAAGCCTGAGCAACTGAGCCTATCTCTTGGAACAGCTACATGTCCAAGAGCTGTTGAGGAGATAATCAAATATGGAACATTTGCACAATGGAATATTATTCAGCTGTTAAGATAAATGAAACTTCCAGGGAAAAAATAGTTCTGAAAAACAGAAACAAAAACATCCTGAGTGAGGTAACCCAGACTCAAAAAGACAAATACTGAATTTTCCCTATGTTAGCATTTTACATTTCAAGATATGTAGACAACAACCCAAATAACCACAGTAAGGGATCAGGGGGAGGAGAGGCTAGTCCAAAAAGGCAAAATTGCTTAATGGAGCAATAAAGGGGAAGATTATTTCAATTGTTCCCTATGGCTTAGTACACACCATCAGATCAAGACTTAAATCAAATCAAGCATTCAACAAATTATTAACAATTCATCAAAGTTTGTGTCAATGGAATTTATCTAATTTTTTTCTTGAAGAAAAAAATCTGGGATAAAATTAGAAAGCAAGGAGATAGTCAGTGCATCCCACTTTTATAATCCCTTTGGCTATGAAGATCAGTTGAAATATCAATTTCTATCTTCTTACTTGAAGTGTTTCCCACTGCTTCTTTATTCCTAGTTTCCATATCTGTCTGTATTACTCTTAAGAAGTGGACTAAGTCCTTATTTGCTGACAATTGCATAGGGTATTTTTTACACATATTTTTAGTTTCATAAAATTGAATTGCTATTATTAATAAAAATACTATATTATAAAATGCTTTATGTTTTTCTTTACAGACATTTTAACCCATGTTGAATAATTCCCTTTTTAGAGTAAGAAAACAAACTATAGAGACAACAGTAAGAAGAATTAATAATAATTTTTTATGATGGTGTATGTGGAATAAGAAAAAGTCAAAACAAACAAATAAGCTAGACAGGTAGTATCTATTCTTTGCAGTTCTTATGAAGGAACAAATGTTGTTTGCCTCTTCCAGTGACTGCTTTGCAAACGCTGTAGTCTGTCTTCTCCTGGATCAGTAAGTGTTTCACTAACCCCTCCAATCCTGGATCATCAGGTGCTGCACTAAGACCCCCTTACTGGATCAGTAGGTACTGCACTACCCCCACTACTCTCCTGGATCAGAAAGTGCTGCACTAATCCCACTCCACTCTCCTGGATCAGAAGGTGCTGCACTAACCACCCCCCTCCTGCATAAGTAGATGCTACACTAACCTTCCCCCAACTTTCCTGGATCAATAGGTGCTGCACTAATGCTGTCTCTACTTACAGACTGACCACTCCAAGACCCAAAGAAGCAAAGCTGCTTTGGAATAATCCCTGTTTCACACTCACACAAATTTTTAATATTTCTGCTATTTCTGGAAGTTGCATCAAATTATGGCAAACCACTCTACCCAGAAGTCCACAGTTTCCACATTCAAGAACATATTATTAAAGTCCTAGCATGAACTGAATTCAGAATTGAATTTTTCTTATCTGGGCAATACTTTTGCTTTTAAATTATGCATTGCTAAACAAAATTAATAATTACACTAGAAAGTTTGAGATTGGAAAATAGGATTTCATTTTTCTTCTTCCTTAAACTTACTCAAAATTCCACTTCATGGGCATGTTTTACTTAATTCCAAGCTGCTGGGACAACTTATGTAAGATCATAGAAAGTGATCAAAATACTACTTGAAGCATAGCAATCCATTATTGAAAATGAATCTTAGTAGGCTAATATTCATTTTAACAGTGTATTCCAAGTTTGGGCTGAAGAGATAACTAAGCTGTTAAGCACATGTACTAGTCTTGCAGAGGTCCTGAATTCTACTTCCAGACCCAATGCTGAGCAAGCACACAAATGACTGAAATCTTCAGGGGATGTGATGCTTCTGGTCTATATGGTTATCTGCACTAATGTGCACATACCAACACACACACACACACACACACACACACACACACACACACACACTTTTAAAAGTAGTAAATCTTTGAAACTTGTTCTAATTTTAAGTTAAACTTTAAAATCTTTTAATGCATTTTAAAATTCTAACAGAATGACTGATTGACAGAAAATATTATTATCCACCTCAGTGAGTCTTTTTGTTATAGTCTAATTATGTAGACATAGCATTCATCTTGGGAGAAGAGATTTCAAGAAGCCTAAAAGATAAGTCAGCATTGCAGACCTCATGACTTAGGAAATGCATGGTATCACCAAGGAAACAAAGGTTACACAAATAGTACAAAATACCATCCTTTATTAGTTTGTAGATGAAAGAAAACCTAAGTATTTTTTTCTAAAGTACTCCTATAATATTAAAAATGTATCTTCAAAGATTCATTAAGTTTTCTTCACTCAAGCTGTTCTCCAAATGTCATCCGTGATCCTTCTCACATGGTCTCAATTACATACTAGAATAGTTATTTCTGGAATACATTTCATGTGCATTTGATCATTCTTTGAACTCTCACTTAGAGACAAGGTGCAATGTGATCATAAACAGTCAGTTATGAATAAAATCATTGTACTTATCTCCAAGTATTCAATATTTTCTTGTTTCACATGCCATAGAAAAACCAACTGATTGGAAGAAGAAGGAAAGAAGGAGGAAGAGAAGGAGGATGAGGAGGAACAGAAAACAAAAGAATTGGCAGCCTACACTTCTGAGTATTAGAGGGACCTAATTTATAAAGGAAAAATAGATGAAATATGTGATAAAACATTTTTTATAATATTAGATTTCAGGCAAGAAAATGGGTAACAGAGAGGCAGGCAGTTCGGCCAGGGATTTCCACCAATATCCATGTCTATGGTGTCATAATGGCTGTAGATTGGCTTAAAATAAGAACATACTCTGATCTCTGGGAAAAATGTTTTTAGAAACAATCCAGATATATGTTATATTGTATATTATATAAGTTCAGGATCTATATATGGTTCTATATAAGTTAAATCAATGTACATTATGTATAGTGATCGCTTGGACACACTGGTCAGCCATTGTAGCCTAATTTGTAAGCTCTAGGTCACACAGAGAGATCCTGTCTAATGCAACAAAGTGGGCTGTTTTTGAGGAGCAACTCTGACCTCCATACTCACACATATGTACATGTACACTATACACACGTTTGCACATTAAAACAATAGTCTTTTTAATTTGTCTTGTCTATAGCTCACCAATGCTGGGTAGCAAACCCATGGCTCAATCATGATAAGCAAATGTTTGATTACTCAGCTATATTCCTGGCCTGAGAAAACAGGGTATGTTGTAGAACGAAATACCTTGGGAGTGAATATCATCTGTCATTCTTCATGGTATCAAAAACCAAACATTCACAAATGGAGAAAGGGTGGGTTTTATGTTTTCTGTGGTCTTTCCCCACAAACACATACATGTTGAGAAAGCAAAACATTCTACAGCTACTAGGGTATATTGTGTGGTGAAGGATATTGATGGCACAAAAAGGAAACGAGTTTGCACTCTGGGTCATGATACAAATATTCAAATGGCGAAAATCTAGGTCCTTATTTCAGAAGAAAGAACCATGGTAGATTGAATACTATATTTTTAATTGGAGGATCTATAAGATAAATTAATTGTCTTATATTTATTTGGAACAACTAGGGTTACAGTTAAAGATCTGTTAAATACCATAAACATATCACACATCTAGTTAATGTGCTCTCACACATTTTGAAACAGGAACATCTTTAAATAATCAAAGAAATTAAAGGCAAAAAATGGCAAAGGGAATAATGGAGATAATCAATTCTTCAGTAAAAATTAATCTCATGGTGTATTCCATATAACTCATGTACATCAGTGAGTTCTCAGCCACATCCAATGAGTCCTGTTCAGAGTCAGGAAAATATGATTAAGTGATCACCTCAGGTTCAGGGACTTCCAGATGCACAACACGTGGACATAACAGCCAATGAATAGTGAAGTTTGAGTAAATGTTATCCTATTTTCTGTGTGTCAGAGGATTAATTAATCTGTAAATGAGAATCTTTGTTTAAATTTTTTGTTTGAAGAATTATAGTACTGAATGTTATACAATAGAAAGTTTTTACTTGGGGGAATATAACTTTATGACAGAGTAGCATATTTTTCAATAGAGACTCCTTCTCTATATGGCCTGTATTTGTATTTTTTGATCTCTCTCTATTTTTCCAGAGTTAAGACAGAAAAACAGTTCTATTAAAATACCATGGCATAGTGTTCTATTACATAGAGAGATACACACTTTTACTTTACACATGGTACTCTGAGTAGCCGTCAATTATATGATACAGAGTTTTCTAAAGAAATAAAAGGAAAAAATATTGTTTCTGTTTCAGATAAAATAAATGAAGATTTGAAAATAATTTGGTAAATAGAGGTTACTTGTTTCCCAAGCTGCATCAGCCCTTCCTTTTTAATGTGAGACATTTCATCACCTCTGACCTTCTGAGAAAAATCCCTGTAACATTAAGGATACAAACACTGAACATGATTCAGAGAAAAGCAATTTCATCTCTCTCTTAATTGGGCTAAAGTTTCAAAAGAAGAAGTTTACCATCCTTTAAGAAATGTTGTCATAAATGTCACAAATGTTGTAATAAAGATAAGGATAGGAGTACAAACTCAACAAGAAACTGTCTAGAACTCAAGTTTCTCATTCAAATGTGGATCAGGTCTCACTTAAGCCAAAAAATGGGGAGGTCATTTCACAATCACAATAGTAATTAATGGTAATAATATTTTACTTCATTATTTCCCCTAGGTCACAGAACAAAAAAATAAAAGTTCCATAACATTTTGTTCTGCTGCATCTTGAATTAATTTTCAAAGTGTGAAATCAGTTAGTCTCAAATTTAGTTGTCAATGAACTATATTATGCTGAACAAACAAATTTAGAAAACTGTTACATTCCTCAATGAAAAGACTTATATAGCTAAAGCCAATGTTCATGAAAATAACTTTATAACTACTAGTATAAGCCAAGTAGTAAACTACTATCATAAGAGCAAGCAAAGTAAGCTGATTTATTTTAAAGAAGAATGGCCTGATATTTTTTTTGTTGGTTAGGCTTTGAAAGTATTTTTCTTCAATAAATGCATTTAAGACTCTAATGAATTGCATAGATTACTCAATTTATTTCAGAAAAGTGTATTTTAACATCAAGAAGTATTAATTTTCCAAGGCTCTCTCTAGCTCCAAGAAAATTGATTCAGGCAGAAATGATCACCTGAAGAACACTTTACCTCCTAGTCTTCCATCTTGCTATCTTAATGGATATCTAAAAGGCTTTCCTCCAAATAGTTCATGTTTAAAGCCTCCTTATGTTACCTCCAACTCCCTTCACCTCTGCTATCAACTGAATGCTCATTGGTTCTTCTCAGAGGACTCATGCTCTTTTGCTCATCATGGCATATCCTGAAGTTTTATTCATCGTAATTTCTCCTGCATGACCAAACTTCTATATACATACTTCCTAGTTCCTTATGTCTCCAGGTATCCTTCACAGGAACATTCTTGCTTTGTATGTCCTTTCTCTACTGAAGCTGATAAAATGGATACAGTTCTTCATCTGATCTATCTATATGCTCCAGACATTCTCCTTACTAATGATGCAATGCTCCTTGTGGCATGCAGTGCAGTCTTCTTGCCAGTATTCTATGTAGGCATGTAGGGGCTAACACACGTACTTGATGCCTCCCTACCAACCAAATGCCATTAGGTATTTCATATCTGGGTCTGCAAGCAATAACAGCTACCCCACTGCATATTTTGAGGGACATGGTCACTATGAAGTTATCATCATCTGAAATTTTTCACATTTCTAATTCCAGGTCACAGTGTAGCATTTCCTACACCTTCCTACAATCCCTTCATTTGTTTCATGTTCTTCTCTCACCCTTTCATTCTCTTTATTTATTCCTTGATGGAGCTCTTGATTTTCTCCTCCCCTCTACTTCTGTCACTCTTGTTTTGCATTTAGAGATCTGCACCCAGACTCCTGTGACCCTCTCAGAAACTGTGCCAAGTGTTCAAAAATTTCACCAAATTTTACTTCCTGATACCAAATTTACCATTATGAAAGTTTATTTTAGAAGCAGAAGCTGCAAGTTTTGGTGACATCTTATCTGTTTTATAACAAATAAAGCTCGCCTGAAGATCAAAGGGCAGAGCTAGCACTAGTTAACTATAGAGGTCTGGACCTCTATACAGACAGGAAATTATATGGCTGGGCACAGAAAGGACTATAAGTTTGGATGACACAGGAGCTTGGTCCCTTTTCTTTCTGAGGAGTTGGCTAGGTAAGAGGTGGCTGTAGCTGGCTCCTTTACTACTCTGATCTTTCTGCATTTACCCCTATATCTGACTCCAGGCTTTTATTATTAAGACCAATTAGGATACATGCAACAATTGACCCTCCTACATGGGGCACAAATTCATGAAAAGCCTGCTTGCTTGTGGCTTTGTAGCCACCAGCACAGGCCAGAGCTTCATGTGGGGCTCCTGACAGAGTCACTGCTCTGGCAGCTAGGTTTTTCTCTCTCTTTTTCCCCCTCAGCCCCTAATCGAATTTGGAATTTGTTGTTGTTGTTGTAGCTGCTCTGCAATAAATTTCACAGGTCCCAAACTCCAGAGAGGCCTGGGCTCCAAAGGCACCAGCTAGACACATCTTCCCTAAACTGGCTGGCTCTGCCTTCAGGCAGCTCCAGTCACAAGTGCTTTCTCAGCACAGTCCTCTGTGCATGTTTCAGATGGACAGCACCCTCTTCCCCATGGGCTGTGGGCTTCCTTTAGACCCCATCTCCTTAGTCTGCCACTCTCAACACATGGCCACATTCTAGCAGCTTCAGCTGTCCTCAGTCAGGGTGTTAACTGCCTGTGTTCTCTGATCAAGCATGCTAGATAGCCTTAAGCTCCCCCAACATAGTTGGCAGATTTGATGAGACAATTGTGAATTGTTAAAAGTGGGAATTAGAAAGAGAGAGAGAGAGAGAGAGAGAGAGAGAGAGCACTTTTTTCACACATTAGGAAATGGGAAACACTATTACAATGGAGGGAGTTAGCTCTCTGTATGATAATATGCTGAATGATTTGAAAAAATGGAACAATTAAGTGAAAGGATAACTAATTTTGATGGGATTTATGCAATGGCAATTATAAGCATCAGTTTTTTTCATTTTGTTTTATCATTAAAAAGGTTAATATAAGTGATAAGATACAAGTTTGAGAAAAAATAAAATAGATCATAGAGATATTCCAACCTAGACAAAGGAATTTAATAGAGAATCAATGTCAGTGTTGCATTATAAGGTTAGAGAAGAACAGCCTAAGGTTTTTACATAACCTACATTAGTTCATCCAGTCAACTCACAGAAACAACTGCCAACTGATAGACATCCCCAAGGCTACATAAGAATTTAATGGATTCCTTTGGGAATCTTAGATTTAAAGAGATTTCAGGGAATGATAGTCTTATATGGCATGCATTCGTCTTTTTAGTAGCAAATGTTAAACTGGTGGTCAACTTGTAATAGAATAATCCCGCAAGTAGAGAGGCTTGGTGACAGCAGTCTCAGAGCTTGCTCCTCAAGTACAATGGGGGACCTGATAGAAAGATGAGGTTAAGACCATTGAAAAATGAAGTAGGAATAAATAGAGGTATGGAGATCTCCCCAAACCAGCTTCTTGGAGAGGGAGATTGTGCTGATGTACAAAGGCAATCTCTATATTATGACCACACCCTGGCTTTATATCTCACAGCAGCTTAGAATACATGGGACAGAATTGTCAAAGTAGGAAAGAAAATTGAGTCATTTACTAAAGTTATACAGGGCCCAAAGGAAGCTTTCACAGATTTCTTACTAACACTGACTAAAGCAGTAAATAGAATAATAACAAATTCAGAATCTAGACAAATAAAATAATCTCTGCCTTTTGAAAATGCAAATGGGTAATTAGGATATGAAAGGCAAGAACAGCATCTATGCACAAAGGGATCTAAGATACAATAAATGTTGTATCACATGACCATAATGATGATTGGATAGGAGAGGTGACTTCCAGAAATCAAATTACCAGAAAAATCAAACTGCCAATCATTTCAATTGTGGCAAATAATGTCACCTAAAGAGGCTCTATAAACTGGGTATTCGTAGAAACAATGTTATTTCTAAGCATGATTTAAAAAGAATGCCCCTCCTTTCTGGATTATGCAGAAAGTGTGTCAAAAGCGAGCATTAGACTAATGAATGTAGATCAACAAGGGACAGTCAAGGTAAACCTTTGACATCAGGAAATGCCTTGAGGGGGCTCTTGCAGGCTCCCATGCCAAATTTGGTTTACAAATTTTCTATAATCATAGTAGAAATTGTTCCTAGGGTAATTAAAGAACCTAATACCTATTATAAGAAACCGTACTGCTCTGGATGATAGAAAAACTATAGGAGATAGGACAAAGAATTCAGAAGAAACCATAAAGCAAATATTTTAGCAAACATCAATAAATGAACAGACCAAATTTAAAAACAATAAATAACTTTGTCATTGAAAGTCTTGTGGACACAGATGTGAATGTAACAATAGTTTAACCAGAATCTAGGCATCAATATTGTCTTCCTTAGGAGGTAAATGTTCACCTTTTAGGGACTGGAATGTTATCTCAGGCAAAACATTGTGAAATATGGCTCAAATGTATAGGGACAAAAAGACAGAGAGGAAAATTAAAACCATGTTGCTAATATAGCAATGAATTTATGGGAACTTGATTTGCTACAGCAATGGAATACTTAGATTAATATTCCTTCAATCATAGAAACAAACCATAAAATAATGTGTTTTGGGGAAAAGTATTAGAAGGTATTATAAAGAACAGTCACCAGCCATTCAGATTGTACAAGAAGAGGGAACAACAGCTGCTGATCTTTCAAAGGCACAAACAGTTCTAACTTTAAAATGATTGATAGATAAACCTGTATGGGTGGAGCAATGTCCTTTAACAACAGAGAAAATTCAGGCCTTAGAACACTGGTACAGGAGTTGCTAAATGCTCAGCATATTGGAGAATCAACCAACCCTTGGAATTCCCCTTTATTTGTTATTAAAAAGAAATCTGAAAAATGGAGAATGGTAACAGATATAAGAGCTGTTAACATGGTGCTGGCATAACTGGATGCTGGCATGTAGAAGACTGAAGATAGGTCCCCATCCGTCACCGTGCACAAAACTTAAGTCCAAATGGATCACAGACATCAACATAAATCCAGCCATAATCAACCACCTAAAAGAGAAAGTAGGTGGTACCCTGGAAAAAATTGCCCCTCAAATGAAGAATGGATGAAGAAAATGTGGTACATTTACCAATGGAGTACTACTCCGTGGGAAAAAAAATGGAATTATGAAATTCACAGGCAACTGGATGGAACTAGAAGAAAACATCTTGAGTGAGGTAACCCATTCACAAAAAGACAAACATTGTATGTACTCACTCATATATGGATTTTAGACATAGAGCAAAGGAGTACCAGCCTACAATCCACACCACCAGAGAAGCTAGGAAACAAGGATGATTTTCTTAAGATATAAATGTCTCAAAATTTATTAATATATACATATATATTAATCCCATAAATATAAATATATATATATTAAACTTTTTGATATTAATGCTCATACAGAGTACTAATTAATCCTAGAAAAAGACTTCACCTAGATTCCTGTACGTGATTTCAGGTTTGAGACTCAGGTAATTAGCAATTAAGAAAGTTTTCTACTCTGGATATGCAAAAAAAAATATTGATTCTTTAACTTCTTTGAGATCTGCTTCATATGACCTTAACAGAAACCTTTGAAGTCTCTAAAAGGATGATGGGGTCCAAAAAAGATAATTCTACCATACTACAGTAATGCTACTAAACTGAGAAATATCACTTAAAGATTGGCTTTGGACTACAAACTGCTCAGCACAATTTTGAGGTGGCTAGCTGAGATGATCCAGTCAAACAGACTACTGTAGCCAGATGTGAGACAACTCCTGTTGTTTCCCGTTATGCAGAGATAGCCACTTATCCCAAGATTTGACAATTAACACACGTTTTTCTTTTCAGTATCCCTTAAAGATGCAGTTGCCTCCAGACACCAAGAAGTAAATTTAAGCACACGACACAGTTTTTGGTCATTCAATTGGTTATGGATATTTGTCGTTGTTTAGGGATATTGGTTACAAGTCGTTATTTGTAATGGACAGTAAAATTGCTAAACTCAGATTAGATTCAATATTCTTGTTTTGAATAGAAAAACGGGGATACAGATATGATAGGATAATAAGGTAAATTATTGTATCTACTCTAAAAAGAAAAAGAGGGAATATCATATATATATATGATAAGATGAAAATGTAGATTATTGGATCTATTTTTAAAAAGCAACTACTAGTTTTAAATATTTTATATTGGATTGGAATTTTGTATATTGTATACAAATTGCATATATTGATACAAAGTTGAGATTAATTTTGTTAAAACATACTGTACATAATTTTCTAACCTTGTTCAAGGTATTGTACTTGTACAACTCATTTAGCAATGTAATGCAAATTTCTAGTTCTTGAAAGTTATTATTACCAACTGTTTAGGATAATAAGAAATTGTAGTTTAGCAATTAGTTACCTATTACAATTAAATTATAGTCAAATTATGTATGTTTTCAAGTCATTTTTAAACACTTTGGGGATCTACAGAATATGCTACTTAATATGTTTTAATAACATAGGTCCTGTTCTAAATGACAATGAGATATGTCTGCTTCTGCCAGCACCAATCTACTTCAGAGAAGATGATGGGCATCGAAGAAACTCTACATGGAGTTTACTTTCTTCATGGCAAAAGTAAGCCACTGGGCAAGAAAGTGTTCTAGCCTTGACTGCTGACAGTATTCTGTCCAACTTGTACAAGCAGAACAAAAAAGAATGTTAGAAAGGACTGACAAACTTTGTCAATGTAAGGTGAGACAAACCTTCAGAATATTTTGCTTCACAGAAAGTCTGTCAGATATGCTAAGCATGTATGCCAAAAATGGATGCCCTAACATTGCAGAGTAATATTGGGTGACTGTCCAGGCAGCCAGCTGTTTCTGTTATTTCTTATATTTTTAGAAGTTGCTTGCTTGCATTTCCTGCTTACTCAGGTAATATTGCTTCATTCTTGGTTGTCTGGTGGAGTTGAAGACTTTATAGTGATAGTTTTCATTGTTAACAAATTCAGAAAATAAATTCACAAAGGAAATGTAAAGTTTGAGGTTGAGAGACATAAAAATATATTTTTGGTAATGCAAGTTAGAATAGAAATTGAATTAGTTTAACCCTTTTAGACTCACCAAAATAGGATAAATAATGGGGTATTTTCTCCAAATTTGTCAATAGTTAATGGACTAAGCATTGTGGATATATATATATATATATATATATATATATATATATATATATGACTGTATATATCATATGTAGTTATTGTACCATATAGAATGGTATATACTTTTTCTTACATTAGCTATAACCTATTTTATTTTAAACAAAAAAGAGTAATGTGGTGATATTTTGTTTGTATTATAACAAATAAAGCATGACTGGTGATCAGAGAGTGGAGCTAGCTACTGGTTAACCATAGAAATCTGGAGGTTTGTACAGATAGACAGACAGACAGACAGCAGGTGATACAGCTGGGCAGAGAGAGGAATATATGGTGGGAGGAGACAGGAGCTTGGTCCCTTTTCAGGGAGAGGAGTTGGCTAGGTAAGAAATGGCTGTGCCTTGCTCCTTTACTTCTCTAATCTTTCTGCATTTACCCCTATATCTGACGCTAGGCTTTTATTATTAAGACCAATTAGAATTTGTGTAACGGTAACAGAAACCCTGCTTTTGTTTTTAATTTAACTTTCTGAAACAGCTGTTGGTAATTCAGCCACTTTCATATCACACCAGAGGAATAAGTTCTTTTGCCAGTTCAACTACTACACTGCCTCAATATCACAGTCAATGCCTGCAATTATTAAATATGAGTTTCACAAATATCCATTTTTCCAGAGTTATGGAATGCTTTTTACACATATTCCTCCACCAAAAAAGAAAACCAGTGTCAAGAAACCCACAGGTTATAGATACTGGGTACCACTTTTTCTTTCTCTATTTAGAGCTAAAAGTTTGAATCAAAGTTCTTTGTAACCAAATCTTAATTTCAATTCATTGCTCAAATCACTGCTTCTAACTGATTGTTACCATCAGTGCAGTTTGCATCTAAGTCCTGCTCCAGCGGCACGATGTGATTCACCAGCAAGGAGGGACGCCAATAAGGTGTCCGATAAGATAAGTCCCATAAAATATATAGATGTATGGTAATTGAGACTGAGCTAACAAATGAGAATCCTAGTCATTGGCCAAGCAGCTTTGTAACTAATACAAGTCTCTCTGTGTATTCATTTGGGCCTAACTCGGGCGGGTGGCTGGCATAAAGCTCACACATGGCGGTGGGGCTCAGGCGGCTTTTGGCAAAAAGATTTATTGTAACATCTAAGTCTTGGCTTCCTTTCACTACTGTGCCAGTCCAAAATATATGGGACAGACTGAAGGTAGAAATTTGTGTAATATTCAGAGCAAGATGTAATCTGAACATGGAAATCAGTAAAGGGTCCAAGTTCCATGATTGGAGCCAAATTTCAATACCAAATTGGAGAGTTGAGAAGGCAATTCTTTAACAGAGTGCTCTCTGGTATTTCTTCCTCTCTTGAATTTACCTTTCATATTTCACTTTCTCTTTTTCTCATTTTTCTCATAAGAAGAGATGGGCATTGATAGACCACACACACACACACACACACACACACACACACATTTCTTTTCAAGATTCTCTAGAGAACAGAATCACTAGATGGAGAGATGAGAAGAGGAGCTAAGAAGTAGATTCATGTGATGTGGGCACAGGACAATAAAAAGTCTGATTGGAAGACTGACATTGCAAGCATTTGTCTGGACTCATGAACCCTTCCATATGCTCTGGTAGTGTCAGACAGATTTATGCATACTTTACTCCAGTCACTCACTCATTTTTTACGCATTTCTTATTACTTTAGTAACTTCTTTTTTTCCTTGGTCACCAAATAAAAGACAACAATAACGACAAGATTTGGATAGGTCTGACACATGGGGTCAGAGTTCCAATCCTGTCATCCAGTATAATGTGTACTGGGATGAACATTTAGTATTTGTTAATGTAAGTACAAATAGTGGAAGAAGAAAATAGTTTTCATCTATATAGAATATATAGAATAAACTTGGTTAATAACAGATAGCATGTTGTCAAATGTTTATTTATAAAATTGTTCATAACCCTGAGCTCCTGGGTGAAATTAAAATCTATAATGCCTGGAGTTGTGACAGCAACTCATGATCTCATTATATTTACATCTTGGACATATCAAAGCCACAGTACATACTTTCATGAGTTATAAGGCATTTTAAACTTGTTACTTTTTTTGGTTTTGCTTATTATGTATACTATAATGAGCTCTGGTCCTCTAGAGCTTAATAAGTGTAAAAGTAATAGTGATGTTTAAGTTGAATGGCACTGTGTCACTGAGAATAAGCATGAAACACTGCACTAAAGTGTTAGGATTTATAGTATCTAAATTTCCATGGTGACAATGAAGTAAATAATACTATAGTAATCAATAACTTGGGTGTAGAAATATACTAACCCTAAATATTGTTGGTATTCAGGAATCTGTACTTGCCTGCCCTTGGTGTTCTGACAGGATATGGCTCTTAACTGCAGCCACTAAGAGCACCACCTGTGTATATTCCCTGTGTTCCCTTTCAGAACAACCCTGCCCACCTCCTTTCTTCCTCTCTCTCCCTCGCTCTTTCCCTTTCTCTCTCTTTTCGTCTTTTTCTTCCACCATTCTTGTCCCCAGGGACCAGTCTCTGTCCCTGTCTCTGCCCCTTCTCTCCCCTCTTCCAACAAACTTCCTATGTGAGTCCTGTTGTATGTTGTACATTCTCTTTGCGGTGTTTTTTTTTTAATTAAAAGAATATATAATGTATTGATTTCTACAATGCACAAAATTGAGATGTTTGTATCTGGTGAGGGAATAATGTTGTTTTGCAGTTGAAACCATAGCTGCACCTTTAGCAATTGCTGTCCCAAGGCAATTGCAACTCTGCAGGTATGAGCAGTGTTTTGGCTGCCTGGGGCTTATCCAGGTGGTCATTTTGTTCCTCCAGGCATGGGCTTTATCATAGCCACCTAGGGAAACTTATGTAAATCTCTACCCTTCTATAGAACTCAGGATTCAAAGGTTGAGTGGAAATCCCTGTAGCTCAGAGAGAATGAATAGCAAATAGCTAACCTTCCCTCCTTGCTTGCCTCTCATCTCCCCCCCAAAAAAACATTCTTCTGCTCAGCCCCCACTAAAGAACCCTAGCTACGCATGGTTCTGCCCTGTCATTTCCTGTCCGCTAATTGTTGACTCAACCTCCTGACCCCATGTTAATTTTATCTGATGAAACAAATGTAACATGTCTTTGCATCATTAATAAATAAAAATAGCAGAAACAAATGTAACACACCTTTACTGTTTTTTGTTGTTGTTGTTGTTTTTTATTTTGTTTTTTGTGTTTTTGTTTTTGTTTTTGTTTTTGTTTTTGGAGACAGGTTTTCCCTGATGAAGCTTTGGAGCCTGTCCTGGAACTAGCGCTTGTAGACCAGGCTGGTCTCAAAAACACAAAGATCTGCCTGCCTCTGCCTCCTGAGTGCTGGGATTAAAGGCGAGCACCACCACCACCTGGCTAAGATGCAGGTTTACTCTTTTTCTTTTGTAACACAACTTTACACAGTTAAAATAGTATTCCATAACAGCACAGTTCATTCAACATGAGGTCATGTGATTAATGCCTTATGAAATGTGTAATGGTATCACTCTGAGTGCTATGTCATTAAAACTATGACAATGTTGAAGAAGCATTTGTGTTCATATGATGGAATGTACCTTACCAGACAGCCAGAGCATTTTAAAACCACAATAAATCTACTACATAACCAATGCAGCACACTAATGTTTTTAAGATCTATTCTCTCTAGTGATGAATAAAATAGGATGTGATATTTACCAAAGTTGCTCAGAGGCTTACAAAGTGAACAATGTGATGCCTTGTTAAAATTTGAAAATAAAACATAAGCTTTAACCTCTATCAGTATACAAGAAAAAAGCAGGTAGAGTTATAACACAGCTAACTATGAGTGTGAGACTCTGTCCCACACAAAACTTTTTATATATTAGCTCAAATCATTTTTATACCTAAATGCCAGCGAGGTCTTACTCAAATGTGTCAGAAACTTGCCATTTGCCAGTCTTCGGTGCTGATAAAAATGTAAGCCCTAAGACAAATGCTTGGTTTGCTGTTTGTATGAATGTCATGAAGGAAAACAACCACTCAGCCACCATGCCCATAATATTTCTTCTAATCAAACATTCAGAAACAAGACCGAAAAGTGACCAATATAGCTTTTCCAAATTCACAGCCAAATCTTCCTGTGAAAAGAATGCAATCTCTTAAGCCATGCTTCTCAAACTTCCCAATGCTGTGAGCTTTTAACACCTCATATTGTGGTGACCCCCAAACATAAAATCATTCTGTTCCTACTGCATAACTCTAATTTTGCCACTGTCATTAATTTTAATGTAAATATCTCATATGTAAGATATCTGATATGTGACCCTTATGGGGTTGTGACACACAAGCTTTGAAACACTGATATATATATATATATATATATATATATATATATATATATATATCCATTAAAACCAAGGTCAATCCCTGCAGACAGGTTTATTTTCTAGAAGCCAGAACAAATTCTTTAACAACATCTCTATGTGCCAAAACACCAAGGTGAGATCATACACTAAAGCAAGAAAATCATAGGAATTACATCCTATACTACATCCCTGGGTACTGCCACATGAATGGGCCTAACTGTGCACTGAAAACCTTCACATCCTTTTAGTAAACACTGGAAAGATAATTTACTAAATTCCAATAGTCCCTTTAAGGATTACAAAAATGGTTTCTGTTAACCTGATGTCTTTCATGAATAAAGACATGATGAAATCATTTAATTTAAAGAATCTCAGGCTATTCTGTCAAAACAAATATTCATATTCTTCCTTTATATTCCCATACCTGTTTCTTCCCTTTTCTCTTCAGCTCTCATTTTTCAAAGTATAGAAATGTGCAGAGTCAATTTGTTCACATAAATGCTCTTCTAGTGTTTCCTAAAATGAAATAACACTTCCCCCCTTCTTTTTTTTTTTACTTCTGACCACGCTATCAAGTAAGATAGTTGTTTTCTTTTATATATAAACATTTATACATAAACATTTTAGGTTCTGGATATATTGAAAGCATTCTTCTTAGTCCGTGTTGTGTACTCTAGATGTTTTCATTTGTGTCAACTAGGAATGCACTCTTCTGTTCTGATGTGAAAGTTATTTGAATTTATTGTCTGTTCCTCCTTACATTATCCTGAATGTAACTCCTGAAGTTATGTCAAATAATTTTTATCTATGATTTATACATTTGATATTTTAGCTTATAAAGGAATGTTTTCTTTATATTTTAACTCACATTAAATTTCTAACATTACTGTTACAATATGGTTTTGGCACTATTTATTTATCCCAATAATTCAAATTATTGCTGCTTTGTGGGTCAGTAAATATTCAGAATTACCAATTATGTTGGAATTTTAAATTTGCATAAGAGTTGGCAAATATAATTTTTTAGTCCAAAGACTTCTTACTTCTCCTACTGATCTCTAAAACTGTAATTATCTATTCTTGATTTGTAATAGACTAGTCATCTTCAAAAATATAAATACATAATATTTGTGTGTATCTTCTCATTGGTATATTTTAAATATAATATTATGACTATTATAGAGTTGACATCCTTATGTGAATATAAAAATTTTAAAAGGAATATAATAGTAGAATTAAAAAAGCAAAAAAGTGTCAAACAACTTATCAAAAGTCACAATGAAGTAGGCTTTTGCTTATAATTTTAAACTTTTTTCATTGCCAAATATGAAGTTTCTGAATCCAGTTGATGTACTTATGATATGACATGAATATTTCCCCACGCAGTTAGCTATGCAGACATGGGTGTTTTGCTGTGAGATCTAGGCTCTATTTTGCCATGGATTTTTGTCATTTTACTAAGAAAAAAATCTGTAGTCAATTAATAGGCTGAATAATGTTGTTCCTCAGGCTAGATAATTTTTGTAAATGGCACAGAATTTATGCAATATACCTTAATATAGAATTGTAGAATTTTATTAGGTAAATTTGAACAATTGAGTAAGTTTGGAATTCCACATGAAAAAATCCAATTCACATTCTTTAGTTCTATTATTTATTTATTTACTTACTAACTTTACATCCCAGCAAAAGGTTCCCCTCCTTCCTACCCTCCCAGTCATTCCTACACCCTCCTCTGATCCCACCCTCTAATCCGCTCCCTTCACATCTGTCCAGGAAAGGGAAAGTCTCCTATGATTTTTTTTTTGCATTAATCTTATATCCAGCTACTTCAATGAAGGTGTTCATCAGCTATAGGAATTCCCTGGTAGAGTTTTTTGGGATTACTGATATATACAATCATATCATCTGCAAATAATGATACTTTGACTTTTTTCCAATTCATATAATCTTGATTAATTTGCTTGTCTTATTGCTGTGTCTAGAATTTTAAGTACTATACTGAATAGATATGGAGAAGGTGGACATCTTTGTCTTGTTCCTGATTTTATTGGAATTGTTTTGAGTTTCTTTTCATTTAATTTGATGTTAAAAACCAGCTTGCTATAGCTTGCATCTATCATGTTTAGGTATGTCCCTTGTATCTCTGATCTTTCCAAGAATTTTATCATGAAGGGATGTCGGATTGTCTCAAAGGCTTTTTCAGCAAATAATGAGATCATGTGTTTTTTTTTTTTCAATCAGTTTTTTTATATGGTGAATTACATTGACATATTTCATATGTTGAACTATACTTGCATCTCTGAGGTGAACCCTGTTTGATCATGGTAGATGATCTTTTTGATGTGTTCATGGATTTGGTTTGTCAGTATTTCATCAAGTATTTTTGCATCAATGTTCATGAGTAAAATTAGTATGTAATTCTCTTTCTTTGTTCGGTATTTTTGTGGTTATTGATGGTTTTACTGGGTATAGTAGTCCGGTATGTCATCTGTGGCCTCTTAGACTCTGTAAGACATCATTTCTGGCCATTCTAGATTTCAAGTTCTCTGCTGAGAAGTCAGATGTGATTATAATAGGTCTGAATTTATATGTTACTTGCCACTTTTAATATTCTATTTTTCCTGTATGTTTGGTGTTTTGATTATTATGTGGGAAGGGGATTTTCTTTTCTGATCCCATCCATTTGATATTGTGAGAGAAAAGGTTATATTCTTAGCTTTAATTGTTATGCCTAAGAGATCCACGAAAAAAAAAATGCCTCTGATCTGCAAGCCCCTTGTCCAAGGACAGATAGTTCATAAAATACTGGAGGGTATTGTTTATCAGAGATAACAAGCCATGTATTATCACTCCATAAACAAGTTTGTTGATGCCACACCAAAGCCAGTAGAATCTGTGTGACAAGTTCCACAGACTGAGGCGATAACTTCAAAAGAAGGAGGTCTCCTGGCAACAGTTGTGGAACTCTAAGCCGGAGAAAAATATCAGGCTATGATTCTCATGGCAATTTCTGTTTGTTCTTTATCCCTGTTTTTCACATTAACAAAATGTTTCTAAAAGCCTATGCTGACATTTTAAACAAAATAAATAAATAAGAAACCATCCCCTGAGATGGGGTCACTAGCCATGACCTCATCTCAGGAAAAACCAGAGCTTTCCAAATCATTCATGTCATTCATGTAAGTACAATTAGTAAAAACTTTCCCAACAATAAAATTTTATATGGCTATGCATGTGTCATCCAAAGTGGGCTTAAGTGTCTGGTAAGGAAAGCTTTTAATGAGAAAGAGTTAAAATAGCTCAATACTTCAGAAACTCACAAGAACTAGATAATAGATGTTAAACAATAACTGACCATAAAAATATATTAATTTGATTTAAGAAACATGTGGTTAGCCTTGGATGATCCTATGTTAGTCAAGGATGGTCTTATGTTTTGACAAATCAAGGACAAATTTACGTTTTGATTAACACTGGATGATTCTATGTTTTGGATTTCTGTGTCACTGTGCCAAGTAACAATAATGTCATATGTTTGGGTTTGTTTAACAAAAACATCCCCTGAGAAAATATCTCCATAAAAAACCTTGTTTGAGTACTGCAAAATACACTCAGATTCAAACTTCCTCTGTGTTTGTTTCTGTTTGTCACCGCCGAATCCTTACCCACCTATTCTTCTAGGACCCTCATCCCAGGGACTCCCATACCTGGCTGGGGTAGTCTATGGCAGTTTGACCCATCTGCAGTGGATACGCTTGATCACATATGGGTAGGATGTTCAGTGGCAGGCAATATGTCAGGATGTATGCTTGCTTCTGGTTGCACATGATGGGAAACACTTGAACTGCAAAAAACCATGAATGTGGCCCATTTTCTGGATCCCCAGAGATGCACCTGGCCAGAGCTGACCCACCTTGCCACTATTTAATTAAAACTTGCTTCAAATTTGATTTTAAATCTTGATAGTGGTCTTATTCTCCAGCAGTGGGATTAATGGTGTTCTATAAGTTTCTTGTACTTTTATTAGTATGTCCTTTTTTAGGTTGGGAAATTTTTCTTCTATTATTTTGTGAAATATATTCTCTGGGTTTTTGAGCTGGAATTTTTCCCCTAATTCTATTTCTATTTTTCTTAGGTTTGGTCTTTTCATAGTATCCCAGATTTCCTGGATGTTTTGTGTTAGGAATATTGTATTTAACATTTTATTTGACAGATGATTGTATCTTGAGTGCCTAAGATTCTGTAACATGACTATTAAATACCCAGAGACAGATATTTGGGTTCAAGTTTCAAGCTAACGATCAGAAAAACAAAGCTTCTAGCTACTAGATCTACCTTTACCCCAAGCTGAAAGGGCTGTCCTGTCCTCCCAAATCCTCAGAATACAATGCTGACTTCACTGCTCTCCACCAAGCCTCAGACTGTAATCCTATGCCTTCCCGGTCTGGAAATTAAGTCTCACCTGAGACCCTCTGCTTGTAGGTTTGTTTAAATACCTCTTGAATCCTGGTATTAAAGGTGTGAGCTTTGATACTCTCTTGCGTATCAAAAGATTCACAGAGATCCACCTGCCTCTACCTCACAAGTGTTGGGATTAAAGGCATGTTATCCCAAGTGCTGTGATCACCATTGTGTGAATTGTTTATCTTTTAGACAGGATCAATTTCATGTAGCTCTGTGTGGCCTTGAAGTAACAGAGATCTCTCTGTCTCTGTCACCCAAGTCCTGGGATTAAATGTGTGTATCACCACTGCCTGACTCTATGGCTGTAGTTAGCTCCACATTTTGATCTCCAGTGGCTTTATTAGCTCATAAATAATATATTACCACAATATTCTCTCTTTCATCTCTTGTATCATATTAGTGATGTTTGCATCTGTAATTCCTGTTCACTTACCCAGATTTTCCATTTCCACGATTTCCTCCATTTGTGCTTTATTTATTGCTTCTATTTCAATTTTCGGGTCTTAAACTGTTTCTTTGAACCATCTGTTTTTCTTGGTTTTCTTGCTATTCATTTAGGGATTTATTGATTTCCTCCAATATTCTGTTTGTCTTTCCCTCAACTTTTTTAAGGGATTTTTTTTTCATTTCCAGTTTAAGGACCTCTATCATCTTCATAAAGTTATTTTTAAGTGCTTCAGCTTTGTTGGATTATTCAAGTCTTGTTGTCATTGAATAGCTTGGTTCTGGTGGTGCCACATTGCCCTTTCTATTATTGTTTCTGTTCTTATATTTGCATTTAGGCATCTGGAATGGGGATGATTATAGGTCTAGTTGTTGATCTTGTATTTATCTTTGTTGGATGGGTGTTATGTTTCTTGGTTTCTATTTCCTCTCTGGTTTTCTGCCTAAGTGGTAATGGGTTCTGGTGACTAGTAAGTGTTTGGATCTAGTAGGGTATCTCCACTGGGGTTTGGGGGTCTTGAGGGCCTTCCATAAGCAAATGTTTCTTCTGAAGTTGGATCCCAGGAGAGGGTGTGCACTCTGGGGTTGTTGGGCAGGCTTAAAGGGACTTAGTGGGAAGTGAATAGTGTCTTACCTAGGGTCCCTATGACCAGCCTGGCCTCCAGAAAAACTGCTGGGATTGTGGGCCTTGTGTGAAGCCCAGGGGAGGGTTCCAGTCTGGAGTTGTTGGGCAGGTTTTAAGGAGTATTTGTGGGTGGTAGGATGTATCATACCTGCTGTTCCAGCCTAGATTCCAGGAAAGCTGCAGGGTCTGGGATCCCTATATTCAGCCTGTGCTCAGGTAAAGCAGAAGTCTACTTCAGATGTTGTAGTCTAGGATATGGAGGCCAGAGGATGGGGTACAGTCTGAGGTTGTTTGGCAGGCTTAAAGGGGTTTAGTGGGTGGTGGGTAGTATCTTACTTGGGGTCCCTAGGACAAGCCGGCCTTCAATAAGCTGGTGGAACTTTGGATAATCAGCTTTCTTTTATTCTGTGGAGCTTGAGCTAATAATCTTGCTATAAATGAGTAACGCTAAAAATGTGGAATTGATATAAAAGAAAATGTGTTTTTACTTGTCATGAGGATGATCAAGTCTCATACATATATATGAGGTAATCCAAGCTCATAAAGTCAAATATTATGTTATCTCTGAGATGTGGATTATATCTTTGTGTGTGTGTGTGTGTGTGTGTGTGTGTGTGTGTGTGTATGTTGGTGTCCACAAATTCTGAAACCCCAAATTACCAAGAGATCTGATCCACTGAAAAAGCAAAGAACTGGTAAAAGAAAATGCCAAGGAGAAAACTATTATTTAAACTTAAAATATGGAGACTTAGGGATATGGTTTAGTCAGTAAAGTGTTTGCCATACAAACACAAGAACTTCATTTGGATCCTCCAGATCCATCCCACATAAAATCCAAGGGAAAGAGCATGTGTTTCTAAATGCAGCTCCAGATAGGTAGAGACAGGAAGAATCCTGGAACTTTCTGCCCAGCCTTCCTGTACATTTGTTAAGAGACACTGTCTTAAAGACCCAGAGGGAAACAATTTCTGAAGATACACAGCATAGAGCTCTGGCCTCCTATATATACAAAAATATGTGCACCCACATCACACAATATACATACAGAGATACACATATACACAATGAAATTAGCACATTTGGTGAAGATATGATTCTAAGTTTGAGTTTTCTGGCCCAGCAGGTCATGCAGCCCTTGAGCCCCAAGTGAATACACGAGACATATATTAATTATTAATCTATTGTCTGATAACTATGGCTTCTTATTGAATAGCCCTGTCTTAATTATTAACCCATAACTACTAATCTATGTAATTCTACATGGTCTAATACTACAGGAGAACACCTGATTTGCATCCTCTCTTAGCAGGCTCACATGATGACTCCTCCTCTGCCTACAAATCCCAGAATCCTCCTTATCTCCTAGAACGGCCTATATTGCTGTGCTATTGGCCAAGAGTGTTTTATTCATCACCCAATAAGATGAACACACAAAAACAGAACATCCCATCATCTCTTTTATTTTGTCTAAACAAACAGAAGGGTTTTAACATAGTAAAATTATATATAACAAAGCAGTTATTAAGGAAGAACTATAATGGCAATATTTAGTCCACTAACATTTAGCAAGATTTAAAAAAAATATTCTATCATCTATCCTATCTTTGTGAGTGTAAAGACTTTTTTATTTTTATTGTTTTTATTTAAATTAGAAACAAGCTTGTTTTACACGTCAATCCCAGTTCCCTCTCCCTCCCCTCCTCCCCTGCCCCCAACAACTGTCTATCCCATCCCCTTTCTTCATCCCTCACTCCAGGGAGGGTGAGGCCTTCCATGATGGATCTTCAAGGTCTGTCATATTATTTGGAGCAGGAACTAGACACTCCCCTTGTGGCTTTCAGAGTTTCCATAGAGAAGTCAGGAGTAATTCTGATAGGTTTGCCTTTATATGTTTCTTGGCCTTTTTCCTTTGCTGCTCCAAATATTCTTTTTTTATTCTGTATGTTTGGGATTTTGATTGTTATGTGGCAAGGAAATTTTTTCTGTGGTCCACTCTACTTGGTGTTCTATAAGCTTCTTGTATTTTCATTGGAGTGTCTTTCTTTAGGTTGGGAAAGTTTTCTTCTATGATTTTGTTGAATATGTTTTCTGAACTTTTGAGGTAGATTTCTTCACCTTCTTCTATACCTATTATTCTTAGGTTTGGTCTTTTCACAGTGTCCCATATGTCTTGGATATTTTGTGTTAGAAAATTTAATATTTACTTTGGTCAATAAATCTATTTCTCTTAGATGCCTGAGATTCTCTCTTCCATCTCTTGTTGGTTATGCTTGCACCTGTAGTTCCTGATCATTTACACAGATTTTCTATTTCCTGGATTCCCTTAGTTTGTGCTTTCTTTATTGTCTCTATTTCAGTTTTCAGGTCTTGAACTGTTTCATTTGTTTGATGGTTTTTTCTTGGATTTACTTAAGAGATTTTTTGATTTCTTGTATTTTGGGGATTGTTTATTCTTCCATTTCTTTAAGGGATTTTCTCACATCCTCTTTGAGGGCCTCTATCATTTTCATGATGTTGTTTCAAGGTCATTCATTCTCTTCTGCTTCATCTGCATTTGGATGTTCAGGTATTGCTGGTGTAGAGTCCCTTGACTCTGGTGGTATCATTGTTTTTTCTGTTGTTGAATGTGTTTTTACATTGTCTTCTTCCATCCCTTCTTCCAGTGGGTTCAGGTAGAGTTTCTATCTCTTCTGGTGCATGTGGGTCCAAGGTTCCCTTCTGGTGGGTGCCAGCAGGTCCATACTCTAATGGCTCTCCCCTTCCCATGGGTGGAGGTAGGAGTAGTATTGGGATATTGCAAACCATGGAGGGGCTCTTCTGCCTGGATTGGTTCCTCAGTGTGCAGTCCCCAAGCCTCAGGAGGCTCTGAGCAAGGCACCAGAAGATAGGCTGGAGACAGGCCCAAGCTTACCTCTTCTCATGTGTGGAGATGGGACTAAGACACTAGCAGTCTCAGGATGGACTCAACCACCAGGTTGGGTTCCCTAGTGCACCACATCTAAAGTCTTACATGTAACTTATGTATTGTCATAGCTATGAAAAACCATAAACATAACTATCTGTCTTCAATTCCATCAAAGACCAAATAAGGATAAGATATAAACTCTAGAATTGACAGAGACATCTTGTTACCTGGTCAATCACACAAAGTTCTTCTGTAATGTTGGGGCATCCATCTTCTGCCTACAGGCCTACTGTGTATGACAGAATTCTCAGTGAAGCAGGAAATTTTAAAATGTCCACCTGTATTTGCAGTTTGTCAGTCACTTTTCTCTGTGTCTTGCAGATGTCTGGCAAGCTCTTCCATGAAGGAGGAACCCTGAAGGACTGTCCCATCTTTGACAAATTTGAAAGTCACTTCCCTGTAGGTCCTGCATTTCCACCTTATGTAGCATACAGTCAAACAGTCCAGGCAAGAGTGGTTTCTAGCCCAAATGGCTATTTCTGCCATGTTGAAGGCAAGCTCCTTAATGATTTTCTTTGATGCCCGTCTTCCTTTCTGAAGTAATTGGTATTGACAGGAGAAGTTGTGTCTCACTGTGTTGAAAAAAAAAAAAAAACGCTAAAACCATTTTAAATGCCATATTCTGAAGATCTTTGAAAGGTTTGAAGAATATCTATCCATCTCAAGTATATCTCTGTATATCTAGAAAACCTAACTAGCCTAATTATAAGTTTTGACTATTATAGGTGACTACCTATAATCTGTACTTAATTATGCATTACATTTTTAAATGAGCTACATAATACATTACCTAAACAAGAATAGAAATATACATATAACAAAATTGATCTTAAACTTGTATCAGTAAACCAAAATCCATACCAATACAAAATATTCATTTCTATATCATATTTCCCTTTTTTCCTTTAAAAAAGAGACTGGATTGTGATCCTTAATCATTTATAACCAACCACATTTAAATAAAAACATTTATAAACAATTTTGGGGATTTGGGGTATTGTTCTCTAGAAACTACTTCCTTCTGTTTGGGGATGCTGTCTTGTGGATCATGAGGAAAGAGAAACCTGTACAAATTCTGGCTGTAGTAGTCTGTGAGGCTGCATAGTTCCAGCTGTCTTGGATGTTGGATCTTCTGTGCAAACAAGAACAAAACCTTTTTTTCAAAGTAACCTGTCCTTAGACTTAAATTTTGAAGTCAAAGTATTTTCAACATATATAAGGTAGATTAAGCCAGCAACATTTATAGTCAAGTGTATTTTAGTAGCTGTAGCTCTTTCCTTAGCAATCAAAAAATTTAAAGACAAGACTATAACATACAGTAGCTACACTCTCTGTGTATTTTCCATCTTTATGTGGCTTTTGTGTTACTCTATTTCTTTTCCTTTTTTTTTTTCATTTTCTGAGAAAGGGTTTTTCTATATATTTTTGCCTGGTCTGGAATTCACTCTATACAACAGGCTGGTCTTGAAATCGCTAAAATCTGCTTGGATCTGCCTCCATCAGCAAATCCTCCTGGTGTGCACAGCCAGAACCAGCTACTCTATTCCTTTTTTAAGCACTTATCCTTTTTTCTTTTCTCTAACAAGCCTACATATATTTTTAAACCCACTGTAAATATTTATCTTTTTCTAACCTCCAGTCTTAATCTGCTAAACAGCATTGCTAGGATTAAAGAGGATGTTTTATCTGTTGGCTTTCAAACATGGCAGGTGTAAGCTTACCAACAGCACTGGGAACTATGCTCACTGCCTCAGCTCTTAAACTGTTATGAGTAAAAGCTAATCAACCATGCAGGATGCTGGTCATTGCTGCTGCCACCTTCTCGTACACACCATTTTATTTGGTAGTAGGCCTCTTAAAAGAGTAATGCTGCTTTTATATTTTCCTTTATGCTAAGGCAGGAAACCTCCCTTAAAGCAGCCTCAAGAATCTCTGCTTGTCTCTAGCAAAACAAAGTCCGCCCAAGAAAATGCTCCTACCAAGAAGCCATGCTTGTTTCTGTTCTTTTGATTTTAGAATCCATTCTTTTTTCTCTCTCTCTCTGTTTTCTTTTTTTAATTTTTAATTTTTTTTTTAGTTCAAATTAGGAACAAGCTTGCTTCACATATCAATCCCTACTCCCTCCGATACCCCCCAACCCTCCCCAACCCCCCACCTGTCCCCTTATGCCATACACCCTCCACTCCCCTGCAGGGTAGGGCCCTCGATGGGGGTCCCCAAAGTCCACCACATCATCCTGGACCAGGCTTAGGCCCTCCCCCATGTGTCCAGGCCAAGAGTGCATCCCTTCACATGGGTTGGGCTCTCAAAGTCCCTTGTTACACCAGGGAAAAATACTAATCCACTACCAGGGGCTCCATAGAATGCAGAGGCCTCCTCATTGACATCCATATTCAGGGGTCTGATTCAGTCCTGTGCTGGCCTCCCAGTCAGCAGTCTGGGGTCCATGTGCTCCCCCTTGTTGAGGCCAGCTGATTCTGTGGGTTTTACCACCCTGGTACTGACTCCTTTGATCTTCATTTCTCTCTCTCTGCAACTAGGTTCCAAAGTTCAGTTCAGTGTATATCTGTGGATGTTTGCCTCTGCTTCCATCAATCACTGGATGAGGGTGGTAGGATGGCATAAAAAGTAGTCATCGGTCTCATTATAGGGGAAGTGAATTTAGGTTATCATCTCCACCATTGCCTAGATTGTTAATTTGTGTCATCCTTGTAGATCACAGGAATTTCCCTAGTTCCAGATCTCTCCTCAGACCTAAAATGGTTCCCTGTGATATGGTATCTCTCATCCTGCTCTCCTCTATTCTTCCCCCAATTCACAATTTTTCATCCTCCATTTCCTCCTCTTGCCTCCCCTTCTCCTCCTGTCATTCTGGCAGCTCCCTGTTGCCTACTCATGCTCCCAATTAGCTCATGAGATCCTGCCTCTACCTATTCTCTAGGGTCCATGCATTTTTCTTTTAGAGTCCTTCTTGTTTCCTAGTTTCTTTGGTGAAGAGGATTGTAGGCTGATAATCCTTTGCTCTAAGTCTGAAATTCATATATGAGTGAGTACATACCATGTTTGTCTTTTTGTGACTGGGTTACCTCACTCAGGATGGTTTCTTCTAGTTCCATCCATTTGCCTGCGAGTTTCAAATTTCCGTTGCTTTTTTCTGCTGAGTAGTACTCCATTGTATAAATATACCACATTTTCTCTAACCATTCTTCAGTTAAGGGGCATCTAGGTTGTTTCCAAGTTCTGGCTATTACAAACAATGCTGCTATGAACATGGTTGAACATATGTCCTTGTTGTATGAATGTGCATTATTTGGGTATATGCCCAAGAGAGGAATTGCTGGATCTTGAGGTAGACGGATTCCCATTTTTTCTGAGCAACGACCATACTGATTTCCAAAGCGGTATTACAAGTTCACACTCCCACTAGCAATGGAGGAGTGTTCCCCTTTCTCCACATCCTCTCCAGCATAGATTGTCATTGGTGTTTTTGATATTAGCCATTCTGGCTGGTGTAAGATGGTATCTCAGAGTTGTTTTGAGTTGCATTTCTCTGATGGCCAAAGATTTTGATCACTTTCTTAAGTGTCTTTCAGCCATTTCAGATTCCTCTGTTGAGAATTCTCTATTTAGTTCTGCACCCCCACTTTTTAATTTCATTGTTTGGTGTTTTGGTGGCTAGTTCCTTGAGTTCATTTTATATTTTGAAGATCAGCCATCTGTCATCTGTCAGATGTGAGGTTGGTGAAGATCTTTTCCCATTTTGTGGGCTGTCATTTTGTCATACTGACTGTGTCCTTTGCCTTACAGAAGCTTCTCAGTTTCAGGAGGTCCTATTTAAAATTGCAGATCACAATGTCTCTACTACTGGTGTAATGTTCAGGAAGTAGTCTCCTGTGCCAATTTGTTCAAGGGTATCTCCCACTTTCTGTTCTAGAAGATTCAGTGTGGCTGGATTCATGTTGAGATCTTTTATCCATTTGCACTTAAGTTTTGTGCATGGTGACAGATGTGGATCTATCTGTAATCTTCTGCATATCCCAATCCAGTTGTGCCAGCACAATTTGTTGAGGATGTTACCTTTTTTCCATTGTATTGATTTAGCATCTTTGTCAAAACCAGGTGTTTGTAGGTATGCAGGTTAATATCAGGGTTTTCAGTTTAATTCCAATGGTCTATCTGTCTATTTTTGTGCCAATACCAAACTGTTTTCAGAACTATAGCCCTATAATAGAGCTTGAAGTCAGGGATCTTGATGCCTCCAGAAGATCCTTTATTGTACAGAGTTGTTTTGGCTATCCTGGGTTTTTGTTTTCCATATAAAGTTGAGTGTTGTTCTTTCAAGGTCTGTGAAGAATTGTGTTGGGATTTTGATGGGGATTGCATTGAATCTGTAGATTGCTTTTGGCAGGATTGCCATTTTTACTATGTTGATTCTACCTATCCAAGAGCATGGGGAATCTTTCCATTTTCTGGTATCTTCTTTAATTTCTTTCTTTAAAACTCAAAGTTCTTAGTGTACAGGTATTTCACTTTTTTGGTTAGTGTTACCACAAGATATTTTATGTTGCTTGTCGATATTGTGAAGTGTGATTCCCCCTTCTATGTATAATAGGATGGAGTGTCTGTCTTAGGCTACGTGATTGGCATCCACATCCAGGACCCTATGTTTATGATAATGTCATTTATATGAGAGTGAGGGGTAGAGCCTCTGTCTTAGGCTATGTGAGGTGCCTCTGCCCCCAGCACTCCAGGGACCTTTCATAAGTGGAGCAGCTTGAGAGCACTTGGAGTGGGGCTCTGAGTCTCAGCCTCATGCTGATCCCGTCATGGAGGAGCACTACAGCCAGTGAGATAGATTGGTGTCTGGCCTGTGGCATCATGATAATCCTGTCATTGACGTCTCCAAGGCCAAGGCAACCAAGAGGTTCCATGTTCAAGGCCTGAAAAATCTAGCCCTTTAGGAGGACTGTCTGGGCTTTCATTGTGATCAGGCAGCTCAGGGTCTCATACCTCCAGGCTATGATAATGAACCAAAACTGTTTTTTCCAGGATGGTGTCAATCTGAGACTTAATGAATCTGGTTAGTCTTTGAAAAGCCCAAGGCCTGAAGGAAACTAATCAGAGAAGCCCAACCATAGGATCAAGGATGGAACGTAACAAAGTGGAATGCCATGGAGTAGGGGTTTCCCCAGAGAGGGTCAGCTCCCATAGCCAAGGCACAAAGATCTACTATCAGGGGGGAATAAGAGGGCTGAGTTCCAATGTATGTAGAGGCATTGGCAACATCACCAGCTTTGTTGATGATCATCCAGGTATAGTTGTAGATCTTTTAGGGGCTTGCAGCAGCAACAGCAATCGAAGGTGAGAAACACACAAGTAGCCAAAAAGACAGCATCTTTTATCTAAAATTAAGCAGAACTAGAAGGCTTCTCAGGGGCTTCCTGGGTGGATTATATAGTTTTAAAAGGCATTCAGGCAACCATCTAGCATTATTGGCCTGAGTATCAAACATACATGCATGTCCTTTTCCCCAAATGAGGACCGGGTGTGGTCCCTGCCATTTGTGAGATAGGGGATCTTTCCATAAGGCCTGAGCATAATTTTGAGCCGTTGATGAATGCCAGAGGTGATCCATGGCTGATTTTCCTATAGCATCATATGTGAGGAAATTTAGCACAAACAATGAATGATTGAGTAGGTTCTTATGATTGCCTTTAGTGGGGTATATAATTCCTCCTCCTGAATATAGTTTAAATAGCATGTTTTTAAGTGTTTGGTGAGCTCTTTCAATGATCCCTTGGCCCTGGGGATAAAAGAGGTTCGACCAAGAATTAGGAAACAAGTATCTGGGGGTAGTGGGCCAGAAATCCCCGTAGATAGAATCTGTACACCATCCTCAGGGCTTAGTATTGAGTCGGTTGCGGCACACAGGTCCAGTGCTGCGCTTCCGGGGGTGGCTCTGTAGAGCTTGGAGGCATAGGTTGGAAGGATTGTACCTGCAGCCTTGGCCCTAATGCTGGCAAGAAGGGGATTGGCTGTGGGGTCATAATTTTTGACAGCTGAGTTAAATTCCTTAAGGGCTTTACATTTTAATTTTTTAAAGGTGTTTTCAGTTATTTCTGTTTGATTATCTTGGTCCTCATTATCTGACTCAATGTCATTTTTATCCCTCTTATTAATTTCATCCTCTGAGTTTTCCTCCTCGTCCTCCTTCCTAGTTGTATGATTAGAGGAGGGGTCTTAGTCAGAGGAGGATGGTATATGCCTGGAGCCCTGGCGGGTTAGGACAGGAAAGGCCAGCTTAGTGGATTTGGAGATTTTTGGCCTGGTGCCTGGTGGAAGGGAGGTTTTAGGGGCTGTAATGGGCTGAGTGGGGAATCTGAAAATCAATGGCCAACTGTGGTCTGGAGGGACATGAGGTCTAGAGAGAGCTGTGAAAACTCCTGCTGTGTTATGATAAATCTTTCCGCCATAAGCCTCAGAGCCCCACTGCTATGTGTATGCTTTACGACAGCCACCCGCCCAAGTTAGGCCCAAATGAATACACAGAAACTTGTATTAGGTTCAAAGCTTCTTGGCCAATGACTAGGATTCCTCATCTGTTAGCTCAGTCTTAATTATTATAAATCTATATATTTTATAAGACTTATCAGATGCCTTATTGGCATCCCTCCTTGCCGGTGGCTCACATCTTGCTGCTGGAGGAGTCAAATGGGAAAAAGGGACCCTTCCTGTTTCTCCTTCTCTTAAATATGAGTCTCCTTGCTATGTCATTTCCTGTCTGGATCATCACTTCTCTACTACATTTCCCAGAATCCTCTTTGACTCCTAGTCCTGCCTAACTTACCATTTCATTGGCCAAACAGTATTTTATTTAATAGTCAATAAGATAAACATACACAGTACATTCCCCATGACTGCTGTAATTGTAAGACCTCTTTAAGTTCTGATATTTGTTGGGTGAGATGTTTTTTAGCTTAAATTAAGGCATCTGTGGAAGATGGGAGAAGGGGAGCTGAGGGATAGGGCAGGGGCCCTGTAGGGGTCATAACGCCCACAAAGGGAGGCCAGTTAGGGTTGTAATAAGTGGCTGCCACTTCTTCTAAGTCCTCCTTGTCTGAGGGACTTAGGTGATCAGTTTCTAGTTTGGGATTTGAATGAAAGACAGGGTAATTTTTAAGGTTTTTAGGGGAATGAGGCTCGAGGCCCTGTAAAGAGGAATAGAGATTATGGGGACGTTTTAAGGGAGGTTTGTCTGTAAGATGTGACAGGGGGGTTGGGTCTCTTCAGGGGGCATAGGGATGGAAATTGAAGGACAGGGAGAGGATGGAGGTTTGTCTATGGGCAGTCAGAAGCAGGAGAATGAGCGCAGTAGAGGGGCTCAAGAAAGTTTTTAATTGCAGAAGTAAGGTGAGCAGACCCAGGGAGTTAGTAAGGATATCATTAATAAGATTCCAATAACTAAAAGTCTATAAGGGAACTGCCTCAGGCCCCTTTTCTTTGAATAATCTATTAAGATCCTCTCCAACCTTTTTCCAAATTAGGGGATGAATGTCTGGGCCTTCTAAAATGACCCATGGACATGTTCTTGAAAAAAAGGCAAAAAATTGAATTAAGTCCTTACATTTCAGTCGAACTCCTCTTTCCTGAAAGGAAGTCTTAAAATCCCTAATAAATTTGACTTCCTTAGACAACTTTTGGCCCATTATTATGGAATGGAATGAGGGGGACTTACCAGGGAATCAATCACTCATGAGCTGTGAGAACTTTTCCCAGACCAACGTCCTTCGCAATAGGCGAGCAGAACTTCCTTATCGGCATGCACTGCCGAAGTTTTCTTTTTTTTTGGGGGGGGGGATCTCCTTTCAGCAAAGAGTCCATACCTCGGGCCCCATGTTGGGCGCCACCTGCCCTGGCCCTCGGGGTTCTGGTAATTCGTGGGTCCAAGGGGGACTAAGCCTGAAAATAAATGGGCGAGAAAGAAAAGTGAAACTAAACAGTGTCCTCATCAAGGTCTAATATTATCGATTATAAACAAGGGGTTTTTAAAGAGAAAGGAGGAAGTAAAGAAAGAGGAAGTAAGGGAGGGGGAGGAATGGGTGTTAAATGCCCTCAGGCCTGAGCAAGTGTCCTGGAACTTTCCTGTGATTATCTAGAACACTAACCAAAGGGATGGGGTGCTTGACTAAATTGTCGGTTTAGCATGGAGGTTGCCAGGCCTCTTGTAAAGGAGACTTTTATATCTGACCAGGGCTGGCTCCTGACAGGTAATGTTTCTTTTATTTCTTTCTCATTGCATTTCTCATCTGTAGGGCTACTAATTTTTTTGAGTTAATTTTGTATCCTGCTACTGTGCTGAAGGTGTTTATCAGCTGTAGGAGTTCCCTGGTAGATTTTTTCGGGTCACTTATGTAGACATGTCATTTGCAAATAGTGAAAGTTTGACTTCTTCCTTTCCAATTTGTATCCTTTGATCCCCTTTTCTTGTCTTAGTGCTCTAGCTAGAACTTAAAGTAAAATATTGAAGAGATATGGAGAGAGTGGACCACCTTGTCTTGCTCCTGATTTTAGAGGAATCGCTTTGAGTTTCTCTCCATTTAGTTTGACGTTGGCTGTTGGTTTGGTGTATATTGCTTTTATCATGTTTAGATATGTTCCTATTATTCCTGTTCTCTCCAAGATCTTCATCCTGAAGGGATGTTGGATTTTGTCAAATACTTTTTTCAGCATCTAGTGAGATGATCATGTGGTTTTTCTTTTTCAGTTTGTTTATATGGTGGATTACATTGATGGATTTTCATATGCAGAACCATCCTTGCATACTTGGGATGAAGCCTACATGATCATAGTGGATTCAATTCGCCAATATTTGGTTGAATATTTTTGCATTGATGTTCATGATAGATATTGGTCTGTAGTTCTCTTTTTTAGTTGTATCTTTGTGTGGCTTGGGTATCAAAGTGATTATAGCTCATAAAAAGAGTTTGGCAATGTCCCTTCTGCTTCTATTGTGTGGAACAATTTGAGGAGTGCTGGTATTAGATTTTATTTGAATTTCTGGTAGAATTCTGAACTGAAGCCATCTGGCCCTGGGCTTTTGTTGGTTGGAAGGCTTTTTATGACTGCTTCTATTTCATTAGGGGTTATAGGTCAATTTAAACTGCTTATCTGTTCTTGGTTTAATTTTGGTAAGAGATATAAATCCAGAAAATTGTCCATTTCCTTTAGATTTTAAAATTTTGTGGAGTACAGGTTTTCAAAGTATGACCAGATGATTCTCTGGATTTCCTCAATGTCCATTATTATATCCCCTTTTCACTTCTGATTTTGTTAATTAGCATGCTCTCTCTCTGCCTTTTGATTAGTTTGGATATAGGTTTGTCTATCTTGTTGATCTTCTCAGAGAACCAACTCTTTGTTTCATTGATTCTTTGTAATGTTTTCCTAGCTCCTACTTTATTCATTTCAGCCATCAGTTTGATTATTTCCTGGAGTCTACTCCTCTGAGTGAGTTTGCTTCTTTTTGTTCTAAGGCTTTCAGTTGTTCTGTCAATCCTCTAGTGTGACTATTCTCCAGTTCCTTTATGTGGGCAGTTAGTGCTATGAACCTCTTAGCACTGCTTTCAGAGTGTCCCATAAATTTGGGCATGTTGTGTCTACATTCTCATTAAATTCGAGGAAGTCTTTAATTTCACTTTTTATTTCTTTCTCGACCCAGGAATGGTGTAATTCTGTGTTATTCAATTTCTATGAGTTTGTAGGTTTTCTGAAATTTGTATTGCTGTTGAATTCTAATCTTAAAGTGTGGTGGTCTGATAAGATACAGGGGGTTATTTCAATTTTTTTTTTGTATTTGTGGAGGTTTGCTTTGCTGCCAAGTATGTGATCAATTTTAGAGAAGGTTCCATGTGGCGCTGAGAAGAAAGTATATTCTTTTGTGTTTGGATGGAATGTTCTATAGATATCTGTTAAACCCAGTTGTGTCATAACTTCTGTCAGATCCTTTGTTTCTTTGTTAAGTTTCTGTCTGGTGATCCTGTCTAGTGGTGTAAGGGGGGTGTTGAAATCTCCTACTATAAGTGTGTATGGTTTTATGTGTGGTTTGAGTTTTAGTAATGTTTCTTTTACAAATGTGGGTGCCTTCGTATTTGGGGCATAGATATTCAGGGTTGACTCTTCATCTTGATGGACTTTTCCTGTAATGAGTATGAAATGCCCTTCTTCATCTCTTTTTATTGATTTTAGTTTAAAGTCTAATTTGTTAGATATTAGGATTGCTACACCAGCTTGTTTCTTGGGTCCATTTGAGTGGAAAATCTTTTCCTAACCCTTTACTCTGAGGTAATGCCTTTCTCTGGAGTTGAGGTGTGTTTCTTGTATATAGCAGAAGGAAGGATTCTGTCTTTATCCATTCTGTTAACCTGTATCTTTTTATAGGCAGGTTAAGACCATTGACATTGAGGGATTTTAATATCCATTGATTGTTGGTTCTTGTTTGTTTTGGATTTGTTGGTGTTGGTATCATAGTGTGTAGATTTCACCCTCCTGTTTCTTCTCCAATTTGGTAAATTTGGATTATCTATTAGCTATGTTTTTGTGAGTGTAGTTATCTTCATTGGGTTGGAGTTTTCCCTCTAGGACTTTCTGTAGTGCTGGATTTGTGGATATGTATAGTTTAAATCTGGTTTTGTCATGGAATATCTTGTTTTCTCCATCTATAGTGATTGAAAGCTTTACTGGATACAGTAGTCTGGTTTGGCATCCATGTTTCCTTAGTGTTTGTAGGACATCTATCCAGGACCTTCTGGCTTTCAAATTTTCCATTGAGAAGTTGGGTGTGATTCTGATAGGTCTGCCTTTATGTTACATGACCTTTTTCCTTTGCTGCCCTTAATATTTTCTCTTTATTCTGTAAGTTTGGCGTTTTTATTATTATGTGGCAAGGGGACTTCTTTTTGTGGTCCAGTCTGTTTGGTGTTCTGTAAGCTTCTTGTACTTCCATAGGCATATCCTTCTGTAGGTTGGGGGAAGTTTTCTTCTATGATTTTGTTGAATATGTTTTCTGTACCTTTGAGCTGTATTTCTTCACCTTCTTCTATACCTATTATTCTTAGATTCGACCTTTTCACAGTGTCCCATATTTCCTAGATATTTTGTGTTAGTGATTTGTTGGACTTGAGATTTTTCTTGGTCAATGACTGTGTATCCTCTAGCAAGTCTTCAACAACTAAGATTCTCTCTTCCATTTCTTGTATTCTGTTGGTTATAATCACATCCTTAGATCCTGATCGTTTATCCAGCCTTTGTATTTCCAGCATCCCCTCATTCTGTGTTTTCTTTATTGTTTCTATATCAGCTTTCATGCCTTTAATTATTTCCAATGCTTCCTTCACTTGTTTGGTTGTTTTTTTTCTTTAGATTCTTTAAGAGAATTACTTATTTCTTGAAATTTTTTGTTTGGTTTTTCTTCTATTTCTTTAAGAGATTTTCTTGTTTCCTATTCAAGGGTTTTGAACATCTTCATGAAGTATATTTTTAGGTCTGTCTCTTCTTCTGCCTCTGTGTTGTGTTTTTCAGATCGTGCTCATGTTGAGTCCCTAGATTCTGGTGGTGTCATATTGGTCTTTCTATTGAGTGTGTTCTTATTCTGCATTCTTCCCATCTCTTCTTCCAGTGGGTGCAGGTGGGGGTCTCTCTATCTCTTTTTGTTACCAGGTGGTGGGCCAAGACTTCAATGTCTGCAGATATGGATGGTCTTGCCTCTCCTGATAGTCTCCTCACTCAGCAGAGTTTGGGGCTGCAAAGGGGGAAGGGAGAGTGGGGTATTTCCAGACTCAAGGAGGTCCTTCCTCTCTGTGTGGGTCCACTCTGCAGGCAGGACCATTCTCTGCAGCTGCAGGCCCAGAGAAATCCTGGGGTGATGGAGACCTTTGGGAGAAGTAGGGCTCAGGAGAGGTCAGGGAGGCAGGGGAAGGAAGCTTAGAATCCATTCTTAAACTTTTGTGGGGTTCTATGTGGAAATTTGTGCAGCATGTTACTGGAGCCACTTTGCAATGTAAGCTTTCTGGCCAGGTCAGTTCCTTGGCCCTTGAACCACAAATGAGCACACAAAACCTATATTAATTATGAATCTGTTGGCTGATGACTAGAACTTATTGTCTAGCTATGTCTTTATTATTAACCCATAACTACTAATCTATGTATTTCTACATAGCCATATGTTACCAGAGAATGCCTGACCCACATCCTCTCTTGCTGGGCTTACATGATGACTCCCAAGGATGAAATGCCTACAATTTAGATCCACAGCCTAATGCCATTAATGGCAAGAGTTAGTAAATCAGTGTACAGAAATCAGAATAGTGCAGTATAATGGGAAAGAGGTAAGACATAAGGATCTTCCCTTTTGGGAGGTTATGAGAATAGGCCCATACAGTAAGACTAATACACAAAGGGACACATTTAGGGAACAGCTCAGTGCTAATCCCCTTGAGGAATGAAAACTGCACTTAAATTATAGTGTAGTTTCTGGTGTCCAGAAGAAGTCCTTTGTCCTATTCCCAAGGTCAGGCATTTGGATAAAGTCCTCAGTTCCCTAGGGTGCTTGTTGAGGTAAGTTCCTGCTTCCTAAACAGTCACTCTCCTTTTCTATGGCAAGAGAACTTGTGGTCTTTCATTAACAAATGACTTGGGGCCATTGTCAAGTCAATGCTAGATTCCTCAACTCCTGATTTCAAGCCAAACCTCAGCTCACATTTCCCCTTTTCCCATTTAATCCTATGTGAAACTCTCAATTATAAAAGGTGTAATCTTTTTTCAAAAAATGCTTCTGGCTGTCATCCCAATTCACCCAGATGCTGTCTGCCCCACACCCCCCAAGCTGACTCACCCCAGCTGTCTCCACAGCTTTTTGGGACCTGGACTCCTGCCAAAGCTGATCTTTGACAGCAGAGCAGTTACAACCATGAAGCTTGTCTTTGGCAGCTGAGTAGTTGCAAACCCTGGCTGGTCTTCCAGTGGCCCCAATTTGATTCTCAGCACCCACATGGCAGCTAATATTGTCTGGAACTGTATTACCAGAGAATCCAGTTGCCACCTGTGGGTTCTACAGGAACTGCACACTCCTGTTACACAGACCTATATGCAGAAAAAGCACCTATTACACTTCATATATTATGCAAACCAACCCTCGGGGCCCTCAACTGCAGCTACTAAGAGCTCTCCCTGTGTGCATTCACTACACCCATTATAAAAAGCAGGCCCCTCATGTGTCTCCCTCTCTGTTCTTATTCTGTCTCCAGAGGCCAATCTTCCCACCCTCTCCCCCTCCAGGAAACCTCCAACATGAGTATATTATATGGTGTAGCTTTCTTTCCTGCCATGCTGCTTACTGCAAAATAGCAACATTGGTGCCATGAGACTCAGGCAGACTATCCTGTACCCCCCACCTGACCCCATCCCCACCCACAGGCAGTTTTCAGCATTCTGAGATGCTTGCTCCCAGTCTACCTAGGACAGACATTTGACCTGACCTATCACTGGGGTCTCCACCAACACCGGCATAATTGATAAGAGTCTGTTCTCCTGGTTGGTGAAAATGCTTCTCTGTATTTGTGTGAGTGACTGTTGAGCATTTGACACTGCTCTAGTATTCTTGGAAGTGGAGGAACCCTCAGTCATGGTCTTCAAGGCTATGGTTGGCCCTCTTTGCTGACACTCATCTCTGGCCACTTTCCACAAGTGAGTCCTAATCTCTTGAGCATGGATTCTCACCTTTCAGCCCTTCCAAGCTCTGGTAGCAGGCAACCACATTCTTCTCTCAGGCTTAGAGCCCTCACCTCTGTCCTTTGCATGGAAAGCCTGTTCCTACTCAATTTCATCCTCCCTGAATTCCTGGGATGTTAGGGATGGCAGGCTATTGGATCTTACTTCTCTGCTTCACACATGGAAACCTTGTCATCACCAATACCTCCAAACTCCCCACTAGGATGCCTTTTAGAAAAACTCCATTCAATCTACCTCAACCTACAACTGCCCCCCCTTCATCTGCTTCAGCCCATTCAGCACCATACCTTCTCCAGTAACAGGCCAATCTAACCATCTGACTCTGGCACCCACTTTTACTCCTCCTGTTACTCACGACCACTCCACTATGGAAATCTTCCATCTCTCTCCACCCAACCTGGTCACAATTCTCCCTTTGCAAGATGTTGCCAATGTAGATGGAATGGTTAAGATACATGTCATCTTTTCCTAACTTATATGCCATCTTAGAACCTTTATCCAGCAGGTGATGGAAGTAGAAGCAGATACCAACAGCTGAACACTGAACTGAACTGGAATCCAGTTGCAGAGAAGAAGGAGTGATGAGAAAACCACAAGTCCAGGCTGATGAAACCCACAGAAACAGATGACCTGAACAAGTGGGAGTACTTGGTCCCCAGACTGGTACTGGGAAACCAGCATGGAACTGATCCAGACCCCATGAATGTGGGTGTCAGTGAGGAGGCCTTGGAAATCTATGGGGCCTCTTGTAGTAGATCAGTCCTTGTCCCTAGCAAAGGAATTGACTTTGGGAGCCCATTTCACATAGAGGGATACTCCCTCAGCCTAGACACATGGGGGAGTTCCTAGGCCCTTTCCCAAAGGATATGACAGACTTTGAAGACCCCCCCCATGGAAGACATCACTCTCCCTGGGGAGCAAAAATGGTATGGGATAGGTAGTGCATTAGTGGGGGGCAGGGGAGGAGAGGAGGGAGGAGTAACTGAGATTGACATCTATAATAATTTTGTTTCTAATTTAAATAAAAAATGGAAGAGAAGAAAAAAAAAAGATATGTCACCTTTTCATTAAGTAAATTCTCTAAACAAACAAACAAACAAAAACCAGAGTCATATATGTCTAAATCCACCCTTCATTAAAGAGTTCCAATATATAACTCAATATAAAACTCAACCATATAGCCTCACCTTCCATAAGATATAGACTTCCTGAGGAATGCAGGTGAGTGTGGTAGCAGGCTACAGCACATGCAGATGAAATCCACCAAGCTAACACTAAACATCTGGTCAGGGCAGAATAAGCTCCCAACTGGGATCCCCATGGGAGTATAATAAGCCAAGGGACATTCTAGCTGGAAATCAATTTATAACCTGCCTCCTTGTAGGTAGTGTAAGGGTATCTTTAAACCAGTTAACTATGAAAAAGTCCTGATGTAGTTTTGTGAATCCACCTCTCCTTCTTGTTTCCCTGTTGTCAGGGCAGGGGGACAGCCTTTTCTACCTTACCAGACCCCACCACCCAATTGCATTTTCAGGAATCTTCCTCTCATTCATTCCTTCCTGGTGGTGCCCACTTGTCCTATCCCCTTACTGGGAAGAGATGTTTCAGCCAAAGTAGGAGCCTGATATTTCTTTTGTTCTCCCCATTCACCTGATCCCAGACTCACCAGCAGCCCCTCTCCTCCTAGCCACCCAACCTACCAGTTACAACAGGTCATTTCATCTGCCTGACTCCCAAGTGGATCCCCAAGTCTGGGACACCCGGAACCCCTCTGTTGCTAAACACCATTTCCCCATCATCATCCAATTACAGGACCCTATCCAGTATAACACCCAATCCCAGTACCCACTCTTACTCCAGAACCTCAGAGGATTTCAACCTATCATTTCTGACCTATGGGAAAAACAAAACAAAGCTACTTCATCCCACATCTTCTCCCTTTAGCACCCCAATACTTGTAGTTAAAAGGCCCAATGGGATCTACCATTTGATTCAAAACCTCTGGCTCATTAATGTTGTAGTGGTTCTGCTCTACCTCAACAGGCATAACAATCTCTACACACTCCTTTCCATTAACCCCTCCAGGCTCATTTCTCAAAGCCTACCTGTAGCCCACCCTTTAGGACTTGTATTTCTTAATTATTGCCTCTTTTAAAATCTGTCAAATGTCAGACCCCAACTCCAGATACCTCAGCCATCTTTTTCTACCCATCAGGGCAAAGGGTCTCTCCTGGGGACTGACTAGCAACTTGACTTTGCCTGCATGCCCACTGTCAGATGAGTTAGGTACTTCCTGACCTTAGCAGACACATTCTTAACCACTAATGAAAGGGCTCAGTCTCTGACCTCCTCCTCCAGAAGATCATTCCCTGATTTGGAAACCCTGCCCCCCTGCAGTCATACAATGATCCTGAATTTACCTCCCAGATTTCCCACAATATCTAAAGCTCCCAACACTCCTTGGCATGTCAATACTCCATATCATCTCTAGTCCTCAGGAAAGAGAACAAAATAATCGCTGTTTAAAAAATACTCTTGTCAATATGTCACAGGAACTCCACCTAGATTGGGTCCAGCTCCTGTCTCTGGCTCTTCTCAAGCTCTGGGCTCTCCCAAAATGACCCCTTACCATCTCACCATTTGAACTCATGTATGGGTGGCCAAGTCTAACCCCTGGTCTCTCAGCCAAACCCTCACTTCTCCCTGTTCACCTTCTCACTCCATTGCTCTGTCATCTCTGCTCTCTTCTATGGAACTTTACTGAAAAATACTCTCTAGCCCAACCATGGACAAACCCGTCTCCATCCCCAAATAGCTTCAGCAATCAGGTCCATTTCTCAGGGATCAAAAATTAAAAATAATAAAAGTTTAAAAACTTAGGCCCTGAAAAGGGAACATCTAATGGAAAAGGAAAATTTAACTCCTTAAATCAGGAGTGCTCTCAGAGAAGGGGAGGTAACTGTCCACCACTCCTGTTAACATTCCTTTACTAATTGCTGGTCATAAAGATCCCCCTGTCCAAGGAATAACTGACAGACCCTGTTACCCTGTTACCTTACAAGCCCATGCCCTGTCTTATCTCAGTCAAATGTATCTCCCTTAAAATGTATAGTTACTGACTAACTCTGTACTTTGTATGACTTTAAGTAACCATGGAAACTCTGTAATTTCTGGCCTTCAACCTTATGGTCTGCCCCTTTAAAAGTTTCTCTTTTTGGCTGGTTGGCATCTCATTTGCCCACCATGTAGTGAGATCCTAGCTGACCTGCTTGAAATAAAAAGAAACCTTTTGCTTTTGCATCAGAGTGTCAACTCCTTGGGTTAGGCTCTGGGCTCCATTAACCTGACACAACATTTCTATCCTCCAGATCAAGATCTGTCACCCCTTTCCCTTAAATGGCAGGCCTGCTTCAAGATAATTCTTGTAATCCCCATATCCAGTAAACTTGAGGGCCTACCTCATTAGATTCACTTATCCCACATCAAGCCCTTAACTCCCCCACCTCAAGCCAATTTTCCTTCATACACATCAACCCCAAAAGGATCCTGCTCTCTTAAGTCTCAGAAGACACCAACATCAACTGCCTTGTCCCCAATTCTGGAAGAATGAGGTTTCACCCCACTGCTGTGTTCAACTCTACTGGATTAAAAATCCCATGTGGAAGGGAGTGCTTTCCTTCCTGACTGCTCTCCCGAACCATGAATCTAATCAATAAAAAATCAGGAGTCAAATATTTGGGGAAAACCTGAAAGATCAGAGAAGCAGAGCACCCAACTTCTAGAATTCTCATCTCTATGAAATCTCAGATGCAAAGGGCTGAGATCTGTCTACACTCCACCTTATAAATTTCTGTCTCCTGTCTGTACAAACCACCAGACCTTTATGGTTAACTTGTGGCTAGCTCCACACTTTGATCTCCAGGCAAGCTTTATTTGGCAGAACACAGACAAAATACCAACACTTCCCTCATTCTTCTATTTTTACTAATCATACCATGCATTATCAATTTTTTCTCTATGTATCTCCAAGGACACATTCAAAAAAATCTCTACTCAAAAAATTATCAGCTATTGCTACAGGACCACCAACTGTTAGCCACAGAGCTAGAAATGCAAAACTACCAAACATGCCCAGGTGGTGAGAACCAATAGCACCCCAGTGGTATCCAAGCAACTCCCCATACTCAGAAAAAAAACTCACAGAACAGATTTCAATGTAACTATTTACTATCCCTTTATTTAAATGGTACTCACTCTAACATGCCTGCCCTCAGTAATCAACTACCTTTGTCTCCTGGTAAATTGGATAGAAAGAGGGTGTCTAGGTGATGCTTTGGTGTGGGAAAGGACAAGGTACTTTAAGGTTTGTTTATGTAAACATAAGGAAGCTTAAGAGATGATAAGGAGAAAGTGGCTTGACAAGTATGAAAGAATGGAACATATTCCAGATTTCTCTCTCTCACTATGCTACCATTATATTAAGACCCCAAGAGTTCACAGTTTTAGCATTAGTTGATGGGATTCTGATAAGCTTAATCTCACAGAGTACTACTACTATGTGAGTATACTGAGTTTTCTGCAGTGTGGATTTTGGTACAGATTACAAACAATAGGAATGCTAATATGACTAAAACTTACAACTTCTTGTAAACTCAAAAAACCTTTGTGAGCTCCCGGAAAAACTTGGATCCACCTGGAACAGGTCAATTGCACTCCAGATAAGTACCGTCACTCAAAAGCCTACGTTTCTTCATCTTTTCTCTACTCCCCCAAGTTCAATTACCAGAGCCTAAGAAACCACCTCTCCCCCATAAATTTAACTCCATCTTCTGCTCTTCCAGCAGCTTGCCAGGTCCAGATGTTCTCTTAATCTGCATCTGAGACAGCTTCAAAGTGACATGCCCCAGTGTCCAAACCCAGATTGTTTCAACTAGAACCTGTACTTTCTTAGCACCATAAGGTCCAACAGTGCTTGGACAATGAAGTGAAACAGCCAGCTATCCCAGGACTTGGCCAGCATCCCAGCTTTCTCAGGTCCCTACAGATGGTGACACCCCCAGGTCAACAGGAAACAGTCTCAAGAACACAACACCCCCATTCCTGCCTCATCTGTTACCCCCTCATATTTCCCCATCTTTTGTAACAAAAAAAGAAGGAATATTGGCATTTAGGCATTATGCTGGCCTTCCCTTGGGGTCCTCAACAGAAGCCACTAAGAGCTCTTATTGTGTACATGAGTTACACCCCCTTATGAAAAGCATGTTACTCCCATGTCTCCCTCTGTCTTCTGATGTTCCCATCTTCAGAGGCAAGTCTTCCTGCTTCCCTTCTCTTCCCTTCCCTTCCCCTCCCTTCCCCACCCTTCCTTTCTCTTCCCTTCTGTTCCTTTCCCCTCTCCCCAATAAACCTCCTATGTGAGTTCTATGGAATGGTGGTGCTTTCCTTCCTGGCACACTGTGCACTGCAAAATATCAACAACATACATACACATAAAATAAATAATAAATTTAAAAATATTAAATTTATATAAGACATGACTATAAAGATACAAGAAGCTTACAGAACACCAAATAGGTTGCATCAGAAAAGAATGATGACACACCACATAATAACCAAAACACTAAAAATGCATAACAAAGAGAAATTATTAGAAGTTGCAAGGGAAAGTAACATATAAAAGGCCAAGTAACATATGAAGGCAGACCTATACCTGGCCTGGCATTTGAGTGTTAGCACCTAGCTCCAATCCCTGCTATACCTGGGCTATACCTGGTCTAGCTCAGAAGTGCTATCACCTAGCCCTAATCCATCTTTTGTGTGGCAGATAGCTTTTGTTTCCTTTGGTGCTCTATTTGAATCTTGTCTGAGAGTTTCCCAATGATACAAAGCCTATTCAAATTTTTGTTGGGAGGGAAACCAGGAAGATCATGATACCCCCCTTTATTAAGACTTTGCACTTGGCATTGTCCCTTTGAAGACTTCCTTTGATTGTTTTGAGAATATGGAAAACAGCTGGCTATAGTATAAATATGGAGAAAAATAAAAATGCCCTGGGCAAAGGAAAAATCCACAATACAGTATCTATCCACAAATCCAGCCCTATAGAAAAAAACAAAAAACAAAAAACAAACAAACAAAAAAACTCCAACCCAAGGAGACTAATTACAACCACAAAACAAAGGCAATCTCACACCAGTAAAACACAAAGAAGGGGAACACACACACACACACACACACACACACACACACACACACTCACACGACGACGAAGTACTCTGTGTTTAAGGTTGTAGTTCACTATGTGTGGACAGGTTTCTGAGCTTGGTGTTATATGGAAGACTCCCTTTGCAGCAGGACTCCCTCTCTACCTTATTTGGATAGTGTCTCTAGGCCCAAATGCCTGACCTTATTTGGAGGATGACCTTGAACAAAACCTTCCTAAAAAAAGCTGTATGATATAGGAAACAAGCCTTCTTCCTTTTTCCTGTGCTCTAGCATTTTAATAGCTGTGTCATTAATATTCATATGGTCTCAGTCAGGTCTACATACATAAAATAGGTGCATTTCCTCCCTTGTTCATCATCCTCCTTTCCCACTCCCACCTGGATCATGTAAATTGGTCTAAGGGCTTCAATAAACTGAGCTGTCTCACTGAAGCTGACTCATGCAATGTCTTTTCTGTCATACTCACCAGCCTTTGGCCCCTCTCAGGCTTGACTTTTACCCTCTCAATCATGACCAGATAAATGGGACCCAAACCTAACACACACACACACACACACACACACACACACACACACACAGAGAGAGAGAGAGAGAGAGAGAGAGAGAGAGAGAGAGAGAGAGAGAGAGATAACAGGAATCAACAATAATTAGTTATTAATAGCCCTCATTATGGATAGCCTCAATTCACCAAAAAAAAGGACACAGGCTAACAGAATGTATACCAAAGCAGGAATTATCCTTCTGCTGTGTACAAGAAATGCACCTCAACACCAAAGAAAGTTATTACCTCAGTGTAAAGGGTTAGAAAAAGAATTTACAAGCAAATGAACTAAAAAGCAAATTTGTATAGCTATTCTAATATCAATTTACATCATGCCTATAGCCACAATCAAAGTAAATGGAAACTCCAAAGAATTCCACCAAAATCAGGAATAAGACAAGGCTGTCCACTCTCTCCATATCTATTCAACAAAATCTAGAGTAGTAAGAAAACTGAAGGAGATCAAAGGGATACAGATTTGAAAATAAAAAAGTATCATTATTTGCACATGATATGATAGTATTCATAAGCAACCCCAAAATATTGCCAAGAAACTCCAACACCTGATAAAGACCTTCAGTGAAGTGGCTGGATACAAGATTAGCTGAATAAAACAAAACAACAACACCTCTGCAGGATCTCATCCCATTGTACCTGGGAGTTTTTGCTTTTATTTTAGTCTCCTGAATTGTCTGGATCAGCAATAATGAGTATACTAATTTCCCCATAGATAATCGGGGCTTTCTTATTAGAAATGTGGCCTTTTAATGTTTATGTATGGGAGGCAAGTGACATCAGTTAGAAGCTTTTCTTCTCAAATCAAACAATGCCAGTATATCATTGTGATATATTGTTGAAATCTTATTAGATGAATATTTTAATGTTTTAATACTAAACTGTAACTATAAATACTGATTTTAAGTTTAATATCAGAATTTTTGTTATTTAGAAGTAGACAACAAAATTTTATAGTTTTTCTTCCTTCAATTTTATCTCTTTAGATTTAGCTCAATATTCAGATGTTTTGTTGATATTTTAATAATTTCCAAATGCATTCATGTGCATTCCATGCAAAGTGTATATGTAAGATGCAAAGGCCTCTAGGTTAATAATTCTTGTGAGAACAATCATTAGATTTGCAATGCTAAACTGCCTATGATTTTTGCTACATGTATCTATCAATAATGGCTGTTCATCAGACACTAAACTGAATAATAAGTTAAAAGAAATGAGTAGAAATGTAGTATTTCCATTTTCAATAAAAGTCTACAGTTCAGTGTTCTGGTTACAGAAACTTTTCAGCATCCCATGCATCTTCCAAACTACCAATCTCCTGTCATTAATGTGTCCTTTGACATGGCCTAAAGTTGTTTAGGCCCAGGAAACAGGAGGGAGGAAATGTGGGAATAGGAAACTCAACATTGGACATGGATCCATGCTTCAGCAGATGCACAGAAGATAACTTGGAGTCACATTTCATTCATAGTCATGCTCTCTCTTTTTTCCTCTGTTTGTTCCTCTCTGTGTTTTTTGGACAGTGAACACCAAGCCAACCCCTCCTTATTTTCTTTCTTGAAACAATAAGCAGAAAATTAATCTGTTGTTTTACATTTGAGATGGGAATAAGGATGCTTATGAACCCTCGTGTCTTACTTAGGGTTTCTATTGCTGTGAAGTGACATCATGACCATGGGAACTCATAAAAGTTAAGGATTTAACTGGGGATAGCTAACAGTTCAGAGGTTTAGTCTATTGTCATTATGGCAAGGAACATGGTGGCACATGGTGCTGGAGAGGTAGCTGAGAATTCTTTTTTCTTTTTTTGTTTTTTGTTTTTTTTTCAAGACAGGGTTTCTCTGTGGCTTTGGAGGCTGTCCTGGAACTAGCTCTTGTAGATAAGGCTGGTCTCAAACTCACAGAGATCCACCTGCCTCTGCCTCCTGAGTGCTGGGATTAAAGGCATGTGCCAACACTGCCCATTGGTAGCTGAGAATTCTGCACCAAGATGGTCAGGCAGCAGGAAGAGAGAATGTCACCCTGGGCCTTGCTTGTGCATCTGAGATTTCAAAGCTCACCGCCAGCAACATACTTCCTCCAATAAAGCCACACCTCCTAAAAGTGCCACTCCCTTTGGGCCTATGGGGGGCATTTTATTTAAACTACCACAGTCCATTGACTCTTCTGATTTGTTGAGTTGTCTGGAATTATGTTTGATATGCAGAGAGATAACTATACCTCTCACTCTTTAGAAGTCATATTTGTTGTGAACAGTATCATTTCTGAACATAAAGAATCATGACAGACATTTCTCTAAGGGTAAATTCCTATCTACAGGATTATTTATTATTCAACAGAGACCTAGCACAAATTTATAGATTCTTTTATTTACACTAGCTGTATAAATGAGCTAAGGAGATTTCTTATTTAGAATCGGTCTTGAACTGTCACGTTGCAGTCCCTAATCAGGGAAGTATACCACAAGTCCCTGGAAAATTCTTCAATCACATATGAAACCCATAGGCAGATGGCCATTTATTCATGGATTATAGATATTGAATACCTTCCCATTGATATATGTGCAATAAAATTGTATAAGCTTGACTTATGTAAATTGATAAAATATTAATTTATTTTTACATACCTCTAATTTCCCACACAGGGACACTGAACTTTTCAGATTTTTATTTGGAGAAATATAATAGCCACAAACAACAGGACAGGGCTGGTGGGATAACGCAATAGGCAAGAGCATCTGCTGTTTGTTCTTGCAGAAGACACAACTAGGTTTACAGTGCCCAAATTGGGAAGCTCACAAATGCCTGTAATTCCAACTCCAGGGAATTGACAACCTCTCCATCTCCTTTGCATTCACATGCATTACCTCATATAGGTACTCAAAATTAAATATTTCAAAATTGTTTTTAAATCCTGCTACCTCAAAAATCATGAATGTCATGAAAAATATTTTGTTCATTATTTGTCTCTAAGGTTTGCATAATTTGGTTTACAAAGTATGTTCTTAGAGAAGAGGTATATGCAAAGATGTCTTAGAAAGGGAAAATTTTATCTAAAAATGTTAGTTAAAAAAGAATGAACTTATTGGAACAGGAAACCAACTGGGATGATTCATAATATGAAACTATACTGCTTATTAATTTATTTATTGCTTGTGTCTTCTCTGGCCCAATGGGGGCCTAATTAGACTTCTCCAATGACCCTTGGCATTTTTGACTGAATGCTGCAACTGTAGGAACCAGAATTATTCTAGATGCTGCATATAGTGTGTAAGAGTGTGTGTGTGTGTGTGTGTGTGTGTGTGTGTGTGTGTGTGTGTGTGTGTAGTGTGTGGGGCGGTATGTTTTATCCAGTTCCATTCAATTTCAATTTGAACTTTATATTGAAAACATACACAAATGAGGAAGATGTTCCCTGAGTTAGAGTGTCTGCCTCCATGCCTGGTGACATCAGTTCTAATCCTGGTGAGCCATATGATATAAGTAAAGATATGATTCCTGAAACGTTACTTCTGACCTCCATCCACACACTATGTCACCTGTTCTTCCAACACGAAATAAATAGTAATAAGAAAGCCACACACATGCAGAACACAGAATTCAATGAAAGACTGACATGACTGTCTCAGTTTGTAAGCTTTCCTGCTGAGTGAATGCACCGTGATTGACAGAAACATACTTAAATTGATAAATATTTGGATTATTTGCATCCTAACTACAAACACTCAACATTGTTTTGCATATATTTGCTCATATTTCACATACATATCAAGAGCATAAACTTCTAAAGAAAATGGTTGCTTTGAAAGAATACATTAATTTCAAATTATGATAGAAATGCACAGATTATCTTAAGGTTTTATTAATTATATTCATGCACAGAATAGGATATTTGTCCCCTTCACATTCAAACATCACTGTCTGGCATACATTGACTGTATCAGACCCACTGGAGTAATTAAAAGCATCTCCTTAACATAGTGTACATTACCTTCATTGTAAATATGACTGAAGTTTAAGAATGGTATTTTTATGCTTATAAATCATGTTCTTCATATTGTGTTTTATTTTTAATTATTGATTTTGTGACTAATGTAGACTAACTTGAAATATCACAAAAAGTATGGTCTCTGTTATATTGTTTTAATGGTTGCTGTTCTTCTACCCACATTCTGTGCCCTATACCACTATCTGCCTGTGCTTGTTAGATTTTCATCAATTTGACACATACTAGAGTTACTTGGAAAGAGGGAACTCTATGTGGGGGACTGATTTTATCAGATTGGTCTATGGGCAAGCCCATATGGCACTTTCTTGACTGATGTTTGATGTGGAAGAGTCTAACCTACTGCGCATTGTGTCATCCCTGAAAGAATGATCCTGAGTTGTACAAGAAAGCCTACTGATGATGCCACAAGATCAAGGCAGTAAGCGACAATTCTTCCTGGTCACTATTTTAGATCTTGCCTCCATGTTCCTGCTTGAAATCATTCAGTGACTTCTCATGATAAGCAGTTACTCAAAGCCAAGTAAATGCTCTCCTTCATAAGTTGCTTTTCTTCATGTTTTTAGCACAGGAACAGAGAAGAAAACTAGGACAAACATGCTTTAAAACTTGATTTAGCTTATTGTAAAAAGTAGAAATTGTGACTTACAGATGCCATTTTAGCCTTAATAGACTTCTGTGTTCTTATTTTATTGTACTTTAGCTGCTACAAGAAAGGTGCCCCTAGGCTTCTCACTAGCTCTGAAAGAAAGATTTAGAGTTAGAAGGAACAGGCCTTTCCACCCAATGTCAAAGCTGAGAGCAGTCTCTGATTGGTTTTTTAACTAGAAACCCCCAAAGACCCTTGAGAGAAGCTAGGCAAGAGTAGCAGATTCAACTGTTACTATGACTGAAAAACTGCAGTGGGCAACTGACTCTGCTGTAAAATACCTCCATGAACATTTTTGCTCTCTTTCCTTTCCTTTCTCTTTTCCTTTCTCTTCTGTTTACTCTCCCTCCCTTTCCCTCTCTTCTTTCCTCTTTGCTCCCTTCTTCCAGGTGTATCTTAAATCATGAATATCTTCCAAAAGTCTGTTACCCAAATTGAAACCACAGGAAGCTCATTGAAATTAAGAAGGTTTTGCTGGGAGTACTTCATATCATGTGATGGTCCTAGAAAGGGAATATGGAAAGGGCCCTCAAGGGCCCTTTGCTAGCTCTCTTCCTGACTATGACATACATAGTTTCATTGTGACATATGCTCCTGCCATGACTTAGACCCTCCGCACAGGCCCAAAGGACAAATAGTTCATGAAATACAACCTCCAAAACTGGGCCAAAATAAATCTCTTGATAAGATGCATATCTCAGGTACTAGTTAAACAAGGGAAAGCTAATCAGTTATTTTTTCCCTTCCCTTCTCCCTTCCTCCCCCTCTTGCTTTTCCCCTTATTGCCTCCCTCCCTTGCCCCTAAATTTATATTGGGAAATATTAAACTCTCAAGTCTTTATTTTACTATTATTATTGTTCATTCTAAAAGTGAATTTTGTTGACTTTTGTTTAAGAAGCACATTGTTTTTATTCATGGATTTAGACAAACTGATGAGACCCCTGACACACACAATATTGATGTATGCCATCACTTGTTTGTTCCAAGTACTCTAACACATTTATTTTTGTATCTTTCTGGTTATGTCATGCTTTATTAAATGTCATACTTTTTTCTTGGTTATATGAGTGCCTCATACATGTCCAATCTCTCTGAATATTAACAATGTCTTATGTCTTCATCCATATTCTAAGAAAGTATCCATAGAAATAAAAATTGAAATTCTCTCCATGCTCATGTTTTAGGAAAGACAAGTTGTATAATATATAATTAACTGGGCCACAACAAATGCTGCTTCTCTGGACTTTCATTTAACTCTTGAAGGATGTTGTTATTTTTGGACAGAATCTTCAATAAGATCACACTATAATTTTAGTAAATTTCCAAGAGGTTTGATTTATTTGCTGTTAAAGGCCACTGCAAATTCATTTCAGCCATACCAGCAATGTGCAAGTGCCCATAAAACATTTAAAAAATAACAAACATGCTATATGGTTAAGACTAGATAAAAATAATTGCAAAGGGCATCTGAGATCCCTTTCCACTTTAATTTTTTGACTGGCTTCCTTTCCAAACATACAATGTTTTCTTGCTCCTTTGACTTATGGCAATCTTTTTTCTTTGTTAATAGAGGTGGCAAATATTTTGGGTATTATGATATTGTCCTTCACTCTGGAGACCAAACAATCTGTGCACCTAGAAAACTAGAAAGAAGAGTGAAAGTTACTAAATGACAGACTAATTATTAGTCTCTTGTCCCGCGCGATTGTCTTGCTGGCAAGAACAACACAGGACACTCGGATCCTTCTGCAGTAAAGCTTTAATGCGTCTTGAGAGGGAGAGCATAAGCTTACAAAAGGCGGAGACCCCGAGCCAAGAATCCCGTCCCCTAATAAAGGCTGGCAACCGCCGCCTTGGACGTGTTACCCCATGATTGGCTGTAGCTCATCGGACCATATGACGCCACGAGGCAGAGATCAAGGAATGGAAAGTTACCCAGTTAATGCCTGCGAGCATTAACTTGTTTACATTCGGTGCCTGCCGGATGCAGGCACCATCTTGTAATGGAGAATGCAGGGACGGCTCCCTACAGTCTCTGTGAAGATTAGAGTTTAAAATAAAATTATGTTGACAGTGTGGACAGTATTTTAACCACAATGTATTTAAAATGCTGTGTATCAAACTAAGAACCAGCCAAGTGGGTCTCGTTTGTTATATATGTGTGCATTCTTAACACTTCTCCACACACTATTTGCTGTATCAAACCTGATTATATACCTACCCAGAGCTAAAGATAACCTGATCTCCCCAACAATTGAAGGATGAACAATACAGTCTATTCAAGTCTAATGCCATGCTAGTTTCTTAATTTGGTCCCTAAAAAAACAACCACAGTACTTCTATAGTTAAGAAAAGATTAACACCTTTACTATCCTTGTAAATGTGATTATAAAAAAAAAAAACATGCTGATTGGCATGTAAACATGCTGATTGGGATGTATAGCACAAATGAATACAGATGTCCCTTCTGCACAGAGTCGGATTCCTTTTATTAAGGCTGGAATTTGGTTTACCACCCCCCCATTAGGCTTATGTTTTGGAAGCTTGATTATTCATGTACAATGGTGGAGGTGGGGGAAACTGAAAATCTGAGCCCAGTGGAAGGCAATGAGGTCACTGGGATATTGGGTTGTTTCCTTTGGAAGGAGTAAATGGTAGGTAGTCCCATCTCATGAACTGATTCAGTTCTCACAATGGGAAGCCTGCTGCCTGGTTTCCTGTCATACCATGTATTTTCTGCCCCTCCATGAACTTTCATCCTAATGCCATCTTCCAACAGCACCTCAAGAAGGATGAAGTTCTGGAATTGATTGTTTTTGAACATTCATCATCTGAAGCTGGAAGCAGAATAAACCTATTTTGCTTAAAATTGTTCAAGATGCAGGCACTGGGCATTTTGTTGAAGCAATGGAAAACTGAGGCAGATAGATACCAAGAAGTGGAATTGCTGAATTGCATGGTAATTCTCTTTTAAGTACTGTGTGAGGAAACTCTGTATTGTTTTCCATACTGGTTATGCTCACTTACAACACCACCCACAGTGTACAGGTATACTTTCTTCTCTACATCCTTGCCAATCCTTATTATCTCATCATTTTTATAATAACCAAGCTAACATGTTGTGGGTGACAGCTCATCATGGCTTGGCATTTGTATATCTTCCTTTGAGAAGTGTTTATTCAAGTGTTTTGCCCACTTGTCAATAAATATGATTATTTTTTAAAAACAAAAACAAAACAAAACATGCTGATTGGAGGAATGAGTGTTTCCCAAAGAGCTTTGAGAAAAGACTGCTGAGCTTCAAAAGACAAAAGAGACTTTGGGGGAGTAAAAGGCATGCAGAAATGGAGTCTAGGCTTTAAAATGTGTGAAGCAAATCAAACCTAACATTTAACTTTTGACTGGTTAATTATGTAAACAAATAAGACATTGCAGTCCATCTTTCTCTCTCTCTCTCTCTCTCTCTCTCTCTCTCTCTCTCTCTCTCATAGTTCTTGATATCTGGTGTAACAAGGGAAGACTCATTCAGCTACCATCAAAAAAGCAATTGTGATACACTGTGACACAAAGTGATAGTTAATCACTCTGAGGTAAAAACCTTCTTCCCAAGGTTCTTGGTTGGTAGATCTGATAAAATAATGTTCTGATTTCATATATTTTGTTTTATGCTTACTGAATGGAACATAATTCATTAACATTTTTATTCTGAAATTTTTAAATGCATTTCTTTTTATTTGGGCCATAGTCATTCTGGAACTTGAAGTATTTCAAAAAGTTCCTAATTATTTTAAGGAAATATACTTGAACAAACCAAAAGCAATAATTCAATGCAAATATATTTGGAAGTTTTTTGCTTGTTTGTTTGTTTGCTTGATTGCTTGTTTTGGCTTTTTAAGACAGGGTTTCTCTGTGTAACTTTGGAGCCTGTGTTGGAATTTGCTTTGTAGAGCAGGCTGGCCTTGAACCCATGGAGATCCGCCTCCCTCTGCCTCCTGAGTTTGGATTAAAGATGTGCACCACCACTGCCTGGCAAAATATTTTCACTGGTTGTGAAAGTGAAGATTGACACCTCTCCCTTCACCCCGCCCTCAAGGAAGGGTTTTTCTGTGTGGCATCCCTACATGTCCTGCAACTAGCTTTGTAGAGCAGGCTGGGCTCAAACTCACAGAGATCCACTGGTTTCTGCCTCCCAAGTGCTAGGACTAAAGGCATGTGTCACCACCATCAGGCTGCAAGTGTTTTGACCATGAAAATTGCTAGAATAAAAGCACAATGTCAGCTGGTCTCCAAAAAAGCTTGTATTAAGTCCATGAATTCCACTGTATTCATATGCCAAGGACAAATTAAAATGTTTATTTATCAAATTGACTCTTGACTACAAGCCATTATTATACATTGCAATTTCAACTGTGCTTGAATTTCCTAAGTCTACTAGAAAATTGTTTTCTTATATTTTAGAATTAGAATGAAAAAATTATGTACTATTTTGGCTGTTGATACCTGTAATCAGGATTGTAATTGTATGAATGAATAATCCCACTTTTAAAGTTTTTACAAGAAACTGAACTAATCTATTACTTTTTATGGTTTTTTAAAGATAGGGTTTTTCCGTGGCTTTGGAGGGTATCCTGGAACTAGCTCTTATAGTTTCAGGCTGGTTTCAAACACAGAGATTTGCCTGCCAATGCTTCCCAAGTGCTGAGATTAAAGGCATATGCCACCACTGCCCAGCCTCAAATCACTAATCTATTCCTTCTTGATGGCAGTTGTCATCAACAATTAGCCAGATCTATGTCTATATCTCATCCATCTTTATGTCCATCATGTATTTATTATTTCTATGTTTCTGTAATATATATATATATATATATATATATATATATATATATATATATATAATCTATCTAGTGTCTATCAACTACCTGTTTTTCTATCTATCATCTATCATCTTTCTAAAGTACAAGTGGACTCATGATATATATGGATATTTTAAAGAGGAGAATCTAAGCATGTCTAAAGCCTACATGAATTTAGAAGCTAAATGCTATCTGTTAAGCAAATATCTTAAAATAACACTAGGCAAAATTATTCATACCACGAGGAAACTTTTTATTCACACAATCTTATTGTCTATCACCTAGCCATTTTTGGCTCTGAAGATGCATTGTGAAGAGTGGTATGTTGTTTAAAATGGACTGCACAGATGACTTTCCTATATTTTCATCCCTGGAAATGGTGTCTAGGGGATCACGCCACAAATGCAGGTGCTTGGTTCCTGATTGACTAAAGTACAGGGCTTCATATGAGCTTCTCTGCAGTCAGTCTCAACTCCACCACAAACTCATTTGTCTTCTGTTGAATTAAACAAAAATGGTTTTCAGGTTTTCTATGACAGTCAACAGCTATAAAAATTGATTGCTATGTATCAATACTGCTATCAAAATTTAAAAAATGTGTGTGAAATGAATTGAAGTCAGATGAGTGTAATGTTTTGAGAAACAAAATAAATGGAAGATATCAAAGAAAGCATGCAATTTTCCTATTATGAAGTGGCTTAGACAGCAATGTTTATTGTCTTCAGCTGTAGTCTCTCAAATCATCCAGCACAATACAAGGCATTATGGGAATATTTACATAAAGCTTATTTATTTAGAATATTTAGAGAAAGTAAATTAATCATTTTTCTCTCATACCAGTAACATTTTAATCTAATGAAAATGTACTGTTGGATAGAGAAAGCAGCATGGGTGTTCGAAGCAAATTTTTCTGGTCAAGAGATAGAACTGTAATAAAACTATTTCAATTATATGTGAAAAGAAATATTGACTTTTTATCTAGGATTTCTCTATCTTTAAAGAAAAATTACTACCATTAACTTAGTATGAGACTTACTGGGAGGACCTGCATGTGGGTAAAAACACAGAAACTCACACTAACACATGTTAGAGTATGTGAAATTTACATGTCAGCAGAAACAGAGTTGAGTATATGAAACTAAAATGTGTTCAGAAGCAGATGGAAGATTCTTTCTAATTGGCTTTCTACCTAAAAATATAGCTCAAAGTCATTTTCTTGGTTTATTTTAATTTTTCGAGACCATTTTATGCTTGGAGGCAACTCCATGACTTCAGAATTCTTTCTGTCAGACTTTTCTTTTTTATTTTACTTTGCCTTTTATCAAATATAATCTATCTCCCGTTCTTGAAGCAAAGTCAACACCTAAACACTTTTTCATTTTGTCTCCTCTTAAAATGATTGAGATTGTACAAAGGAAAGCCCAGTCTAGGGAGGTAAATCTTTCAGTGAGGTTGCTGCTTCACCCACACAAGGAACTGAATTGTGTTTCAGAGCACCTATGTAAAAGTCTAGTGCAGTGTTGGACATCTGTATCATGACTGCTCTGCGGTTTGGGGAGGGCATATGGAAATAGTACTGCTGGCTAGTGTGTAATAGGGGAAGAGAGATGATGTTGACCCCTACTCTTCACAATCATGTGTACATGCAGGTACACCTCTATATATATACATTCATACGAAAAAAATTTGTACAGAAAAACAAAACACATATTAATTAGCTCATTTAATGTTATTGTTGATTTCCTATCAGTATATGACAAGATGCAAGTTAAGTATGATACAAAATATCTAGGGATCTTTCAGGGAAAGTTGAAAGAAAAATTTTATAATAACTTTTGTGAAATTTAATAATATACCAGCAATTTTAAAATTTTACTTAAAATGTTCTCTTTTAAGATTGATTTCTTCATTATTTTTTGGGTGAAGAATGGATAGAGAAAATGTGGTACATTTACACAATGGAGTACAGTGGGGAAAAAAATCAACAACAATGGAATCTTCAAATTGGCAGGCAAATGGATGGAACTAGAAGAAACCATTCTTCTTGAGGTAACCCAATCACACACACACACACACACACCACACAAGCATGGTGTGTACACACGCATATATGGATTTTACAAATAGAGCAAAGGATTACCATCCTACAATCCACACTGCCAGAGAATCTAGGAAACAAATAGGACTCTAAGAGTGACATACAAGGTTCCCTCAGAGAAGGGGAAAGGGACAAGATCTCCTGAGCAAATTAGGAGAATGGGGGTTGGGGAAAGGGAGCTAGGAGAATGAGAAGGGGAGAGAGGAGGGGAGAGGACATGAGGGAGCAGGAAGGTTTAGTTGGGGGAAAGAGAAAGGAGAGACAGATAAGAGATACCATAATAGAGGGAGAAATTATAGGTTTAAAGAGAAATCAGGCACTAGGGAAATGTCTGGAGATCTACAAAGATGACCCCAACTAACAATCTAAGCAACAGAGGAGAGGCTACCTTAAAAGCCCTCCCCTGATAATGAGATTGATGACTGACTTATATGCCATCCTATAGTCTTCATCCAGCAGCTGGTGGAAGTAGAAGCAGATACCCATAGGTAAACACTGAACTGAACTGGAATCCAGTTGCAGAGAAGGAGGAGTGATGAGAAAAGGGGTCAAAACCAGTCTGGTAAAACCCACAGAAACAGCTGACCTGAACAAGGGGGAGGTCTTGGTCCCCAGACTGATATCTGGGAAACCAGCATTGGACTGATCCAGACCCCCTGAATGTGGGTTTCAGTGAAGAGACCCCAGAAACCAATGGGGCCTCTTGTAGTAGATCAGTACTTATCCCTAGTCTAGGAATAGACTTTGGGAGCCCATTCCACATAGAGTGATACTCCCTGATCCTAGACACACTGGGGTATGCCCTAATAAATTACTGAAAGAATGCACTCTTATATATAGTTAATGTGTTACAAAATAATGCAAATATTTAAATGATTTCTATACATATGTTTTTGCTCAATAGTGTTAATTTCTATTTAAATGATATTAGATAATAAATAATATAATTTTGTGTGTGCTCCTTCCCAATAATTGAGTTTATAGGCCCTTTGATCAGCCATGGGTCCAGATAATGATAGCCAGATGTATGATTAGTATAAATGTTTAGTATATATAGGTATAACAATGCCAACTGGTTACATTTTTATACTGCTAAAAAGATTCCATTTTGTAGTATATATTAGGTTCTCAGCAACATTAGTTTCTTATGAAATATATATCTTGACTCCTTGATTCCATATGTGCACAGGCTCCCCCAATGCTTCATGACAAAATAATTAAATTGCTATAATCAAAGGACCAACAGTGAGATGTGATTGTCAAACAAAGTTCATAGTTTTTAATGGGGCTTATTTTTAATGTACATAGGTCTAATTGCATGTGTCTATCATTGTAGCATCCTTCAGAATAACTTCATTGTTCCAACATTCCATGGTTTTCTGCCTCCTCATGACTTCCTGTAGAGAGTTACTTTCCTGTCGGATACTATCACCTTGCTCCCTGCCCCAAATAAACACAGAGACACTATATATTAATTATAAAATTGTTAGCCAATGGCTAGGGCTTCTTAGTGGCTAGTTGTCTTTTAATTATTAATCCATTATTATTAATCTAAGTATATCCATATGGCCTTATCCCACTAGAGAAGGGTCTGAACCTGTTAATCCAACCTCTGCTACAAGATGGCTCTTCAAGATGCCTCTCTGACTACCTTTCCCAGAAACCTCCTCTCTCCTATTCCCAGCTATCTTCCTGCCTCTATTGGATATTGGCCAGTGTTTTATTCATCAACCAATAAGATAAGCATATATACAGGAGAATATGCCCCATCATCTCCTCTTTCCGGTCTAAATAAAAAGAGAGGTTTTAACTTTAACATAGTAAAATTATATGTAACAAAACAGTTATTAAGCAAGAACTATAGTTATATCACTGGGCTACTCCTACCCCAACTCAGGGGAGAGCTGAGCCAGGGACCCTGTCTCAGGCCTGACTTCTGCTTGCCTACTCTGGAATCTCCTGGCCTGTGGACTGCACACAGGTAGACTCACCCCCAGAAGACCAAGCAACCACCATTCTTCTGACTTCGCTGTCCTAGTCCCGCTCCCACCCACTGGGAGAGGGAGAGCCTCAGACCTACTTGCATCCACCTTGAGACCTATCATTGTCTTGGACCTGTTTGCATCAACCACAAGAGAACTTGGGCCTGTACTCAACAGGAGAGGAAGAGACCCCTACATGCACCCACTGGAAGAAGGGATGGGAAGATAAGAATATAAGAACACATTCAAGAACAGAAAAACCAATATGACACCACCAGAGTCTAGAGACTCTACACCAGCAAGAACTAAAAACCCCAACACAGATGAAGGAGAAGAGAATGACCTTAAAAACAACTTTATGAAGATGATAGCGACCCTAATAGACAAAAATGAGAAAATCCTTTAATGAGATGGAAGAAAAGACAAACCAAAAATTGCAAGAAACAATTCAATCAGTGCAGGGTTTGAAAACTGAAATAGAGACAAAAAAAAAAAAAAATACCCGAAGCCAGGCATTAGAGGTGCATGCCTTTAATCCCAGGAGTCACGAGGCAGAGGTCGGTGGATCTCTGTGAGTTTGAGACCAGCCTGGTCTACAGAGTGAGTTCCAAGACAACCTCCAAAGAATACAGAGAAACCCTGTCTCAAAAAAACAAACAAACAAACAAACACAGTCTGAGGGAATACTGTAATGAGAAAAGATGGGTAAATGATCAGGAACTACAGATGCAAGCATAAGCAACAATACAATAGATGGAAGAGAGAATCTCAGGAGTTGAAGATACACTAGGAGAAATAGATTCATCAGCTAAAGAAAATCTTAAGTCCAACAAATCCCTAACAAAAAAATATCCAAGAAATATGGGACACCATGAAAACACCAAACCTAATAATAATAGGTATAGAAGAAGGTGAAGAATCCCAACTCAAAGGTGCAGAAAACATATTCAACAATATCATAGAAGAAAACTTTCCCAACCTAAAAAAGGCATGCCAATGAAAGTACAAGAAGCTACAGAACACCAAATAGAGTGGATCACAAAAATGTCCCCTAGTCACATAATAACCAACACACAAAACATACAGAATAGAGAAAGAATATTAATAGCAGCAAAGGAAAAAGCCAAGTAACATATAATGGCAAACCTATTATAATTACACCTGACTTCTCCATGGAAACTCTGAAAGCCATAAGGTCCTGGCTAGATATACTGAGAGAACTTAAGAAAGTGCTAAAATTCCTTAGCCACCAGGGAAAGGAAAATCAAAACAACTCTGAGATACCATCTTACTCTCAGAATGGCTAAAATCAAGAACATCAACAATAGTTTATGCTGGAAAAGATGTGGAGAAATGAGAACACTCCTCTACTGCTGGAGGGAATGCCAACTGGCACAACCACATTGGAAATCAGTATGGAGATTCCTCAGGAAAATGGGAATCAGTGCACCACAAGATCCAGAATTTCCACTCTAGGTCATATACCCAAAAGATGCACATTCATACAAGAAGGAATCTATTCAACTATGTTCATAGAAACATTATTTGTAATAGTTAGGACCTGGAAGCAACCTAGAAGCCCCTCGACTGAAGAATGGATAGAGAAAATGTGGTACATTTACACAATGGAGTACTACTCATTGGGAAAAAAAATGGAATCTTGAAATTTGAAGGGAAATTGATGGAACTAGAAGAAACCATCCTGAATGAGGTCATCCAGTCACAAAAAGACAAACATTGTATTACTCACTCACATATAGATTTTAGACATAGAGCAAAGGATTACCAGCCTTCAATCCATACCTCTAGAAAAGCTAGGAAACAAGTAGGACCCTAAGAGAGACATACATGGTCCCCTGGAGAAGGTGAAAGGAACAAGAGTGGTGGATGGATGGGGTGGGGGGTAGGTGAAACCCAAAGAAACAGCTGACCTGAACAAGTGGGAGCTCATGTGCTCCAGACCGATAGCTGGTAAACCAGCATAGAACCCCCTGAACATGGTGTCAGTTAGGAGGCCTCAGCATTCTATGGGGCCACTGGTAGTAGATCACTATTTATCCCTAGTACACAAATGAACTCTGGGAGCCCTCTCCACATAGAGGGATACTCTCTCAGCCTAGACAGACAGGGGAGGACCTAGTCCCCGCTCCAAATGATATGACAGACTTTGAAGATCCCCGATGGAAAGTCTCACATTCCCAGGGAAGCAGCAAGGGGATGGGATAGGGGGTTTGTGGGGATCATGAGACAAGGGGAGGAAGAGGGAGCTGGGATTAACATGTAAAACAAGGTTGTTTCAAATTTAAATAGAAAAAAAAACATGTAGCAAATTTTAAAGGAAATATATCATCTATCATCTTTGTGAGTCTAAAGTCTTATATATAACTTATCTTTTGTCATAACTAAGGAAAACCATAATCATAAATATCTGTCTTCAACTCCATCAAAGACCTCAAAAGGATAATGTATAAACTCTAGAATTGACAAAGACAGCTTGCTTCCTAGATAGTCACCCAATCTTCTTCTGTAATATTGGGGCATCCATCTTTAGCCTACAGGCCTAGTGTTTCAGGCAGACTTCTCAGGGAAGCAGGAATTTGAAACTGTCCATATGTATTGGCAGTTTGTCAGTCATTTTGTGTGTGTGTGTGTGTGTGTGTGTGTGTGTGTGTGTGTGTGTGTGTGTGTGTCAGAATGTCTGGTAGACTCTTCCATGAAGCAGGAATCCTTCAGGACTGTCCCATCTTCTTTTGTCAAGTTCAGCAGTCACTTTCCTGTGGGTCCTGTATGTCCAGTTTGGACAGCATACAAACAGTCCAGGCAAGAACAGTTTCTTGCCCAAATGACTATTTCTGCCATGTTAATGGCAAACTCCATCAGTTTCTTGGATTCCCATCTTCCTCTCTGACATAATTGTTATTGTCAGGAGCAGTTGTGTCTCATTGTGTTCAAAAACCCTAAACCATTTTAAATGCCATATTCTATAGGTCTTGAATGGTTTGTAGACTATCTCTCTATCTCAAATATCTCTTTATATCTAGAAAATCTAACATAACTATAGGTTTTGATTATTATAGGTGACTACAATCTGTATTTACAGATTAGATTACATTAGATTTTTAAAATACCTGTATAAACTAAATACCTAAACAAGAAGAAATATACATATAACAAAATTTGTAGCAATAAATCAAAATCCATACCAATGCAATATATGCATTTCTATATCATATCTCCCCTTTTTATCATTTTTTAATTTGAATTAGAAACAAGATTGATTCATATGACAATCCCAGTTCCCTTTTCCCTCCCATACTCCCCTACCACCACGCTCAACTAAAACCCTACCTATCACATATCCTTTCTTCTATTCTTCACCTGATTCAACCTTTCTGCTCCCTCATGACCTCTGCATCCTTCCTCTTCTTCCCTTTTCATAGCTTCCTCCCCCCTCTTTCCATGCTTTCAATTTGCTCAGGGGATCTTGACCCTTTCCCCTTCTCCAGGGGACAATGTTTGTCTCTTTCAGGGTCCTCCTTGTTTACTAGTTTCTCTGGCAGTGTGGATTGAAGCCTGGTAATCCCCTACTCTGTGTCTAAAATAAACACATATGAGTGAGTACATATCATGTTTGTCTGTTACCTCTGTTTGAGGTAACAGAGGGTTACCTCGCTCTGAATAGTTTCTTCTAGTTCCATCCATTTTCCTGCAAATTTCAAGATTCCATTTTTTTTTCATTCTGCTGAGTAGTACTCCATTGTGTAAATGTACACATTTTCTGTATCCATTCTTCAGTAGAGGGGCATCTAGGCTGCTTCCAGTTTCTGGCTATTATAAATAGTGCTGCTATGAACATCGTTGAACAGATGTCCTTGTTGTATGAATGTGCTTCTTTTGGGTATATGCCTAGGAGTGGAATTGCTGGATCTTGTGGTAGACTTGATTCCCATTTTCTTGAGGTGTCTCTATACTGATTTCCATGTTCATTAACTATTAATCATCAACTCCTTTAAATGAAAATAAACATTTATAAACAATATTTGGAATTTGGGTGTCATTATCTCCAAACTGCTTCCTGCTATTTGGGGGCCCTGCCAATACCATGGGGAATCCTGAGGAAATCTAGAAACCTGGCAATATCATTGCTGTAGTAGTCAGCCAGACTGTGTCATCGCAGCTATTTTGGATGCTGAATAACATGGGCCACTGCCTCAGGGGGTCTTGCTTCATCAAACCATATAAATCTGAAAGGAATACACAGTTTTTCATTTTCTGTGGAAACAAAAACAAAACTCCTTTTCCAGAGTAATCTGTCCTTAGACTTAAATTTTGAAGTCAAAGCATTTCAAAATATATAAGCTTGATTGATTCAACATCATTTATAATCAAATGTCTGTTAGCTGTTGCACTTTCCTCAGCAATCATACAATTTAAAGTCAACACAATAACATACATTGTCCAGACTCTGTTTATTTTCCATCCTTAAGTGGCTTTTTATTGTTTACTCTATTTCTTTTACTTTTATTTTTTCATTTTTTGAGAGAGGGTTTCTCTGTGTACTTTTGTCTGTCCCCGAATTCACTCTATAGACCAGGCTGGCCTTAAAATCACAGACATCTGCTTGCCTCTACCTCCCCAGTTCTGGGAATAAAGGTCTGTGCTACCACACCCAGCTACTCTACTTCCTTTTAAATGACTTTATCCTTTTTTTTTCTCTACCATGCTTAGGTATATTTTTAAACACACTGTGAACCCTTTAGAGGTTTTTTGTGTTTTTTGTTTTTTCATCTGAATCTGTCTTTACTATATGCCTCTATCTTTTCACCTGATGAGTGTTTTTATCTGCTCAACAGCATTGCTAAAAGAGCTATGTCATTTTTGCCTCTGATGCTGCGTCAGAAAGCCTCCTATAAAAGAGCCATGAGCCTCTGCTTGTCTCTAACAAACAGAGCCCACCAGAGAAAATGGTGCTACCAAGAAGCCATGCTTGACTTTGTTCTTTTGTTTCTAAAATCCCCTTTTAATCTTTTGTCAGGTTTTATGAGGAAATTCATGCAATCAACATTGATGGCCCCATCTTGTTGCTGAAGTTTCTTTTGTCCCACCACATCCCACTGATTCTGCCCCAAATAAACAAAACATTATTTATAACCTGTTGGCCTCTGATTAGGGCTTCTTACTGGCTAGCTGTGTCTTAATTATTAACCAATTACTATTAATCTAAGTGTTTTCACATGGTCTTATCTTACTGGAGAAGGGTATGGACCTGTTACTCCTTTCTCCACTACATGGTGACTCCTTGAGTTGCCTCTCTGTCTATCTTTTCCAAAATCGTCCTCTCTCCTATTCCCACCTATCTTCCTGCCTCTATCAGCTATTGGCCAAACAGTGTTTTATTCATCAACCAATAAGGGAAACATACAAACGGAAGGACATTCCCCATCACCTTCCTATTTAAGCTTTGGCAAACATTGATGTTTTACTGTCTTCATATTTTCTATGTTTTTCAGAACATCATCTGGTTAGAATCACTCAGCATTTAGTTCTTTCTGGTTGGCTTTTCCACTTAGTGATACATATTTTAGTTTTTCTTATGGTTTTACTTCTCTTCAGGCATTTGAAGCTCCACCACTCCTTTATTTACATCATGACTACAAGACATAGTGGTTGTAAGGTGGATTACATTTTAAAACTTACTATAATATTAATACTGTAGAACAGAAATATATTAATAATATTAGGCTACTAAAAACCATCATATCTTGTTTGACTGCTTCTATAACCATCTTCTTTACTATGTTAATTGTGAATTGTGGGGAATCATGGATCTAGCTGCTTTGGGAGGCATTCATTATAGTTTTTTTTTTCAGGTTAGAATACAAACACCTGGGGTACTATGTTCTTTTCAGTTCTTGAGAAGCCAAAGCCACCCTCAGGCAGTGAGCATTCAGACTGCCTTGTGTTCCTCTGCATTCTCTAGAAGTCATCAAAGAATGTAGAGTCTTGACAGGATAATTGGTCTTAGACATTAATCTTGTATGCAGTGTTGAGCTTACAAACATCATTATATCCTGGAAATTACCATCATATTGATCCTGACAATTGCCACTATGTTCTGCTTCTGATAAACCTAAAAAATGCCTGATTACTTGGAATAAAGTTTTTGAATCCTCTGTTTTGTTGTGGCTCCTCCATCCTGGCATGGTTTTCATTCCCACAGATCATCAGGTAACCTTGGCTTGGTGTATAAGCACTGCTTCCTTCAGATAATAAGTTGCTAATTAAAGTTTCCCAAGTTCTTGTCAACATACATGAACAGAGCTCTATGGATAATGTGTCCTTAACTCACAAAGTGGCAAATTCTAATCTCCCAGATCTGCAGTTACCAACTGAATATTTTCTTTATCTTGTCTTATCTTGTTTCTCAGAATGATGTAAGCCTTGTGAGATTGTAGCAGTTCCTGACTGTATTCTTAATCATTTAATCTGGTGATGCAGCCCTTCTCTGATAGTTTCAGTTTTCTGAAAGTGACATAAGTCAATAGCCTTTGCTTATAGATTATAAATAAAATGCTAGAGTAAATCATAAAAGACTTGAATATCTGTAACATATAACCTAAATTATTACAGTCGTGTGAATTTACCAATCATTCATTGAACAATTTATACTAAATATCTACAGAATTAAATAATGTATCTCTTTATATAGGTAATAGTCATAGTATTTGGAATTGGCATACATCTTACAATCTTTCTTTCATGGACTATTTCAGCTAAGAAATATATGTTTCATTTTCTTGATTCTGACCCTAATGTTGAGAAATTCATCTCAGTAAACAAATAAAACTCTCTAAATTGTTCTGACTAATACTGAATCACCAACAGAGTTTGCAAAAATAAGTGTTCCTGACAGATCATAAAAAGTACTTTTTTATTTGACCTTGCATTACAAACAGATATGTAATACCATTGAGATCACTTCTTCAGTTCTGAGAAATAGTTGAAGGATTCAGAGGCAACCTTCCTTTCATTTCTGTTCTTTTCATATCTGTGAAAACAAGAAACACTGAAAGCAATGCTTCAGCATGTCGGATGCTTCAGTGCTGCCCACTTGCACAGTGAGATTTGGACAGGAAGCTACTTCTAGTTATTTGAGGGAAACTGTGAAAATAATTGTAATGTGATTCAGTAAAGGAAATTGAAATCTTTTTATAGTCTCTCCTTTTGACTCACTCTCCTCACTATTTCTGCCAGTCAGATGGAGAGGGTTATAACTACTTTGGGATAGTTTAAATGTATAATGTGAAATGATTTCAGGTGAGTGATTAATCATGACTCCTGGTGAATAAAAGGAAGAAGATAAGAAATGTTACAAATAATTATCAGAATTTCCCCCACTTAGTCTTGGCTTAAGGTCTCTATCTCTGGGTTAAATCCAATATTCCATCTTAAATTATTCTCATCCCCAATCCAAAACATATATCTCATTCATTATTTCAGTTATTTCATTCACATTCTTAGCTGACCCTGATGACTACTTTAACTATAAAATGTATTGTGTAAGACTATTGTGGTGATTTCAAGGTCTTTCATTATAAACCCTGGTAAAGGGGAGAGATGAGCACCATGGCCATCGCCATCTCCTTGAAAACAATTGAAGCTGTAGCTAGAAGGAAAACATGATGCATCCACAGCATCTAAAGCAGTTGTCAGCTCAGAAGAAAGAGCAACACAGGTAGCCAAAACTTGTCATCAATCTGAGATAGAAAAAATGGCAGAGAGTGTTCATCAAATGTGTTAAAATTTATCAATTATTAGAAGATACTTCAACTATGTTAAATAATTTGAAGATACAAGTAAGTTCAGGCTAATACATATTAATGATTAATTACATGATGTTCATGTACACAAAAATATGCTATCAGAAAAGCAATGACAAGTATTCATTCTTTGACATTTCTTTGACATTGGGTGTATTTGTGTGTAAATGAAAACCAAAGGGGACATGCAGTTATTTCAAAATATTCTATCCAAGAATTCATGAATATAGGTCATTGTTGTCAGAAAACTGCACTTTACTATTTGCATTTAAGAAATAATTATGAACAAGCTGAGTTTTTGATGTATTAGTTATGTGGTTATGTGAAATACCAACACAGCAACATGAAGAACATAGTCTAGCCCTAGTGAAATTCACAAGTAGGGTTTACAAAATGAGCCCCACATTCTTACACATGCAAATGGGAGAAGGTAAACATAGGAAATCAGCAAAGGGGTTGAATATGAAAGACTTTCAACAGCAAGCTCTTGAGATGACATTTCCATTCATTGACCACTGACAACATGCATATATTATCAAACCAGAAAAGTAGCTGGAAAGGGTTGGGCAGAACTCAAGACATTTAGTGTCTTGAAGTTTCAGGGTTACTGTAGGTTCATGATAATAAAAGGAAATATCCCAGAGACTAAGTAGAGAACTTCATCAGTATCCTTGTCATTGTTTGATCACGGCCATTTAGAAGTTGACTATTGACAGACGATATTCCAAGAACTTTTTAAAGGAAATTAGGATAAACAGAGGTCTCTTGAGATATCCCACACTGTGGCTAGGGACTGTGTGTCATACACAGTGGTGTATAGTGAAGTTTGGAGTTACTGGCAATCAGTACAGGTAGTCATTAAGATTCAGAACAAACAATTGAAATAATTCGATGTTGCATAATTTCAAGTGAGCTATTCTGTCATATGACAGGATTGAAGAAGCCACATTGCTTACTGCTATACAAAATCACATGGTAGCTAAGAATTTATCTCTGATGTCAAAAAGTCTCGTCAAATACTAGTTCTATCAGTTTTATTTTGTCTCATAATCATTCTAAGGTTAAATTTTATATGCAAAGAGGATAAATTTACCATAAGAAACCAACTATAAAGACAGAGCAATATAGTCCAATGTCTAAATACACATCAAATAGTACAAGAGAACTCAATAAAATTATTAGAATTTTTTAAAGACAATTATTTTGGGGTGCTCTGAGTATTTAGGTCTATAATTGCAAAGACTGTTAATTACATACAGTTATTTCCAGGCTAGTCAACAAGAACTCGGTGATTTGAGTTTATAGCTCATTTCCTTCATTGCGATCAAAGCACATATTCCTGAGATACCTTAATCCTTTGGAAGTAACATTTCTAATATTTAAAGTAGCTATAGTGATAGGAATTAAATTTCTTACTATGGCTTCAGAGCCAACTTCCAGGAAGTAGAAATTAGTTCAGGAATAATTAGAATCTGTGTGTGAAACTTTTGCAGAGGAAATGTGACACAAACATCTATTCACTCCAGATACGGAACTGACAACAAGGTAACAATACCATCCAATTGGAACATGGGGACCCATGAGTTCATTAGGTTACCTATAGGGGAGTATATGGGAGGCATAACTATCAGGGCAGACATGACTTAAGGGTTATTAACCAAAGCCCACCTCCCAGCAAAGGTGACAACTCAAAAAAGATAGAGCCTTGGGCTTACTAGGTGATTTGTAGGCAGCTGAACAGTTCAATGAGTCTTTTCTAGGAAGCTTAACTATTCTGAAATTGCTCAGTAGTCCTTACTGCTCATGTAATCCTAGGGGATAAGGAGCCTTGGGAATCTGATTTGTTTCAGGAATTTCCTGAGACTTATTAGTTGTTTACTTTCTGAGTAATAAAGACCTCTATACAGAATTTTCTGAGTCTAATTGAGCCCAACCAGCATACAAATAGGTAAACAACAGATTTTTACTTGAGTAAGGAAATTGCAAGTTGCTACCATAAATCAGGGATTGATCTTGGAAAAATAAGAGGGTAATCACACAGGATGCTTAGAATGTTAAAAAACAAACAAACAAAAAACAAGAGCTACCACTTGCAAAAATTAAAAACATTTCTTACCTTTAAATAAATATTTACCATAATTGTCAAGACAGGAAATTTGTAGTTATTATTCCTTAAACCATAGTGAAATTTTGTATACACAGAACTCATGTTCCCCTTTTTATTATGTGTGTTTCTTATCACTGCCAGAAAGCCTAAATAGGCCCTGAAAAAAAAAAAAAGGTAGTTCATCTCAACGTATTTCATAGCGGCTAGGAAGAGAATGTAATGTCAGTCTCCTGGGCAAGCTCTATTTAAAGAGTGACACAGTCCAGGTCAAGTCCTACTGCTTCATTTTGTGATCTTTAACCATTAAATTTAGAAATAAAGAGAAGTCAACTCTATACTTCTAAGGTTCAAATTAGGGCTAGTTCCTCCTCTAAGACAAACCAGAAGCTGTCTTGGTGTTTTGGGTGTTTCAGTGTAAAAAGTTAATATAGGCAAACTGGTAAAATTAAAACCTCAATCCAGATTCCACATTATCAATAGCCAAAGAGCAGTGGATGGAAAGCAAATATTAAAGACAAAAAATAAAGGGATGGCACAGTATCTTTCTGGAAAGGGGACTAGGAGTATGAATACCTCTCACTAATCATGAAATGCTTGCTTTTACTGTCTATGTAGCACAGGATAACCAGGAAATCAGCCTTAATTTAAGTGGCCAGGAATTTAGGAATGAAGTATGACTTCATATAATTTCATGAATAAGTTTTATGGTGGAGGAATTTAATTATATGCACATTTATGGCCAAGTAATGCCATCGAATATAATGGTCAATCTGAGAGTCAAAGAAAGTTTCCCATTCTAACAAATAGTCCCCCTTTCTGAATGGCCCAAATGTCTCCTTATCCCCAATTGAAAAAATAGTTTCCACTAACTAGCACCATGCTTAATTAAAAAGCTACTAGCCATGAACTAACTGCTATAAAATACCATAAGATGTGTGACAATGCCACATGGTTAGAATTATAGCATGCATCATTTTTTCTTGATAATGAAGAATGTTTGTCACTATAGATTGTCAGCCTAGTGTGAGCCACGTTGATCCTGTCAATTTACACTACAGAACATAGTCCTAGTACTATGTTAGGGGAAATGAGCCGAGGAAATAAAATGTCAACATAGATAGGAACTGCAATTAATGACAATGCTTATTTGGTATGAAAGAGATAATTTCAAAATCATTTAAATTATGGACAGAATTATATAAAAATAATTTCTCATCCAATGAGTCCTGTTAGCATTCTGGTTGGATTTTAGTGTTCATGTTATCTGTCTAATCTTTAGCCACTGATCCTAACAAGCACAGGATCTTGCTTGTTAGCTGTGAGGCAGTGTTCTGACCTCTGACTAAAGTTGGAATATCCCCAGTGCTACAATCACCTACGCTGAGATCTGGATTAAGCCATAAGAGAAACATTCTACTACTGAATTAACTTATATAATAAAATGGCCCACTCAGGTGCATATATTCTTAGTGATATAAAAGAATAACTGAACATACCAAAGCATTTTCACTGCTAACCATGAGCCCCCCAGAACATGTCTGTTCAGGATTCAAATCAAAAGTTCTGAAGCATTCAAATGGATTTTTAAATCGAAAAGATCAGATTTCAGAATGGAAAGTCACAGTAGTCCTGGCATACCCTTCATTATGAAAATGTGTCATATTATGAAACACAAAAAACACACATTCTTTAAGTTTCTTTGAACTGTTGCCACCATAGGAGCTATGCAGAATCAAACCAAGAAGTTAATTTAATTTAGAAAATTGCAATGAGGTCCTGCAAAGGTCTGCACCAAGTCCTTTGTGCTTATATTATGACTTCTAGGTTAGTGGTTTGGTTTTTTTTGTTTTGTTTTGTTTTTTGAGACAGGGTTTCTCTTTCTGTATTGTTTTGGAGTCTAGCCTGGAGCCGCTGTGTAGACCAGGCTGACCTGAACTCACAGACATCTGCCTACCTCTGCCTCCTGAGTGCTGAGATTAAAGGCATGCATCACCAATGCCCTGCCAGTTTGGTTTTATATGGCATTTCTAAGTGTGCAAATAAGTGGGTCTCTGATTTTTGTGCCTTGTAGTGAGCTATTTTCCTTCTGTTGGTTTGTCTTAACCAACTTAGATGTGATAGTTTTTGTTTTATTTCATTATATTTTACTTTGTTACATATTTTAAAAACTAAATGGATGAATGCATGAATGAATAAATGTATGAATGAATGAAAACCTAGTCACTAAGCCATTAGAGTAAAGTTTAACTACTGAACCATCACTTACACCTGCTGAGGGAGGGAGAATCAGTTTCCTCAGACAGAGTGACACTGGGGATATCAACCACTTCAGGACAGGCATCATGTTCAGAATTGTTGACTAGTGTATAATGTACTCCACAATAAAAATAAAATTATAATGAAAGTATTTTCATAATTACAACTATTTTCCATACTTAGAATGTATTCGTAGATAGGCAATTTCTGTCTCAAGAGCATTCAGTTTAGGAGATTCAAAAGAAATGATCAGTTGCTTTAAGAATAAATCAATACTAGCGATGCATTTCAGTGACATGAGATGTCCACTTACCAACAAAAGACAAGCATGCTGTGGAGGGTGTACACCAAAAGTTAAGAAGTGAAGCAACAGAAAACTGAATGCACTATAGCCATATTTATTGTTGCATTTGAAAGACTTGGAGAATGTGTTAAAGGACTGATGAATTTCCTGTATGTGGCTGGGGCTGAGACTGCATTGCTAACATGCTCCCAGATTGGGTGGAAGCATGCTAGTGAGGAAGATTACATGATTAGCAATTGCAGCTATTTTGTTGATCAGTTTGTCGATAGATTATTGGTTATTTTGTTGGCTTTAGACCTTGAAATTTCACCTTATATCTCGAGTATTTATAATTTACTACATTGATTTTTGTTTTGTTTTGTTTTCTGTTTTCCATGGTGAGGATATGACCCAGGTCCCTGAGCATGCCATGCAAGTTCCATTCCACTGAGCTATATCCTTTTTCACAAAACAAACAAACAAAAACACAAACATCTCTTTGCTGCCTATTAGTCAGTTGGGGGTGAATTTCAAGACACTCCACACCACACATGTCATTTCCTATATCAATTAAATAGTATTTTCAGAATTGCACCTAATCATCAGTGGATACAGAACCAAGATGAATATTAACTATTAACATCTAATGAGTAAAGTTTCTGCAGGACTCTTTTTAGAAACAGTGACTACTTACTTGAATGTGTGTCATGGTCACAAAAGTTTGGACCAGGATAAAGGCAAGCGCTCACAGTTGATTTGCTCATTTCCTGCTGAGGTTCCTTATATAGCATAGAGACCATCCTGCTTTGTACTGAAATGGATGCACAGTTTGGAACTTAAATTGCCTTTAACTGACACAGCACATAGTGATAGATAATAAATAGTAAATACTATCTTACTGAATCATCCTGAATAAAGAAATAGCTCCAATATTCCATAATTATTAAGGAGCAATTCTTATGTAACACTGGGTTGGCAAAGGAAGAAACATTCATAGCAGCCCCAACAAAGGAAAACAAGATAATTATGATGATGGGTGCTACTATGGTGATGTGCTAACAATGCAGGACTATGGGAATCAACTTTATTTATACAGCTATTTTCTAAGTATTTGGCTTCTTATTCCCAGCACATTAAAATTTCACTCATTCCTTCATTCTGTATCTATATTCAATTTATTGAGTTAAGATTTGCTGTGTGAGACACTACACTATATTCAGAAGATAAAGCAATAACAAAAACTAGTATATTCCCTCTTAGATCTGACATTATAGAGCAAGAGAAACACCCTCCATATTATAATATCAAACATAAAATTTTAGGGTGTTGATTTGAAAAAATGCTAAAATAAAAGGGGAAATGGGGAACATCTGTGACACCAGACTTTGTAATTATGAGTTTCACCTCTTTAGGGAGGACAGGGAGATGATCTTGAAGAAGTCATACCCAAGGGGGAATCTAAAGAGGCAACAGCTGAGACTCAACAAAAATAGAAGACAAACATTTGAAAAGCAGGACAACAAAGATACTGAGGGGTAGAAAAGGGAGCATGACAAGTAGGAGGAGGAACATAAAAGGGCTTCTGTGACTAGAAGGACCCCAAGAGGAAGTGATGCTATTGCTATGCAACTGAATTGTGATAATAAGATACTGAAAGCTACATCTGGGATTTGAGGATTATTTCCCAGGAGAAATATCAATATTTTTGTAGTGCTAGGATTCCCTAAAGGAACAGAACTGAGAGAATGTGTGTATACATATATATGTATATACAGTTCATTAGACTGGCTTACAGGCTGTGGTCCTGGTTTCCAACAATAACTGTCACATGGTAGAAAGGCAAAGGATCCCATAATTGTTCTATCCATACGGCTTTGTTCTGGAAGATACATGGAAAGCTGTTGGTCTTCAGTCTACTATGTTGGAAAGCCAAAGAATTTGGTTCTAATACCAGTGAAAGAATGCCTCAGCAACAGGATTTATGGACTTATACCTGAGAGTGAGGGCTATCAGGCACAAAGCAAAGCTTCCTTCTTCTTCAGAGTCTTTTTATGTGGGCTGCCACCAGGTGTAACCCAGGTTTAGGGTCTTCTAGCTTCAAGCAGACTTGTTAAGAAAATCCCTAACAGGAGTGTCCAGGATCTTGGGTTTTAATTTATTCCAGAGGTAGTCAAATTGATGAGAGAGGTCAAATTTATATAATACACTTGAGGTTGTCAGATGCCATTGGCTGTAACTGGAGAAAAACAGAGTGAATTCAGATTTCTCTATTTACATTTGTGCTAATAAACTAAGTAGAAAATTAAAAGTAGTAAAATTTAAAATCATGGTAGGCAATAGATGAGCACATTGTTTTACATCATGGTAACCACATAAGCTCTTTGTTTCCTTTATAATATTTTAAGTCCCATGTCACATCTTCTACTCATTAATGTCATGGAGGTAGTATCAATAAACTCCATTGTACAAATGATAACACATTTTTTGTGTATGACTATACCCACAAGAACATGAGTAAAGAATGGTGGATACAATTTTAGAATAAGAGGAATTTGAATCCAGTGCTGGTCAAGTATATTTCCAAATGTGAACCTCAATCATCCATAACCCAGGATTATAAACAATTACAACACAATCATATCCATTTCTTATATATCAAGTATGGCTATTTTCAGGATATAGTGGCAGAATTGAGTAGTTGTGAAGTTGTAAACTGTCAAATTTGAGGACATTTATGCTATCAAGTAATAAATTTGCATTCAAACATACCAATGCTTACCAAAAACTGTTTAGGGTGTTGAGCCCTAATATAGGTTCTTACTCACATTCTTATGAAGCAATTGAGGCTCAGGCTATCAATTAAAGTAAGGAATAAGATATAATAGCTGATTATGTCTATTTCTGAGCTGATCTCAATACTCTTCTCATAATGTCCCATCAGTCTCTGAGTTTTGTGTGATGGGCAGATTACTAAATGTAGTTACTGAAATGTGTGATAACCATTGGCCACTCATGTATTAGTCAAGACATTATTATAAAGATTAAAAGTAAAATTATTCTTTTGTTTTTACTTTGTGAAAGGAAAGGGAACAGATGTATGTATATTTACATTTTGTCATGGTAAAGAAAAATGGTATGTTTAAAAAGGGTGCTCAAAGCAAACAAAGCTAAACTGTCATGTACTCTGATAGAAACATCATTGTTGGAATGCCCAGGACATACCAAGACCAAGTTCTCAGCACAAAGGAGACTTATTTTCTCTAGAGGGATGATGGGCAGGGAGTAAGAGACAAATACAGGAGATAGAGAACAAGACAGAAAAGAAAAGGGGCAAGGGAAGGGATATTTGCCCTTGAAGGACAAAGGACTGCCTGCCTCTAGATACAGGAGACAGTTGTGACCCATAGGCAAATGACAGACTATAAAGTAAAATAGGGAAACCCATGTTAGGATGAGTTGGCTAATATTGATGGGACATGTTAATTAAGGCAGCCAAAAGGGGGCTTTTGATTTCTAGACTTCAATACTTTGAAAGCTGAAACTTGGTAGTCAGCCTCAGGAGGAGAAAGTGGCCAATAAGGGAATAAACGTTGTTGACTAGTTTTATGAATGCGATTTAACAGTTTAATAAGGAAGAGGGAAGCCGGGTGTTGGTGGCGCACGACTTTAATCCCCAAAATCGGGAGGCAGAGGTAGGAGGATCTCTGTGAGTTCGAGGCCAGCCTGGTCTCCAGCGCGAGTGACAGGATAGGCTCTAAAGCTACACAGAGATACCCAGTCTCAAAAAACAAACAAACAAAAATAAATAAATAAATAAATAAATAATAAGGACTGACTGGAATTCCAGTCAGAAACTCTTTTTTAAATTTTACATACCAATCCCAGTTCCTTCTCCCACCCTTACTCCTGCTCCACCCCTCCCCCCAGCTTCTCAACACCACACCCCAATCCACTTCTTAGAGAAGGTGAGGCTTCCTATGTGGAGTCAACAAAGACTGTCACATCGCCTTGAGACAGAACCAAGGCCCTACCCCTATATCAGAGGCTGAGCAAGGTATCCTTCCATAGAGAAAGTGTTCCAAAGGTCAGTTCATGCACTAAGGATAAATCCTGGTCCCCCTGTCATTGAACCTATAAATTTCTGAAGCCACAAAATTGTCACCCATATTCAGAGGGCCTAGTTTGGTCTTATGTACACTTATAGCTGTCAGTCCAGAGTCAGTGAGTTCTCACTAGCTTCACTCAGTGATATCTGTGGGTATCCCCAAAATGGTCTTGCACCATTTTCTCATATTATCTCTCCCTGCTCTCTTTTTTTGGACTCCAGCATTCTGCCCAGTCCTTAGGTGTGGATCTCTGAATGTGCTTTCATCAGTTACTGTATGAATATTCTATGATGACTATTAAGGTATTCATCAATCTGATTACAGGTGAAGGTCAGCTCAGGCATCCTCTCCACTATTGGTTAGAATTTTAGCTGGAGTTATCCTTTCAGATTCCTGGGAAATTCCCAAGTTGGTGACAGTTGTGTGGCTTCAGTAGTTTATAGGTTCCCTGACAGTGGGACCAGGATTTATCCTTAAGTTTCTCCTTAAGCCCATAATGGCTCCCTTTATCAAGATATCTCTTCCTCGCTCTCCCTTTCTGTCCTTCTGTCCAACTCAACCATCCAATTCCCTCATGTTCTTCCCCCTCCCCTCCTCCCCTCCCCCTTTTCACCCTCCCCTCTGAACCAAATGCGCCAAATTTACTCAGGAGATCTTGTCTACTTCCCCTTCCCAAGGAGATCCATATATGTTTCTCTTAGGGTCCTCCTTTTTACCTAGCTTCTATGGGGTTGCAGACTATAGGCTGGTTGTCCTTTGCTTTATGTCTAATATCCACTTATGAGTGAGTACATATAATGTTTGTCTTTCCTGGTCTGAGTTACCTCCGTCAGGATGGCTTTCTCTACATTCATCCATTTGCCTGCAAATTTCAAGATGTCATTGTTTTTTTTTTTTTCACCATTGAGTATTACTCCATTGTGTAAATTTACCACATTTTCTTTATTCATTATTTGGTTGAGGGGCAGCTTCTGGCTATTATGAATGATGCTGTTATGAGCAAGGGTCTTTGTATGAGTGTGCTTCCTTTGGGTGTATGCCCATCAATGGTATTGCTGTGTCTTGAAGAAGTAGACTGATTCCCAATTTTGTAAGAAAGTGTCATAACTATTTCCTAATTAGCTGTACAAGTTTTCACTCCCACCAGCAATGGAGGAGTGTTCCCCTTAATCCTCATTCTCTCCAGAATAAGCTACCATCATTGTTTTTGATCTTAGCCATTCTGACACATATAAAATGGTATCACAATGTTGTTTTGATTTGCATTTTCCTGATGGCTAATAATGTTGGGCAATTCCTTAAGTGTCTTTCAGCCATTTGAAATTTCTGTTGAGGGTTCTCTGTTTAGATCTGTACCCTATTTCTTAATTAAATTATTTTGTATTTTAATATCTAGTTTCTTATGATTTTTGTATATTTTGGAGATCATCCCTGTCAGATGCCAAGTTGGTGAAGATCTCTCCCCACTCGGTAGGCTGTGGTTTCATCTTATCGACCATCTCCTTTGCCTTACAGAAGTTTCTCAGTTTTAGGGGGTCCCATTTATTGTCAACCTCAGTGTCTGTGCTACTGGTCTACAGTGCCAATGCATTCAAGGCTACTTACTATTTTATCTTCTATGAGGATCAGTGTGGCTAGACATATTAGGTCATTGATCCATTTGGACTTTAGTTTTGTGCATGGGTATAGATAGGGATCTCCTTGCATTCTTCTACGTTTCCACATCTAGTTGTGGCAGCACCATTTGATGAATATGCTTTATTTTTTCCTCTGTATAGCTTTAGTTTCTTTGTTAAAAATCAGTCTTTCATGGGGGCATGGATTAATATCAGGATCTTGACTTAGATTCCATTGGTCTACCTATCTATTTTTGTGCCAATACCAAGCTGTTTTCATTACTATATCTCTATAGTAGAGCATGAAATCAAGGATGATGATGCCTCAGGAAGTTCATTTATTGTACAGGATTGTTTTTGCTATGCTGAGTTTTTGTTTTTCCACGTAAAGGTGGGTATTGATCTTTCAAGTTCTGTGAAGATTTTTGCTGGGGCTTGCATTGAATGTGTAGATTGCTTTTGGTAAGATTGCCATTCTTTCTAAGTTGGTCCTACCTATCCAAGAGTATAGGATGTCTTTATGATATCTCCTTCAATTTCTTTCTTCAGAGACTTAGAGTTCTTGTCATATAGGTCTTTCATTGGTTTAGAAAGTTTTGCCAATATATTTTATGTTGTTTGTGGCTATTGTGAAGCATAATGCTTCTCTGATTTGTTTCTCAACCAATTTATCATCTTATATAGGAGGGATACTGATTTTTTTTAGTTATTCTTGTATCCTTATACATTTCTTAAGGTGTTTTTCAACTGTAGGGGTTCTTTGTTAAAATTTTGGGTTACTTATGTACATTATCATTTTGTCTGCAAAATAGAAAGTTTCCCTTTTTCCTTTTCAATTTTACATCATGTATCTTGATTCCATTCATTTACCTGCCACTTTGCATCTGTCCTCCTCCCCTACATCCCCCACAAATAAAACAAAATTTATGAGAAAAAAATGTAAAAGTAAAAATGGGAAAAATTAAAACTTATTATGGCTCAACTGTTAATGGCTAATCTCACAATCACAGAGCTTTTTAATCTGAGCTTTTGTGAAAGTAAAGAAGATAGTGGAAAGCATTACTTCCTTGCTTTAAGAAAAACAAACTTTGGCCTCACATAAAGGAAATGGGGACATCTCTACCACAGAATGGGTCTCACATGTGTAAACAGAGACGAAATAAGGGAATTTCAATTGGGACGGATATCTCATGACTTTGCTTATCTTGACAAAGTTATACTTCAAGTAATATTTTTTCAGATTACATCAGATTTTAAAAGTTTTCCTAAGTAAATGAGGGACATGGGCATCAAAAGCATGGAAGAAGGCTTAAGTGGAAAAAGAACACTGTTTGACGTTTTCTTGTCACTTCTATAATTCAATTAAACTACAAGGTCTCAATATCTTGCCTTTACTGTGTGTTGAATTGTTGTAGGTGTTCATCTCATAACTGTGTAAAAAGTTAAATTATTACAAATTGAATGAACTCATACAGCCAACATTCAGACCAGAATACAGAATTATTGCATTTAAGTCACCATCCTTCCTTAACTGGGGTGAGGCCCATTCTTATTTGATTACATCTGGAATTAATTAAAACCCAAGCATCTGGGTACACCTGTGAGGGATGTTTTTCTTAAATAATTGAAGTGGGAAAATTCTCTTTCATTGCAGATTTTTTGAGTTGGGAAGACCCATCTTTATTCTGAGCCACATCTTCAAGTGACAGCCTATATGCACTACATAGAAGCAAGAAACATTCTGTTTGCCTGCTTGCCCTCACTCTCACTGGCAGTGCCATTTATTTTCTGGTATTATAACCCACTTCTTTGGGACCTTGGCTATGTTGTTGAACACCAGTGGAGATTCTCAGGCTTGTGAATGGAAAAACCATTTCATTTTTAGACTTTCAATTGGCAAGCAGCCATTGTTGAGCTAGCGGGACCAGTCTGTAAGATTTCTAAAAATCCTCTTTCTATACCTCTATATAGATTCATACTATCAGTTATGTTCCTCTAGAAAACTGTGACTAATGCAGATCTTGTAAGCAGAAGTGATTTTGGAGCAACAGAAGTATGCAGATTAATATTTTTTAAGTATCTGGAATAGACTTTCCAATTTGGCAACACCTACAGTTACTGAAGCCCCTTTATTTACTGAAGCCTCTGCTAGAAGTTCAGAGATTAGTGAAAGCCCATGGTTTGGACTACATTATGAATTTACAGAGAGTAGTGGATTTAATTATCCTGATTCAACAATTGTAATAAGCAAATGATTTGGTGACTCTGTATAGAAAACCTTTGCGGTATGCTGGGCCGGGCGGTGGTATCCTGTAGGGAGACACTGTAGCTCACCTTCTAGTAGCCCCGACAAGCCCATGAGGACGTGTCAAGGGAGATCCAAGATGACTTGGGGACAATTCTTCAGGGACCACGCACACATGGAAAAGCCCCTTCTCTCTGGCCACACTAGCTTGCGACCTGTGGGCACACACTGGCTTGTGCTTGGCTGGTATTTATCTGAATAAAGGCATCTTGAATCTATAAGCCCTCTCCATCTCCAACACTTGGCGCCCAACATAGGGCACGAATGAACGACCCTGGGATTAAGAGTCCCATGCTCTACCGACTGAGGTAGCCAGGCTTAAACAAGGACTTCTCCATCACTTGGCAACAAGCCAAAGAGATAGTGAGAAACTGCCCTACTTATTCCTTGTATAACCAGACTCCGCTGCCAGCAGGCTGTAATCCTAAAGGCATTAGGAGGAATGAGATCTGGCAAATGGACGTCTTTCACTTTACAGAATTTGAAGTATGTGCATCATACCATTGACACATTCTCCGGTTTCCAATGGGCTACTGCTCTCAACTCTGAAAAAGCTGATTCTGTTATTATACACCTACTACAGGTGATGGCAGTTATGGGCATACCTGCACAGATAAAAACCGACAATGCTCCAGCATATGTCTCCACAAAAATGGAATAGTTCTTCAAATATTATAACATAAAGCATGTCACAGCTATACCACACAATCCTGCAGAACAAGCAGTTGTTGAGAGGTCTAATAGGATGCTTAAGGAGATGCTCCATAGGCAAGCTGGAAGTCAAAGCCCCCCAAACATAGGTTGCATAATGCTTTATTGACAGTTAACTTTCTTAATGCCAATGACAAAGGACAAACAGCTGCGGAAAGACACTGAACTACGGAAAAAACTGCTGAACTGAATCAACCAGTGTACTTCAAAGATTTACTGACCTCAGTATGGAAACCTGGACATGTGTTATGTTGGGGTAGGGGTTTTGCATTTGTTTCTAAAGGAGAAAAACGTTGGATCATCAAAATTGATCAAGATTCGAGTTGAAAAAGACAACCCTCTCGACAAGGATGATTGACAAGTATTTACTGAGGTATATCTCATGAACTAAATGAAAGCCTCCCAAAGGAATGGGAAATGCTTTGTTTTTATCTTCACAGGAAAACCCACCTCCAGAAGTCAAGTTAAGTATGAACTACATGGGTACATACTTAAAGGAAAGAACCTAGCTATGACCATCAAACAAAAGGAACATGCCATATGGTAAACTTTACAGCTGTCTCTCAAATAGCTCTATTTCTCTTCATTTCCTAGTCCCTATTCAATTAAATCAATGCTGGATTTAGAGTTGGATTTGGCTTTCCTCCCCTAAAATCCAAGCATGTTATTTAGCTAAATTTTAAAGTTACTGTGTTATATCAAGAAGCCAATTGATGTAATATAGAATAAATGAAGAATTTGAGGACTATCTTTTGTCTTTTCTAGGTTCTTTCTTTCAAGGCCTACACCCTCTCATAATTGTTGTTTTTCAATGGTTGCCTTTCCCAGTACACATACATGTGCAAGCAAACATTTCTCTGCTGACACTTATGTTTGAGTCCCATACAGCCAATGAAGACCTGCCTGAGGACAATCCCTGGATACTCCAGAAAAGGAATTGGGCCATACCTCTTCGACTGCACTGGATCCAACTTACTCCATTTCAACTGACACTCCGACCAGAGCCTCAAGTACTGACTTCAATCAAGTTGAGGATTTCAACCTGGATCTTCAACCAAGCAAATCCATTATAACATGGACTGGAGGTAACCCATTAGAGATTTTCCCTGTACTAACATTTTTTCCCCCCACAGGACCCCACAAAGCTACCATCGTCCCATTTCAGCAGGAAGTAACTTAGAAGATGCTACGCCCCTGCTCCCCATTATTGTTTAGTAGGGTACTATAAGCCTAGATAGGTATAACTTTCTTATTGTTTAGAGTTGGGATTGGAAGGAGGTGTTCAAGTTAGATACCCTTTCCACATGACTTTAGGTCTTAGCCAGTGTAGACATAGTTAGGATTTGCAATAGCAGATTATTGTATCTTCTTGTATTTCACCTTTATGATCATTAATTTTGGATGTTTTACACTATTACGTTTTAATCCTCTTTAAGACTAAAAGGGGAATTGTAGGGAGACACTGTAGCCCTGCCTCCTAGTAGCCTGACAGGTGTGCTTGGACATGCCCGTGAGGACGTGGTCAGGGCAGGTCCAAGATGATGCAGGGACAATTCTTCAGGGACCACGCACACATGGAAAAGCCCCTTCTCTCTGGTCACGCTAGTTTGCAGCCTGTGGGCACGCTCTGGCTTGAGCTTGGCTGGTATTTCTCTGAATAAAGACATCTTGAATCTATAAGCCTCTCTGTCTCCGACAGTGCCCCATGCCTTTAATCCCATCACTCAGAAACAAAGGCAGGCAGATCTCTGTGAGTTCGAGGCCAGCCTGGTCTCCAGAGTAAGTGCCAGGGTAGGCCCCAAAGCTACACAGAGAAACCCTGTCTTGAAAAAAAAAAAAAAAAAAAAAAAAAAAAAAAAAAAAAAAAAAAAAAAAAAAAAAACAACCTTTGATAAATTGAAGAAAAATAAGGAAAATGCTGCTACTACTGGGTTGTTCCTATCATCTATGGATAAATTATGAAGGAAAAGAATGAGTTTGGTGAGAAAATTAGCCAAATTTGAGCATCTCAGTCTGTAGTGAAAGACAAGGAACATAGTGATAAAACTTGCCAGGTCCAGATGTGCATAACCAATCTAAAGTTTGCTAAGTGTGCCCTGGAATAGAATCATCCCTCCAGCAGTCAGGGAGCTCAAGTTTTGAAAAATTAAAGTGAAGCCTTCATTATAATATTGGATGAATTACAAAGAAAATTCAAACCCCAACCCCAGAGGGTGTCAGCAGTTAAAGCAAAGGCATTGATAGATAAAAATTAGAATTCTCTAACTTGGGATGGGGATGTGTGGGAAGACATTGAAGATGAGAACTTTGTATCCTCACATTTCCAAGGGTTTACTTCACCTGAGGAAGCAGTGTCTCTACCCTCAGCCGAAGGTGTACCCACACTCCGATCCCGTGAAATATTGTCTTTTTCATGTTTTACTGAGGGAATTAACCCTTCATTGCCTGCTAAACCAGCAGTTAGATTTTTCTGAAGGACAATCGAAACAAGACAATACCAATGTCCCTCAAGGCCCACAAATAGCTGCCTCGAGACCTACATACCAGATTTAAGGAAATGTCAGCTCCTTGTGGGCATGTAGGAAGTATTGTATATGAGGATGTGTGCTACACCATAAAATAATTAATTAGATAATTCATTTGAGCAGAGGCCTGAGAATAAATTTTAATGGTGTGGCATAGTGATGGAAGAAACATAAAACTGGATCAGGCTGAGTTTATTGATAGGGATCCTCTGATTAGAGATTCTATTTTTAATATGGAAGCATACTCAGTCAAAATAAAGGTTTCATAAGTTGATTTGAATGGTTGACTGAAACATTTGCCCAAAGATAGCCCACTGAAAAGGCATTGGAGATACCTGATATCCCCTGGCTTAGTGTTGGTAAAGGGTCTTTAAGATTTAGGGAACTTACAATGTTAAAATGGCTACTCAGTATAAATCTAATCCCCCACCATGGGAATCCAGAAGACATGCCTTTCACTAATCCTATAAGACACAAATTGGTGAAAAGAGCACCAGCACATCTGAAGAGTTTTTTTTGTTGCCCTTTTTCTTGTGCCAGGCCTTACAGTTAAGGATGCTGCTGCTCAAGTGGATGAATTAAATGTAATGTTTTTTGTGCCCCAAAGTAGCAGAAGCCATGTGGCAGCACCAAATATTCAGAGGCAAGGTTGTAGGGGAAGCTGTAGCCATGCCTTCTTAGGGGCTGGCTACAGGTGTGCCTGACCAGGCTTGTGAGGGCGTGGTCAGAGTGACGTAGTGGGACTGCGTTTCGGTTTCGGTTTCTCTTTGCTTCTTTCGGTACAGACTGCTACCACCGGCTGGCTGGTTCACTCTGTAAGTAAGGCTTTTCCCTATTAAATACCCTTATATTTCTACCTGACTCGTATTGGTAATTTCCCACTATACAAGGTCATCATAGTTATTGTAATGTGCAGTATATACAAATGAATGTTCCTATTGGCCTTATATGTAATGGTCAGCACAGGCAAATTAAACATGACAAAAGGAGACATGATTGTCAAGTTGATAAGGGGAAGAGTTGTGGTGGCTATTCTTGCTTGGCAACATGAGGATGTACCCAAAGCACTGGGTATACCTAACTAATTTTTCTTAACTAAATTAATTGAAGTAAGAAGATCCATGTCTAATCTGAATCTTTTGAGGTAGGAAGATCCACCTTTATTCTGAGTCACATCTTCTGGTGACAGCCTATATAGAGAATATGGAGGAGAGAAGCTCTCTCTTTGCTTACTTTCTCTTGCTCCAACTGGGAAGATCATTCTTTCATGGGCATTAGAGTTACTTATTTGGGATTCCAGCATATATTGAAGACCAGCTGAGATACCCAGCCTCATAGACTGAACAGTTACTGGGCTCTTAGACTTTCTGTTGGTAGAGAGCAATTGTTGGATTAGCTGGACCACAGCCTGTAAGTCATTCTAATACATTACATATAGAAAGATAAATAGAAGATAGGTAGATAGATAGATGAAAGATAGATAGATAGATAGATAGATAGATAGATAGATAGATTTTATCAATTCTGTTCCACTAGACAATTCTAATACAACTGTTTTCTTACATTTTGAATTAAACTTTTTGCTTTTGCTTTTTTTTTTTTTTTCTGTGTAGCTATGGCTGTCCTGGAACTCACTCTGTAGACCAGGCTGGCTTGGAACTCAGAGATCTGACTGCCTGTGCCTCCTGATTGCTGATCTTAAAGGCATGTGCCACCACTACCCAGATCATTTTAAATTATTCTTTAATTTTAATTAAAATATAATTACAGCATTTCCACATTCATTTCGTTCCTCCAGTCTCTCTCATATTCCCACTTCACTCACTCTCAAATTCATGACCACTTTAACTTTGAATACACACACATAAATATATAAACATACATTGTATATGTATAAATATGTACACATGAATATATTAATAAAACTGTCTGAGTTTAGTATTTCTCATAGGTATATGGCTGATCACTTTATACTGAACAACCTTTTGTTTACTCTCAGTATTTGGTCTTCATTATATTTAGTGGCACTAACTGTAAAGATTAATGCCTTCTAATGAGGTAAAGACCAGAGACAATTGATGTGCCCTAGATGATGACAGTATAAAACCAGAGAAATTGGTGAGCCTGGATTAATCATAGCACAGATCACAGGTCAGAAAACTTAACTGCAAGGTCCAAGACAGTAAACATTTTATACTGTCACTCCTCTAAGTAGGTGACATTACAGTGGGTGATGAATAGACACTGGGCTATGCTTCCCAAAATCCCACTCAACAAGGTAAACACCACCTATGAAATGTAGAGAGTTACTGGAACAATATCAATAATACTTCAGGAAGAGAACCATGTGGAATTTCATTTTCCACATAAGTGAGACAGGACAGCTTGAGTGCTAGAATGTATAATTCATATTTCTTTCCTTGCTCTAAAATTTAACCTTCAAAATAATGGAGTAGTCAGCAAAAGTTCTGGAAATGTCCAGAAGGAGACGATTGTGCTTCTTTTTTTAGTAACATTGCTTGAGGAAACTTCCTTGAATGTCACATAGCTTTCTCAGTCTTGAGTTCATTAATAGAAGAACTCTGCTCCATTAAAATCTATGAACAATGAAGTTTGTGAACATCATGAGAATTTCTATATTAACAATATTAATATTTAAATTTAATTATATCATTATTTGAAAGAGAAGCACAGTTGCATGAACAACGACATATTTTCTACTTATTAAATCACTGTTTATTTTACTCTGCTTTAATTCATTTCTGTTGCCAGAACACTTATTGTGGTCTGGGACATGGTCAAATGTCTGTATCATCTAAGCACAAAGTACAAGACTCTCTGTGGCCTTGGCAGAGGGTGTTTCTATGTCTCCGGCTAATGCATTGATCATGAAAGAGCCAATGAGATTTCTACAAGGTTCCTACTTACCTAAAAAAGTTAAAAAAAACTTTTGCTACTTATTATCCTGAGACAATAATGAACCATAAAGAAAATTTGCAATGATTATAATTAGAGCAAAACAAAACAGCTGTTGGGTATTACCTATAGCATCATTTATCAAGCCCTGAGTAGGTATTTTGAGGCTCTCATACATGAGAAAGTGTCCATTTTCCCCAGAGGATAGATTAACATGGGAATCCTTTCTTCATTTTTTGACATAGCATTAAAAATAAGCATAACATTACCCTACTCATGTGTACATATCTATACATATATAATGTGTATTTATATATTTAATGTGTATGCAATCAAAGTTAAAGAGGTCATCTTGAAATGCTCATTTCCTCTTGTCCTGTCCTGCACATTCTCGTCAAAAGTCTATTTCCTATAATCTCGTCAAAAATGTTACTGTTTTCAAATGGGTTTTGAACAGTCACTTTTACTGCAGCCACAGCTATCAGTTTTAAATAATCCTAGGGCACTTCCCCCTGACACACTTTCATCTTCTATCACTTCTTTGAGCTACATTGGCAACATTGTTCCTTATGTGTTTCAATCTTACTCCTATCTTTATTTTTCTGGCTGAATCATTCTTTCTCTATTTACCAGGACACTGTTTAGGTGTATGTCCTTTCTCCACAAGTCTGGTCACTATTTTCTTCAGGAAAAACATGTTCACATTAATTTGTTATATGTTTCAGTTTTCTTTCTAATTGTATAGAATCAGCTCAATAAAAGTAAGGATGCCTGGAATGGAGTTGAGAAAGGAGAAAAGTGAATAGGTAAATTACATTTATTACTTAGATAAGATCAAAAACCAGAATGTCACATCTACTTGCAATAGTTAATCTGTTACTCAAACACAAACCAATGATATTAGAATATTAAGGTGTCTGTGGATTAATAATATGTTTTCCTGTGCTTATTTTTGGTGAGTAGTATTATCATACAACATTGCATTTTGCTGAAAACCATATATTTTTCCTAGATGCTAAGAACATTTTGCAACTCAGTAAATTGTTTATTCAGCAACTCTTTAAACTCATTGCCAGATAAAGGGAGAATAGAGCATTATTACCTATATACATTATCTAAAATATTTCAGATTAAAACATTTTCTTATTACAGAATATCACAGTTAAATTTTATGCTGGCTAATGAACTAAAATTCTTGAGGTGCTATATATAAATAAATTGTAATAGAAGAACGTGGGAATTTATTATTCTTTACAAATTATTATTTTTATTATTAACCAATATTTGTTAGATTAAATTTCTTTATATGTTACCCTAAAATAATAACCCTTATTATATTCTGCCTATAAGATATTGAAGTCCTTCTGCACATATGTGTGTCCCAGCACCTCAGAATTTGGTGTGCAAATCTATACCCTTTTCTCTCTTCAGAAACTGAGCCTCCCCATACATACTAAGGCCAGCATGGGAGGAAAAAGGTATCTAAGTAGAATGTTTTCACAATTCATATTTCTTCTTTTAGGGGAGATTAAACTTTGTTGTTCATTGTTCTTTGTTTCATTTGTGCAATATCTAGGATCCAGTTAAAGTTGTCCTAGTGCAAATTCAGCAAGTACAACTACCACAAAACTGTGGCCCCACCTCTTTTTTCTTCATTTTGACACTATGGAGAAATTCTTCACCTGTCCTTGAATTCATAGACGGGCCTTGAACTTAAGATTTTCCTGCCTCAGCCTTAAGAGAAGTTGACATTACAAGGTACAAATTACAGAAGGTAATTCTTCTATCTTTGTTGTTCTTGTTTTATTTTTTTTGTTTGTTTGGTTTTAAAGGTAGGGTCTTATGTAGCCCATGATGGCCTTAAATTCATTATGCAGAGGAGACTGACTATATCTCACTTCCCAGGTTAGTTAGGATTACAGGTTTGTGCCACCATCTGAAGACTTTCCCCAAGTACACTGCTTTCTCCATGCCTTCTAGATTTAAAGATGTTTACGACATTAAACTTTCTCTTCCCATGACCAAGTTGAGATCTATTTTAATGTCATGTAAAATGCCATAAGTAACACCATTCTCTTAATATATCTAAAAAGAAATTATTGTCCAAGTCAGTTCCCATAATTGTGTCAATGAATTTTAAAACTTAAAAATTCCAAAGATTGGATTGGATATTTAGGATTTTAATATTAATTTTTGCTCAAATAAACAGTTTCTTTATAGCAAAAAATTAGTTTCTTTCACAGTTGCTACAATGTTTCTCATAAAACCATTTGTTGTTAAAAATTGTTCCTGAGAATGTGGAAAGTTCAGTTTGTAAAACAATGCTGCATCTATGAAAGTAGTGGGTGGATCCTCAAATGATTGATCACATGTCTTACATTGAATCCAGCATTACATATACTCCAAAGTAATATATAGCATATGACAATGGAAACTTAAACACACTTAAATTCTTCTGTATAATTACATAATGCAGTATTTTATTTGATAGCCAATAGCGAGGAGAAAATAATCTATCAACTGATTCATGGATACATGAAATGTGATATTCCTATACAATTGTAATTTTCAACAATAAAAAGGAATCCTTCACCCAAGTGTGTGTGTGTGTGTGTGTGTGTGTGTGTGTGTGTGTGTGTGTGTGTGAACATTGTCTAAATGAAAAGAGCTGTCACAAAAATACCAATATCACGTATTACATAATTTTAAGAAGATGAAATTTTCCAAATAAATCTGTGGGTCATAAAAACAGGATTTAGGCAGACTAGAAGAATGGGAAGTAGGGCTGTCAAGTGATACAGGGTTTCTTTCTATACCAATGAAATGCTCCAAAATTTATTGCAGCACCAAATTTATTATACTATTCATTAAATTTTATGCATTTGGTGACTTGCAAATTGTCTCTATAGTCTCTGTCATAAACCCAGGAGGCACATTTAAACCTTGTACCTGTGAAGCTTATGAGAGAAGAGGAGGAAAACCAAGAAAAATAAATACATATTTCAGGTACTGAAATGGTATAGAATAAATGAAAGAGGTTAATGGCATAGAGAGGTTGTGAGGCAATAGATAGTTACTTTAGTTAGAATAAAGGATGTTGCTATAGAGATGATAACTGGAGCTTAAAAGCTAAGTAATATGAAGTAATAAAGTATTCTGATTATGAAGAAAGATGGTCTTTTTACATACAACATGTCTGAGTAGAAAACAAGCTTGGCGTGGTCTGTCACAAGAAACTACTAAGAATGAAGGTTGAAAAGTCATGGAGGATGCTATGTTCTGGATCTGTACTGTCCTCCAAAGGCCCATGAATTATGAACATATTCCCGAAACTTGGGGATACTGTGGGGTAGTGAAGGACAACTTTAAAGGGTGAAACAAAGGAGGGAGTTTGAGATCACCATGGTGATGGCTTTGAAGGGGACAATGGGTCTCTGTTATCCTCACTCTCTATTTCCCCCTCATCAACAGGCAAAAGGCTCTGATCCATCACATGCTCCCTACACTGACACTCCTTACAGGCCCAAAAACACTAGGGATAAATTTATGGCCTAAAACTTTCCAAACTGTAAGCCAAAATGAAATGTCCTGTTTATAAGTTTATTTGTCTCAGGTATTTGATAGAGTGATACAAAGCTCTAACTTAGATGTCCCTTAAAAATATTTAATGATAAAGGACAAATATGTTAAAACCCATATATTGTGAAATGTGTTATAAAATATAATAATATATAGTACATAGATTTAAATTTTTGATATATACTTTTCATCACTGATTGGAATTTTGTTCTACATGTAATACACATTCTTATAGGTACCTGTATTATACCATGTATCTTTGGTCTGTGCTACAATCCCAGGACTATATTTTCTATCTGAATGCAGGGGAAAGGCTATAATTACAACAGTTGGTAAATTATTCAGTTTGGTTTTACATGTTTACCAATTATTAGGCATTTATTTGGAATACAGGGTTGTTCCACAGTGAGTCCCAACACCATCATTCAGAGTGGCTACTCTATATCCACAGCTTCAGTTTATCACTTTATAACTAGCAGCTAGACACAAATGTTATCAATCTTTTAGACATGCAAATAGCAAAAGTCCCCTTTTGTTGCTTTGGTTTCCAACTTGAAAGTTTGATGTCACTCTGGGCATGACTTTGAAGGGTACTACTTTACTAAGTGTCATTGTTTGCAATAAAATAAAGACCATTGTTAGCATGGAGTACCTGGAAAGCACAAAACTCCCTATAAAGTGTTGGATTCCTGAGGGGAAAAGCCCAAACCAGACATAAGAATTGTGTTGCCAGTCACACCTCTATTTCAGAAATCTGGTCTATGAGGCATGTACACAATATTTGATGAGAAGGGGGAGTTAACCTTTCATCAACACCATCATGAACCCATTTTCATGATCTTAATATCAGAATTTTAAAAATCAAATTAAACTTGGTTGAATACACCCTGATTCAATGATTTACAATAACAGTACCTCACATTCCTATTTGACTATTATAGACCATATGAATATAATAGCTTATGTTCTAGCTATAGTCTAGCTTTTCTGACTTCTTTTCCAATTTATATTATTTATTAATGTATTTTATTGTTTTATTAGTAGTTCCAAGTATTCTAACATGTGCATATTATTTGCATGAAAAATCTTGGGAAATGTGATAATTGGCCTGATCTAGTAATATAATAAAAGTCAAACAGTTTATGTATGTGTACATGTGTGAGAGAAAGAAAAGAGTGTATGTTTGTGTGTGAGAGAGAGATGGGGAAGAAAGTGAGAAAGAAAGAGATGGATATATATATATATATATATATGCAGAGACAGAGACAGGAAGATGGAATCAGAAAGACACACAGAGAGTAAAACATCACAACACATCATGAATGCTTCTGGTTTTATAGACAGTACCATCTAAAACTGTTGTAATTGTGAAATGGAAGAAGTGTTATGAAGACCACCTGGCTCTCTTCACAATCCTCCTAAGAAACAGAAACCTTTCTCTAATTAGTTTTACAAAATAATAAGGTTTCTCATGAGTCGATTTTTTTTTGTTTTCTGAGAAACTCAGAATATTAATTTCTGAAGTGAGATGGACTTTCAATGAAGAATTGTGACAAATCATACACTTCCACAAGTGAACAATTTCACTTGTTTTGTCATAAATTAAATTTACAGATTTTTATGTTCAAAACAAATGTCCAACATTAATCAGGATCTCAGAGCTCAGAGAAATCTGAAGTTTTATTATCTTTCCAGGAAATAAGCATAGCTTAATCAAATCATGCCTGAACTATAACACATACTTAGTGAATAATTAGGCTTTCATTTTTTCAGCATAACTCACTGATGGTCTGTGATTTCTAAACGGTGCAGATTCAGGTTACATTTTCTCCGAGAATGAAAATTAAATTGAGTCATTGATGTCGACTGAGTTTTTCATTTTCACTTCAAAGAACATGAGAGTTAGAAACCATAAAAGATCTCTATAAGATACTTTGGGACCATAAGTTAAATTCCAGACTCACAGTTTATTGACATATTTTCCTTAAAATCAAAGGCAGAAACATTTAATATTCTTCTCAATCAGTTGGCATATGAATTGTGGATGCAAGATAACTGGGAATTCGCAAAACATGTAACAGTCACTTATGGGCTATTGATTTGACCAGGTTCCAAAGCAGTTTGTACACTTGCATCCTCATTACCCAAAGCTACTTTGGCCATAGCCATTCTATTAGTGAAATAATTTTAGTAATTAGTTAAAGGTGAACACCAATGTAGTAAATATTTTCTGTAAATTTAAAAACAATCTATATGCTGTTTAGTTGTTCACTATCTTCATTAATAATCAATATATAAATGTAATGTAAGATTTAAAAGCTATTTTTGTTATGACTACTATTTGATTTACTTTTTTGTGTGTTTATATGTGAATGCCTATTTTCATGTCTGTGGACATATGCGTACATGCATATGAGGGTCAACCTCAGGTGGTGATCCTTCAGGGCTATCTAACTTGGTATTTGAGGCAGGGTGTCTTATTGGCAGGAACTCACTAGGCTGAATCCTGAGGTTCTACTTGAGTTTACTTCCATGGCTCTGAGGATACAGGCTCATGCCCAACTCGCAGCTTTGATGTGTGAGTTCTGGTGGTCATAAGGAGTTCTCATACTTTCATGGTGCACAGGTTTTGTGACTCAGCCATCTCCCCCGTCCTTCTGTTTTATTTGCAAAGCCATCAAATGTAGGGCATTTTGTTCTCAAATAGGACATAATGTGTTCTCTGTTCCTAAAATTCATATTAATATACTAGCCAAAGTTCAGTTACTCCTATATACTGTACTATTTATTCCTTTCCTGGATTTTCTTTTATAATATATATTTCATTCCTGACTTGCAAAATAACATTTAAGAATTTCTATGGAAACAATGGAAGTTTTACAAAACTTCATTAGACTCTTAAACAAAAAATAGTCTCCTTAACCTGACAGGTAAGAACAATATGACAGATGGTTATAATTTCATTGACCTGTTAACCTAACAGAACATCTAAACTTGGTTGCTATGGAAAACCATGCTGAGTAAGCAAAAAGAGGAGAAATTTAATTTAATGCCAGTACTGGTCAGTGGTTCACTCTGGGGTTTCTAGCTCCCTTTCCTTGGAATTGTTTCCCATGGTCACCAGTTGTATCACTATACCTGCCCTAGAAAGTCAGTAAAATTTATATAACCTTCTACAGAAGCCTGCATTTCCTCCTGCAATTCCTGAAATGTAAAATGAGCATCTTTATGTTCTCATGTGGGCAGAAGCAGCCTCTTTCAGCCTCCCTCTGTCCTCTCCATACAAGGCCAACAGGAAGCTGCATTTCACACTCATGGTGTCCCTGAACATTTCAGTGGTGCTCAATACTGCTGAACAGTCACTCTTACTACAGTGCATGTCTCTGACTTAGGAAACGTTCGATGCACCCTTGTCATTTTTATTGATCTGCATCTGCCTTTCACAGTCACTGGAATTTGTACTTGATGTTCTTCTTTTAAAACCCCATCCTCTTAATTGGGGGAGGAGACCCATGTGGTCAAATGTCCTAGTAATACGGGTAAGACAAGACACATAGACATGTACAGAATTCTGGGATTAAGTGGCCTGTGAATGTTTTGATGGAGCCTCACCAACTACTCCAATGACCCAGAAATAAGTGAGATTTTTATACAACTCAGAAGAAGGAATTAGCTAGTTTTATTAGGAGGTCCCTGTGGGCTAGCAGTGTCAGGCTTGGAAATTCAGAATTGGAAGATGTAGTTGCTAGTTTTGGACACACTGATCAATACTTTCCTAAATACTTAAACTTTCACAGACTCTCAACATTCTCACTGGGACCAAAGGAAGGCTTTGCCGTACCTCTTTGCCACTTCTGTGGGTTTGAGGCATTGGGTCCTCGACATGGCTGTGCCTGTGTCAATAATACCTATTCACTCATGACTTATCTGTCTTTACATATTATTCAGGGCTTCCTTGGTGCACCAAAAATCTGTCTTAAAATCCAAGGAGGATGACTCTTGTCTTAGCTAAAAGTTGTATTGCTGTGATAAAGGACCAGAACCAAAAGAGGCTTAACAGGAAAGGATTTCCTTCCCTTACACTTCTACATCACAGTCCACCATCGAGGAAAGTTAGGGGAGGAACTCAAGTCCAGAACCTGAAGATAGGAACTGATGCAGAGGACATGGAGGAGTGTTACTTTCTGGATTTCCTCTCATAGCTTAATTAGTTTGTTTCCTTACACAACCCAAAACATACTCTTGGTCATTCCACATCAACCATTAATAAAGAAAACATCCTAAAGACTTGCCTACAGGTCAATTTCATAAAGACATTTTTTTCATATGAGGTTCCTTATTCCAAATGACTCTAGTTTATGTTAAGATGACAAAACATTTATCTATCAAATTTCCTGAGGAGCCACCCTCAAGATTGGCTTCTGGCCTCTACATGCACATGTCTCCACATACACATACCTCTATACACATGTACCCACACAAGCATAAGTCCATATCCATATACACAGCAAACACACACACACACACACACACACACACACACACACACACACACACACACACACACACACACCATAATGTCTTCTTTAGAATGAAGATCAAAGTTCTTAGAACAACTTTTAGGTTCTACATTACCTAACTCCTACCCTGCCTCATCATCATATCACAGTCTATACAGCTCTAGCTACTGAAGCCAGACACACTGGTTTAAGATTTTAAAGAACTGAATTTACCTACCCATCTTTGCTTTCTCCTTCCATGTGCCATTGTATTGGTTATGCTCTCAGAGGTAATATTCTGGTCAAAAGGAGGAAGATCACAAAACCATCAAATTATATGATGATAAAGGGTGAAAAATCAGAGAAGTGATTCTCACCTTTAATATATTGCCATTTTGAATTAATTTCCACAATCTTTGATATTAAATACAGAAATATCTTTCTTATAAGAAATCTCATATCTGTTCATCTTATTAAATAAAAATGCTTTGCTTTGACTCTAGCAGTTGGTTAATAAGCATTTTAATTTAGATGGGAGGATTATAGTTATAAAAAGTACAGCCACATACTGTGTAGGGTTGAATCACATTTTTTTTTCTGAGCATGGTTATCAGAATAAAGTAAAATGGTAAAAACAAAACAGAATTCCAATGGTTTGTGATATTACTTGAAAAAGGAATAAAACATATGTAGAGATGTCTCAGGAAGAGCTGAGGGACTTGTAGAAAAGACATGGCCATGACATCAAGTAACCACAACATCACCACTCTTAACCTTGAGTACTAACATTGGATGCATATGTGTTACTCACAACCCCTAACTTTTTTCTCTCTTCTCTGCTTAGAATATTTGCAACTTATTTGAATGTAAACAGTTCATATTGTCAAAAATACTTTTAATCCTATTTTCTTTCTCTTTTCTTACCCAGATAAACATTACCAAAAATGTCAAGCTCCATGCAAACATAAGTGACTGTACAAGAAAAAATCAGTCAGAAGCAGTATCCACCAAAGTTAGAAACAGCATCCTCTACCACATGCTGGACGAGTCAAATTCTTTGTTTTATTCTAGAAATTCTTTGTTTTATTCTAGACTCGCCTGAATACAATGTAAGAACATGTGCAGTTTTATATACTTTTTGCTTATATTTTCAAATGGCAACTTAATTCACTCATGAGCATTTTGAACTTTAAGGTATCTGCCTGTTGTGCACAAATTTAATTCTATTTCAACACAGATCTCACTCATTGATCTGGATCCAACTGGCTCTTCCACTGTTATGCAGGACCTACCCACAGGGGCACATGGTGTAATTACATTGTCATCAAAAAATAAAGATAAAACAAGTAATAAAAATATTCCTTTAAGGCATTTTACAACATTTCTCCCATGATGTCATTACCACTAAAACTGATAAATAAGACCTAATTGCCTTCATTTTTATTTATTTTTTATTTAAATTAGAAAGATTATTTTACATGTCAATCCCAGTTCCCTCCGTCCTCCTCCCCTGCCCCTTCAACTAATACCCTACCTACTCCATACCTTTCTGCTCCCCAGGGAGGGCGAAGCCTTCCATAGGGGGTTTTCAGAGTCTATTGTATCCTTTGGGATATGGCCTAGGCCCACCCCCTTGTGTCTAGCCTCAGGGAGTATCCCTCCAGGTGAGATGGACTCTCAAAGTCCATTCTTATGCTAGGGATAAGTACTGATCCGCTACAAGGTGCCCCATAGATTTCTGAGGTCTCCTCACTGACACCCACATTCAGGGGATCTGGATCAGCCCCGTGCTGGTTTTCTAGCTATCAGTCTAGGGACCAAGAGCTCTCCTTTGTTCAGGTCAGCTGTTTCTGTGGGTTTCACCAGCTTGGTCTAGACCCATTTGCTCATCAGTCCTCCTCCTCTGCAACTAGATTCCAGTTCAGTTCAAGGTTTAGCAGTTGGTGTCTGCTTCTACTCCCACCAGCTGCTGAATGAAGGCTATAGGATGGCATGTAAGTTAGTCATCAATCTCATTATCAGCGGAGGGCATTTAGGGTAGCCTCTCCTCTGTTGTTTAGATTGTTAGTTGGTGTCATCTTTGTAGCTCTCCAGACATTTCCCTAGTGCCTGATTTCTATTTAAACCTATAATGTCTCCCTCTATTATAGTATTCTTATCTTGCTCTCTTCTGTTCTTTTCCCAACTCAACCTCCCTGCCCCATCATGTCCTCCTCACCCCTCCTCTTCTTCCCTTCTCATTCTCCTAGTTCCCTCTCCCATCCCCCATGCTCCCATAATTTTTTTGCTTTGTGTATTTTGTGCATGTTATGGTGCCAGGGTGCCCTTGTCATCGGACAATCTGTAGTAGTCAGTTCTCTCCTTCTTACATATGAGTCTTTGGTGTAGAACTCAAGATTTAGTCTCAGAAGCAGGTACCTATTCTCAGTGAGCCATCCACCTGGTCCCTACTTACATTGCAATATAGATACATTAATCTGTTAGTAATTTTTTATATTATAGATTAATTTTACTAGGATACATTTCAGCACTTCACGATATATGGAATTTTACTCTCATGATAGAATTTTGTTTAAATTATTGTGATGTAAAAGGAAAAAAACACACACTGTATTTATTTATTGTGGCCCAGATGCTGGGAACTATTGAAAGTACAGTTGTCTCTGAATTTTAATAGATGGCTGATTTTGACCATCATGGGATTAAGTCAGTAACCACGAAAAGAGAAAAGGACTACCATCTTACATTTCTTCCCAGGTTTTACACTCCTGTAGTTTGTGGGCAACATAAAATTTTCTTTATAAAAGCCATGTTGTGTAACATTGCAACGTACAGTCATTAAACATGTGTGTATAACATACCACACGAAGGTAAAGTATGTATGGAATTACTTTGGAAATCTACTTATTTCCCCAGTTACTACACACCACTGCACATTTGATCACCCACATCACTGGGTATGTCACCACCAAAACCCCATCTCCACCACAGGTAAACTCTATTGTTTAAAAATATTTTGCATTCAATGTATTATAAATGCTACATTATAAATTATGCTGTAATTTAACTTACTATATATATACAGCAGTTCTGTGTGAAGAATTAAAAAATTACCTACTTCGTGCAACAGATCCCTAAGAATAATGTAAGGGTAATGTATTTGTTTCCAAAAATTTACATATGAATATTATATTTCCATCAATTCCCTCTCCCTTTCATTTCCTTAAACTCTGCTGCATCCCCCCACTCTGTCTCAAATTCATGGCCTGTTTCTCTCTCTCCCTCTCTCTCTCTCTCTCTCTCTCTCTATATATATATATATATATACATGTTCTCTGACCTTTACAATGTTTCTACCCCTCTTCTACAATGGTGTTGGAATAATATTGAAATAGATTTTTGCAGGACTTGAGCATCCCAAAGCCATTTATTCTCTGAATTTTGAACAGTTGTTGAATTCTGTAGTGGTATCCATTATCTGAACTGAAAAGCTTATCTTTTGCCATAAGTAAATAGGATGCAAATAGAAATTATATTGACTTTAAAAATTGGCAGTAATAACTTCTCTAGTTTCCATAGTTTCACCAACCTTCAAGAGTTGCCTAGATTTATGTTACCAGGCATGAATCTAATCTCCTTATTCTGAGCAGTTCTTAAGTACAACTAGGCAGCTATTAGTTATAACCAAGATATAAATGTTGCTATAACACCTTTGGGGATATAATGACCTGCTCATCATTGGTGTTCTTGGTGTCATGGCTGTGTATGACTGCTTTTGTTGTTGTTGTTTTGTTTTGTTTTGTTTTTAGAGACAGGGTTTCTCTGTATTGTTTTGGAGGTTGTCCTGGAACTCATCTGTAGACCATGCTGGTCTTAAACTCACAGAGTTCCACCTGCCTCTGCCTCTCGAGTGCTGATATTAAGGTATGCACCACCAATGCCCAGCTGTGTATGACCATTGATTACTTTTCTCACTAGGCAGCTTGGTGATGAGTTTCTCATGTCATACAACTTTACATCCATTCTCCTGTTGTTAAATATATTAGTTGTTACCAAGCTATGGGTTTTATAACATGCTATTTCAACTTTTATGCAAATAAAGCTGGTCACTGTAAAATCTCATTTTTACTTTTAACTTGTAGTTTTTTTCTGATAATGTGTAGCCAATCTCATAGTTCTCAGAAAAAATTAAATTAAGAAACCAAATTCATTCTTTTGTGGCTATCTGGAATTCTTTACTTCTTATTTTAATGGTTTGTCAACATGTCATCTCTACAGAAAACAGAGAAACTGAGAAACAATAATTTCATTCCTTCCATGACTAATTTTTTGGCTGTCATTTTTTATAGATTTTATTTAAATTAGAAACAATCTTATTTTACATATCAATCTCAGTTCCCTCTGCCTTCCATCCTCCCATGCCCACACCAAATCCCCCCATTCCATCCCTCATCTATTTCCCAGGGAGAATGAGGCCTTTCATGGGGATCTTCAAAATCTGTCAAGTCATTTGGGGCAGGGCCTAGGCCCTTCCCTGTGTATCTAGGAAAAGAGAGTATCCCTCCATGGGAAATGGGATCCATGGCTATTCTTTGACTAAAATTTGTTTCTATTTACTTACCTTGGGCACTGTTTATCTAGCTTAATGGCTCAGAGGACTTGTTTCAGAGAACCCAAGTGAGTTTTGTTCTCCAAATCTCACAACTGTGCTTGTAACTCTAGCTTCAAGAGATCCAACACCTTTAGTCAGATTCTGAGTATACCTGTATATATGTGTCACACACACACACACACACACACACACACACACACACACACAGAGAGAGAGACACACACACAGAGAGACAGAAAAATAATGATAATTTTTATTACCTTATTTATCTTATATCTTGCATGCCACCATGACTAGAATAGAATAATACATTAATGGAAATAATAATAGAGTAATCTTGATCTACAATGAGTAGATAATATTTTTGGGAATTTAATACTTTGAAAGTGCTGCCATTTATTTTGTGTATTCTGTTATAAAAAGGAAAATTCATTTTATGTGTAATTTAAAGAGATGTATTTCTCAAATCCAGGAAATGTTAGAAAATATTCTCTCTCTTAAGATAATTACATACTTTGTTTTTCTATAGATAAACTCATTAAAATGTCACTTACAAACTTTCTAATGTTACATTAGCATTCCAAGGTGATACATTATAATACTAATACTTTATAGCAGAATACTGGTTTGATGTAGCAAATTTTGTTTTCAAATGCAGGATTTTAATTTACTGTTTGCCTTAGTATTTTTCAGTTAATGATTCTTACTGATATTGGTCTATCAATTTTTTCTTGTTCTTGCTGTTTTTCATCTTTATCAGGCTTGAATGTTTGGCTCTTCTTGTTTTAAGTAACAAGTCAGGTAATATTTATACATTTCATGTCTGTGGAAATGATATTAGTGAAATCAAAATTTTCTTCATTAATTTGTATCTGTCCATGTATATGGTTGTGTTTACAGTGCATGCATGTGAGTGTGTGTGTGCACGTGTGTGTGTGCACGTATGCATGTGCATGTGAACACACTTATGTGTTTGTGTGTGAGACAGAAGGTGTGGAGTCTATATTACTGTCTCTACTATCAATCAGTCTTTGCCTTCCACCTTGTTTGAAACAGCGTCTTGTTCACTGCTGCTTAATGAAGACCTGCTGACCCTTGGCTTCAGCAATTCTCCTGCCCCTGTCTCCTGCCTCCTTGCTAGGGCAGGGACATGCTGGAACTAGAGAAATTACACTATTATGTCTGGCTGGTAAGAGGATTCTGGGAATCTGAAGCAATCACTCTGTACATTAAGCATAAATTGTTTTCCAAATGAAAAATTTATAGAAAAATGTTTAAAAATATATAGGCTAAAATTTATAGTAAGGTTTTTCCATCTATTGAATTTAATTTGTATAAGACCATACAGGATTCCTGTTTATTTCTGAATAAATCTACTAAGGTTAAGATTTTATATTTTCCTTTCACTTAGAGATATAAAACAAACCAATCAATGTAAAATACATTAAAACCATAGACTTTAGAGAGAGACAAATGACCAGAGTTCACATTGTCCTTCTATTGTTCATTATCCTTGTGGCCTTGGATGATCTGATTTTTTTTCCTACAGTTCATTTTTAAGGGACTTTGGTTTGTCTTTTAACTTCACTACGCTCAATTTGTATCCTGGCTGGTTTGAGTGAAACAAAGTGAGTTAGAGTGAGTGCGGACCTCAGCCTGAAGCAACTAGACGTTGTACAACTGTTTTACCTTGTAATTATCTCTGTTTAATTTTAGCTTCTGTTTTGATTAATTAGCTCACATTCATTTATTTCAGCTTGAATATTCTACATTGATTTATTGATTTTCCTCATAAAATTTAAACTGTACATTTATCTCTTGAATCTCCCCTCATTTTTTTCTATTTAATCACTCTAGGTTCTCTCGGGTTTTCTGTTTTCTCCATTAAAGTTAAAATTCTGTTCAGTTTGCTTATAAGCATACATGAAAGTTACACATAGAGAAATGAGGGGCCTTGGCTATGTTATTTAGTGTGTTTTAGCAAATGAATAACAAACCACAAAATATTCCATCAGTACACAACATTCTCAGGTGACTTTTGTTACTCAATCACTACATTTGAAATAAATAGCTGTTGCTAAAAATATAGCTATATTTGCTTGTTGCAGAATTCCATGCCAACAGATTCATTTTTGGTTTTGGCTTCCTTTATGCAGCATAGCATTCTTAGATACAAGCATGTATCAATCAAGTATTTCTTTCTAAATCCAGGCAATTCTCTATGCATAAATGCACAGTTACCTCTTTATAGAATCATGTGATCTCTGGCTTTTGACTAGTATTAATGAACCTGTTTTATGCATTCTTTGTATAGCACCTGTAAAAGGCTTACTTACATTTATTTTGAATTACTATGTGGAAATTGAATTCATATGAGAAGTATGTGTTTTTACTTCCAAGAAACTGAAAAAGTGTTTCCAGAGTGGCTGCATCCAAACTGTAGCACCTGAGGCTTCCAGCTGCACTATGGGACCCACAAGGTTATCTTTGCTATCATAACTTTAATTTCTAGTCTCACTGACATCATTTGTTTTTAAATTGTTATTATATGACAACGGATAAGGGATTTTTGCCACTGGCCTTTCAGTTAATTAAGTAACTTACCTGGAGAAATCCATCCATCAATCCATCCATCCATCCATTTTCTAAAAATATAGAAAAATAAAATACAATAAGATAAATTTCAATCATTTGTATTGTAGATATTTAGACAATATTTTGATTGTGTATTATGTTTGCTATAAAATTTCTTTCATTTCTAGTTTGTTGATAGCTTTATCATAAAATTAGTATTTGTTTGGTAAAGTAATATATGTATGCTATATTAGAATAATAACTTAATATAGAATATTCATGACATCAAATTTTTATATCCTGGGATTCTTGTGCTGAATCAGATAATTTAATAACCTTATATATTATTAGAATTAATGTCCAAATTTTCTCTTATATTTTAATTTATTAAATTAATTTTACATGATATATAAAGGTACTAAAATATGCTACTTACTAAAGGGGACCATGTGATATTTTGGTACAAGTTCATATTGTAAAATATTTAAATCAGGTGAAGTGCATCTCTTGCTTCGCATTTTTCTTATTTCTTTCCTGTAAAAATATTCGTAATCCTTTCTTGTAGCTTTTTAAAGTGAGTAAAATTTTTATTAAACATTTAAATATATATTTCTCAAAAATATTGGTTGGAAATTTTACTTTATCCTTAAAGAACTTTGTTTGTATTTTGTTCCATGAGTAACTGATTTCCCAAAATAACTTAAATATTTTCTACTTGTCTTGTATTTCAGACTTTTTAAAAATTTTTATTATTTCAGGTAATTTTTAATTTAAATATATCTGATCATATTCTTTGCTTCACCCAAGTCCTTTAAGATCCTACCCCCTCATACACCCAAATTTAAGTTATTTTTCAGAAAACAAACAAAAGCCCAATGCAATAATCCCTCAAAGTCCCCAAAAGCAAAATAACTCCTACCCCCAAACCCACTAAATTGTGAACAAATAAAAGAAAAAAAAAGCTGTGGATCCCATTATATACTGGTAGACTACTCCTGAACAGGAAGTCTGCCCTTTATTGACTATTTGAGGGTTAAGCAAATGAGAAGTAGTGAAATTATTTTACTGAACTATGTGCCTCAAACATAATGAATGTCATTAAAATTGCCTTTGGAATAATGTAAATTAACTTATATATGTATGTGTAAGTGTCTAATCTACATCATACAATTACAATTCAAGTAAAAGTGTGTGTGTGCGTGTGTGTGTGTGTGTGTGTGTGTGTGTGTGATATTACCACACATTCTACTACACAGCATAATTTTGTAGTACTGAGCTCATGTTAACTATCCTATAAGGACTAGCTGACATCACTTAATACCACTTTCTCTGCCATTGGCCTCTGTTAACCTGTGCTTTCACTTGTGCACTTGTCCCTTGCTATGCAACAAAGACACTGGATTTGGCAAATATGACATATATCTGTGGCTTTCTCTGATTCCTTTTCCCATGTCTCACATTAGCTTTTTGGTGGTTAAATTTTTGCATTTGACTCTGCCTCCTGTATTGGTTTGTCCCTTTAAGATGCCTGTTGCGAATTTTTAATGATAGTCTTCAAAATGATGAGGTTTGTGTGATTATTTGATTAGTGTCTGTCTGTCACACCTGTGAGACTGAAAGTTCTCTGCTTGACACTCCTTCTGATGCATGAGTGTGTTGTTGAGTAGAAAGTAGCATGTGTTTTTATTGGTTTGTGCTTGTGCAGTGTGCATGGGTATACGCACTACGGCCATGAGTATAAGGGTGAGTGTGAGTACACGTGGCTGTGAATAGGGATGTGCATTGTCACAGTGCACCTTTAGTGGTCAGAGGACAAACTCAGGGGTTCATCCCCATCTTCCACTTTGTTAGAACCTCCGTCTCTTGTTACTCACTGCTATGTATGCCAGGCTAGGCGGCCCATGAGCTTCCTCAAATTCTCTTCTTTCTGCCCCCATCTCACCACAGACTCCATGAGATTGCAGACCCACATTACTACATCAGTCTGAACATGGACTCATCATGCTTGTGCAAGACCTTTGTACACCAAACCATCTACCCATCCCAAATATTTAATGAATAAAGTAAATAACACAAGCTGCCAAACATACATGGGTGAGCATACATGCACATACAGGGGCACACACTTATAACCCATTATTAAAGAACAATTAAGTAACATGGACCCCTAAACATGTATGAGCACATGTACAAATTCACACACATGTTTGTGCACTCATGCACACACACGCATGTGCACTCAAGTACACACACTTGTGTGCTCATGCACACTCATATGCATGTGTACACATGCACACACATACAGCTACATTTCATAAACAAAAGCAAATAGTTTAGAAGATTGTGCCAGTTTTAAAATAAGTGAGCTTTCCTGTGACACCATATTGCTACCATCATCTCTGTTCTCCAGGTTTATTCTTACATTAGTGTCTGAAGTTTTTCTACTTCCTCTGTATTAAAGTTCTTTGACCTAGTTCTCTTTATCTTTTTTCTAAGATCTAAACCCCTTGGAACACACTTTTTATTCCATACTTTAGGCTCTTTCTTACCTGGGAAGTTTTTCTGTTCTAATACAACTTGACATATTGTATACTATAGCTTGTACTTTGTGTGTTGGCATTTAAACTCCATTCCTGGGGAAATAACGTCCAATCATACAAAGCCTTCTTGGAGGAAGCAACTAAGAATAGGCCATGAGGTTTCATAAGCTGTGAATTCCTTTTGTATAGCTGCATCATTTCCTCATCATTTCTGGTTTATTGGTTTATTAAATATGAAAAAACTCTCTCCCAGGTACTTCACTCTTCCTTCAGCTTTGGTTCCTAACCCCCCTTATAATGTCATAATAAAAGTAGGGTTTTTAAATGTTCAGTATCATGAGAATTATTGCATTAAAAATAAAGCATTTGAGTTGCAATCTTCTGAATATGCTTCTCCACAAGGCATATTTTCTAAAGGTATGGTCTCTACCATGGCCTAGTTCAGAAGCTATGGATCATTTAAGAGGTAAGATATATATATATATATATATATATATATATATATATATATAGCTCACCTGAAAATCTCAGGTAATGAAACAAATATAAGGTAATAAATAAATAACCAAATGAATAAATGAATAGGTAAGGCTAACTGGAAGGCATGGTGTCATGTAGCGGTGTGCCTTTGAGGTGGATAGTGGGTCTTGCCCCTTCTCTCTCTTTTGTATCCTGGCTATGAATAGACCTCATTTGTTTGACCAGTGATCCCAAGTATGACTACAACCTCAGAAAAGGCTAAAACCAATACAGCTGTGCTGGCTTGTGCCTTGTGTCAATTTGACAGACACTTGAGAAAATTCCTCCACCAGATCTGCTTGTGGGAAAGCCTGTAGTGTATGTTTATTAATGTTGGAGGGTCCAGATCACTGTGGATCCTGACACCCCTGAGCAGGTGGTTCTGGGTGCTGTAAGAGCACAACTTGAGCAAGCCATGAGGGCAAAGCCAGTAAGAAGTACCTGTCCACAATTTCCGAATCAGCTCCTGTTTCCAATTTCATGTCTTGAAACTAACAATACTTTGTTGATATGGAACAGATAAGAGAGCCCAGAAAAAAAGGAGTTCTAATTGCATGAAATAGTGGACTGGATTTTAAACGAAGTATTAACTATACTTGGGTTGTGAAAAATAGACACTGTAAATTTGAGAGCTGGGAATGAATCTAGATTAAGTCACATCCCATCCTTAATGGAATATTGTCATTAATCCATCAAGTGATTTTATATCTCATATAACTCATTACAATAAAAACTTAAATATGAATACTTAACAAAAGACTTTTGAGGCATTATCACTCTAACTTCTCTGTCCATTCTAGTCTTTTCATTTAATTCAGTCTGAAACTGATACCTAACTTTTCTAAAGAAGGGCAGAAGAAAGTAGATTTTGCAACTAAGATCAAGTAGTCATAGGTTAAAATTATAGGTTAAGAAAGTTGTTATTTGGCCAGGGGTTCTTATCCCCATCCCCTTCTTCAAGGGACTATGCAATCTTCTCTTGGGATCTTCCTTGTTTCCTACCTTCTCTGGCAGTGTGGATTGTAGACTGATAATCCTTTGCTCTATGTCTCAGAATAAAAAAATGAGTGAGTACATACCATGTTTATCTTTTTGTGATTGGGTTACCTCACTCAGGATGGTTTCTTCTAGTTCCATCTATTTGCCTGCCAATTTCAAGATTCCATTGTTTTTTCTTCTTCTGAGTAGTACTCCATTGTGTGAATGTACCGCATTTTCTCTATCCATTCTTCAGTTGAGGGGCATCTAGGTTGCTTCCAGGTTCTGGCTATTACAAAGAATACTGCTATGAACATAATTGAACAGATGTTTTTGTTGTATGAATGTGCTTCTTTTGGGTATATGCCTAACAGTGGGATTGCTGGATCTTGTGGTAGACTGATTCCCATTTTCTTGAGGAATCACCATACTGATTTCCAAAGTGTCTGTACAAGTTTGCACTGACCAAAGTGGGAGCCCAGGGTGGGGGGGGTGGGAAGAGAAGAATGGGAAGGAAGAGGAGAACAAGAAGACTGAGACAGGGGAGGAATAGGAGAGAGCAGGAAGGGAGATGCCTCGATAGAGGGAAACAGTACAGGTTTGGAGAGAGGTCTTGCACAGGGAAAATGTTAGGGAATTCACAGGAATGACCCCAACTAAGAAGCCAGGCAGTGGTGGAGAGGATTCCATTGGTGCCATTCCCCTATAATGACACTGATGCTTACCTTGGTTACCATTCCCACAGCCTTCATCCAGCAGCTGCTCAAAGCAGAAACAGGCACCCACAGCTAAGCACTGAACCATACTACTGGAATCTAGTTGTGGAGAGGGAGGAGAGATGAGCAAAGGAGCCAAGAGGAGGCTGAGAATACCTGCAGAAACAGTGGACTTCACCTTCTGATAGCATGGAGACCCTAGTAATAAAGCTGGGGAAACAGCATTGGACCAAACCAAGCCCTCTAAATGTGGGTGCCATCTAGGAGGCTAAGACAGTCTATGGGACCTCTAACAGTGGAGCCAGACTTTATCTCTAGAGCACAAATGGACTTTGTAAGCCCATTCCCTATGGAGGGCTATTATTTCAGCCCAGACACACCAAGGAGGGCATAGGTCCTCCCCCAAATGATATGACAGACTTTGAAGGTCCCTGGTTGAGGGCCTCACTATCCCTGGGGAGGAGTTGGGGGGTTGGTAGGCAACATGGGAGGATGGGAGGGCAAGGGAATGGGGAGATGGATATGTAAATATGAGTACTAATTAAAGAATTAAAAACATAAAAAAGGAAGTTGTGATTTGGTTTTACAATCAAGTATTCTTCAGATTTCTATAATTGTACCATCTCTTGATTTATCTCAATAACCATTTTTTTTGTTGTTAGCAAATATACAAAGCAATGAGAATGATTTGATGACATAAAATTACTGTATGACATGCCTGCATGCTGTTACTCCATTTCAAGTCCTATGGAATTCTGCTAGTTGGGAGTTGCAAGCATGGATCCATAATAGAATAGGGAATTCTCTCTACAAAGTTGATACAGACAAATCTGAGTCTCTGGAATTTTAAGAAGAGAAACTACAGGAAAGGACTATCAAATCTTGTCCATGAAAAGGAAAATAAAGAAGAATTTAAACTAAACAACAACAAAAACTTATATTATCTGATGTATTGGACTTTTGTGTTTATTGCATTAATGTATCTGTTTCAGGTCAAGGAGTTAGCTATGGGCAACTCTTATCACTATAATACCCAGAAAAAATATTTCCAAAGAAATTATTGTTTTTGAAAAGTGATGTACATATGAACCACACAGTGAAGAAGAAACAAAGTATGATTATTTATGAAGAGCTAGTTATGTGGCATTGCATCTTCACCTTCAACATTCTAAGTCTTACTATTATTCTTTTTTTGGCCAGGAATTGAGAAAATGACCTTGAGGCTCTACTCCTTCTCATGCCTTTTCCTGGTATGACTGAAAAGGTGGAATTTGTTGTATTAAGTATCACTGTGTTCTCACTTTCACAAATTTTGAGTTTATATCACAATTAACATTTCACAATAGAATCTTCCCAAAATATATAGTTTTATCCTATATATGGCTCCCTCCAGAACAGTGGTCAGCACATATATCAGCTAAATGTAGAGTAGGTGTTGAAGAAACTAAGTTTGCTCTGAGACCAGAGATAGATTTCTGTTCATGAATAAAGACAAAATCAAACAATGTAGATTATATTTACAGTTCAAGATTAAGATATTTATAATTGTCTGGCTCTTTTGCATTTAAAATTGAGTGGGAAGGTTTAAGTGGTGTTGCCATTACATTTAGGGAAAATAATAAAAGGAAGTAACCACAATGTAATAAGACAATACAATGTATTTCTAGAAAAGAAACAATTTTTCTTTCTAAAGTGTGTGTGTGTGTGTGTGTGTGTGTGTGTGTGTGTGTGTGTGTGTGTTATGGAACATATAAATTCTAGTGTATGTTCTTGTAGCATCTCCACTTGCCAGTGAATTTGTGTAAGTGGCCACACCCCCTTTGGGTGTGGCTTCAGGTATGGACATGACCATAAGATAGAGAAATGGGGGCAGGTACTCTCTTGGGTTGCTGGCAGAGAGCATCAAAAGGGCAGAGACTGCATCTTCTTGAGCAAGAATGCAGTAAGAATGCAATGGCAGTTCTTTACTGTTATCTGTAAGTTGTTCCCCAATAAAACACCAATTTATAATTTATCTTGGGTCTTCTGAACTCATTATATTATATACACATATGTACAAAATTTGGGATAAACAAAAATAATTACTTTCTAATAAGTTCAGAGAAACGAAACACTATATTTCTAACCTTAATGGCATTCAAGAAACTATATAAAATATATTTGGTATGCATAGCCAACATTTCCATATATTTTAGTAGGGGAATAAAGATATATAAAGTTAATATATTTTAAGAGATACCCTTAATTTTTATTAATATTAATCAATCTGTATAAAAAGTACTAAATTAGGTACTGTTCCCAGGAAAATATATGTGCCCACATATTTTCTTATATACCTTTGTGTCTGACCACTGTAAATCCCACATTTTCCCATTAAAACAGTCATTCTTTACTAGTTGCTAATATCCTTTTGTAATGCCATTTCTATTTCTTTTGTACCACATATCACAGGGGAATGACATTAAAGTGTGTGAATTATGTATTAAATACATAAGATATAAAGAAATTTGAGCATCTTATAGCATTTTGCCCAAAAACCCCCCAAAAACCAAAAGCATCAAGCTTGTTATGAAATGTCAAATTACCAAAAAGATACCTATGGGTACAGTAACATGCATATGTGTTTCTTCAATTATACACAGTGCTTTTATGGGACCAAATGTATATGATAATTCAGTGCCTCAAGAGATGAAATAAAATGTGAAATGTAAGTCTTTGTCATAGGATTGTAATGATGTTCTTTATCGTATATCTTTAGATTCCAAACCACATGTGATGAGCCCAGCTGTGTAGTATCATAAACAAAACACCTCAAATGATTTTGAAAACTAATACTAGGTGGCTCAATGCCCACCTCTTCAAAATAAGATAACATAAAAGGACAAATTGAGTGAGTATGTACTATGTAGACACAAATTCTCTAAAAGCCTAGCATTCTTTTCCCTTGGTACTTACGATTCTTTATATGAGAATGGGATCTATGGGTTTTTTTACTTGAATAGTTGGTCCACACCTGGCAAAACTGTTTTGGAAAGATTAGAACATGAGGTCTTGTTGAAGGAGACATTTCACTAGGGTCAAGGTTTGAGGATTCAACATACACCATTCCCAGTTCTCTCTATCTGCCTCAGAGATGTGTCTCAAGGCTTGAGCTCTCAGCTGCTGCTCTAGCACCATGCTTGCCTGCTTGTTTCCAAGGTCCATTCCATGATGACCATGGACACTAACATTAAGAAATGTTAAGCCCCAATTAAGTGCTTTCTTTTGTAAGATACCTTGGTCATAATGTTTTTATCACAGCAATAGAAAAGTAACTAAGGCAGAACTCAAAATATCTCTGAGCAGCATGAAGTTTCATTACTTTGCAAGTGAAAATCCTAAGATACTAGGCAAAGATGTACTGTGAATCTCTGTCATAAGAAGCAGAGCTGGACTCAGAACAAACTTCATCTGAAACTACAGTCCATGCTCTTACCCACATCATTCAGTTTTCAGAATATATTAGAAGACTTTTAAAAACTCTATATATGACAAGATATCCTTCTGATGTCTAGAAGGGGAAAGTCAGACTTAAGTGCTCATTTTCATGAAATCTGTCTCTCTGAAGACTTACTTTTCAAACTACGTGTATCATTCTATTTCTTTTGTATAATGAACAGCATAGGGGATAGTTTGATTAATGTTAATAAGTAATTATACTATCGTTATTTCCACAGTTTCACACTTAACCTAAAGTCCATACTATATAATTGAAGCACTAAGTACAATTCTCCATGGAGTACAATACTTCACAAGTGAAGATTTGAAAGAGCATGTAAAGCATCTTTATAAATACTTATCTATACCTCATTAATATTTTTCATTCCTCTTCCCTGTTATGGAAGCCTAATTTCACCTTTTTTGTTGCTTAATGGCATATGAAGCCAATAAACTATTTAGAAAGAAGAAATTGGGCATTGAGCTGCTTTTCTTGTCATTCACAAAACAGTCATCCTATATATCAATTATTATTAAATTGTTATCCATATTAAACTTATTGCTGGGATTCCTTCCTACAAAATACAGGATGTACATTAAAATAAAAGGGTATAATGTTAAACCTTAAAAATATCATTGGCACACTTTTGTTTTTTAAATACTATCATTAAATCCATTCCTGGATAGATTATAAGTGATGAAAATTAGTGTGAGGCCAAAGGGATACATGTTAACTAATTTTGAGGGAAGTGGGATAGATGAAAGTCAGTCTAAATTGCAAGCCACACGATACAGAGGATGAATGAGAAGCTTTTAGTAAGTTTAGAAACTATGAGAGGTAATAGGGACTAGGAGTTGGACAGATTTTTTGATAGGAAGCTACATAGAGAGAGGGGCCAAACTATATAATAAATACTGTTAACTTCCAAGATGGCAGGTTTCTTCCTCACTATCCTGTCCAGAAACAAATTTGCCAGGTTAAATCACAGGTCTGACAGGTGTTTTCTCCCACAAGTAGTCCTGCTGCCTGTGGATTGGTGTGACAAGTTCAAGGAAGGACTAGGACATGTTCACTCCAAAGTTGTAGCTCTGTCAGCCATTCTGTCTTTGTTCAATATGAGTAACCCTCAATTTTGTGGAGGAGTATCTTCTCAACGACCTTTAATGGCACTAGCCTTCAAGGAAAAAACAAGGCTTTGGTTTTCCGAGTGCTTCATATAGCAGGTAAACTGTGCTTGTATATTTCGTCACCCATAATAACTTTCTTTACCAGAACAAAGAACTATGAGTGAATAAAATCTGGTGTAGATGTTGAAGATCTCAGATTTCATTTGTACATAGTCTCATTTGTTAGAATTAGTGAAAATTGATAAAACTTGGCTTTTTGTTTGCAACCTTAATTAGCATCAGTTGATATCATCCCACATGTACATATTTGAATGAATCCAATAAGTATCACAGCTTGATATTTCAATATCAAATTACAAAGAGAACAAGGTCTGATAGTACATATTATTTTTGTCCATTGTTTCTAGTACTTAACTGAGAGTGTTTCTGTCACTATAAAGTATAGGAAGGTCTGTAGCTGGGAATTAATTATCAGTCAAAAGAACATCAAGAGAGTGCCTTCTGGAGCAGCCATGACATTTCCCAAACATACCCTAGGGAAGAGAAGCAACATTTACATCCTCTCATGTCAGCCAGACAGAGAACTGAGCACAATAACTGTTAATACTGTGGTAACACAGAAAAAAAATCTTAAAAAGTGAATAAATGCCGTCTGTAATGGCCCTCTGGACCCTCCTTCTTTTGGGGGTACTTAGAAGACTTTCTTGAAATAATCATGCCTGATCCATGAAGATGACACAGACAGGATGAAGAATGCAAGCAATCTCCTAAACCAACAGAACCAATTTTCTTTCTTTTAAAATTAAATTTGTTTGTTTTTTTAACTTTGTGTTACATTCCAGCCAAAGTTCTCCCTCAAGTTCTTATGACTTAATTTGTTCATGTTACTGACTTAATATATCTAACACAAACAGAAATTTTGGAATTTGCAACCTTGAAATTTTTTACGAGAGCCAAAGACATAAAGTAATTGTTAAGGAAGAAATGCCAAAGAATTTGCTCTTTCTCCCAAATTCTCCTCAGCCACAAATCATTCCTCCATGGTACAGATTTTCTGAAGTTAAATGCTCAGAAAATAACCTATATTTCTATTTGATTAAATATCTAATCATCAGATCATTATATTTCTGAGGGTTGTTTTTGCTTCCTCTGTCTTTTGGATTAAGTTTTCTTAGTAGAGACAAGTTTGTGGATAAGCTGGAGGTTGGACATATGTCATAGATGGTTCTGTAACTCCTGTTATACTAAGAAAATTTTCTTGTTCAGAATGTAAATAGTAAATATTCTCCTAAACCCATGTTTGCCAGCAATGTGTGTGTGCTGAGTGTGTCTCCAGAGGCAACAGAGACCAGGGAGGGGTCTGTCATTAATGCTTCACATTGTACTGTGTTTATTTGCTTGATTTGTGTTTTTGTTTTTTTTTTCTCTGGTTTACTAATTTGTTGTTATTTTATTTGCTAGTTTTTATTGCACTTAGAATTAAGCTCCTAAAATACTAAATAAAACATTAATGAGAGTGTGTACTGAAAGTTGATAATGGTAACAAACCCTCATTAACCCATTTTAATGTGTTCACTTGAAAGGAGATTTGACAAAAAGTTAAATTACAATAAAATAGTCATCAATTCTTATAGTGATAGACAGATTTTATACTGACTTCGTGATTCCTACCTTCTAAAGTTTATATACTTAGAAATATCTTTTCTTGATAGATGTCAGTTTGTTCCTTGCTTGTATCACAGTAGAATGTGGCAATCTGATGGTCTTTCACTCTTGACATTTTACCTTATGTAGAAATCTAGTTTTACTACCAGACTGCTCTTTCAAGATTTGAAAAAAGCAAAATCAAGTAGCATGCAATTTAAATTAAAATGAAACTCAATATTGACAATAGCTATCTAAGTGAGTAAGTGTATTTTCCCCAGCTAAATCATGCCCAGATTTCTTACCTATGGATAGTTTAAGCTAAGCTGTGACTATTGTTTCAAGTCATAATTGAATTATTGACAATTAAGTTGCAAACTGAATTAAAATATAAATGCCCCATTACCAAAAATCTATGCTAGGCCTGGTAACACAGCCTGGTGGGTAGAGTGCTTGCCTACAAGCCTGAGTTTGATCCTAAGACCCACAAAGTGAGAGAAGAGAAAGAATTCCCACAAGTTTTATTCTGAAAGTTCCACACATGCTATGAAATGTTTTTATATGCATGCTAGCCTTTCCTTTAGTAGATACTGATGATGAAGTAAGGACTGAAAATGATATAGAAATCTGTAAAGGATAGATCTAGGAGAAACTTATTCTAATTGCTTGAATACAGGAAAAGTCGTCATAAAAATTAAAACAAATAACAGACAAAACTATTGCATTCTTAGTCTGAAATGACTGGCACTTTGATCAACCCAGTGAGTCTCCTGGAATCAATGCTGTCTTGCATGATTTCAGCATCATTGCTTTCCTAGTTCCTCTGACTTAAGCTTACAGAACTCCTTTAAACTGTTCCTTTTAACACCAGGGTTATTTTTGTCACTGTATCGCCATGAGCCTGTAACATGTTATTTCACCCTGTCACATAAAGCTACTCTCAGAGTGAGTCCCCAATCACTTCTGATTTATATAATAGCATATCACTTGTCTTCAAGCCTTATTGATTGAACAAAAATGTGGGGAACACCCTCATTGTGACAGAAGCTTAGTGAAACGTTTTACAAACTATCATCAGACCATTTCCATAAAGAACAGACCTATTATACATAACGACGATGTCCAAGGTAACCAATGATGGAATGGGAGTTGTCTTCTTTTGTACTCAAATTAACTTTCAATTACTCAGTTCATTATAATTAGCTTATAAGCTCCAAATACTTTCCTTCTCCAACTCAGAATTCTTTTAAAATGGTGTTTCTATAAAACACCAAGCATTTTAGCATATAAAGGTAAATTGTTAAATGCTGTTAACTTTAAAGTGCAACTGCAGTGTGCTTACTTTGTTATTAGTTGTGAGAATAAATGCAACAGTCTACACACAGCCTCAGGGAGCAAAAGAAGCATTCTAAGAATCATGTTATTGTTACCTGCCATATTCTTCAAAATTTTATCATATAAAATAGTACTTTTCAAATAACAAGAGTGTTACCTTGATATAAAAGAAAATCCTCTTAAGTAAAAATTAGTTACCAATGATGCACTGGTACACACACATCCTGGAATTGTTTGGTCAGTAAGTCATCCAGGAAAATAAACTATCAGCTTCAACATGAGAGTTAAAACTGGCATTTAAGACACACTAAAGAAACTTGTTTGACAGGCATTAATGAGTGAATGGTGGTAAGGTATGGGGGAAGAAAGAAGGAATGCCATTACCCAGTTGAGTTCTAGAAAAGGATGCTTTAAACTTGTCTGAGACAAGGAGCATTTAAGGTGATATGAAAATTGTAGTAGTGATAGATAATAGACAAGAGGATTTCCCTGTCTCTACTTTCAACCTTGTCTTACTCATTTTGTCATCTCTTTTTAAGAACAGGCCCCTGTGCTAGAAGTACTAGATAAAATATTTAATGCAATTGACAGTTCTATTTCTGAAAGGTCAGAAGGCCTAGGGAAAAGGAGATGTAATAAATATCAAAATGTCTATTCTTTTTTCTTCAAATTCAGCAGAGACTATAGAAATTCATAGATGTTTACTACCTCAACAATCAAGAAAAGATCAACCCAAAGGGTTATGGTTTTCCACAGACATTGAAAGGGTCTCTGTAAAATAATTTAATATCATTTCCATTTAAATGAAAAGTAGTTAATATCAAATATTTAGCTTTTCATTTATCTGTCACTTAAAATAACCTGGAATTCTGGAAAATGTACCTGTAAGTATTGTCAATCCTTCTGCTGTTGGACACGTTGTTTTGTACATTTCAGGTTATATCTATGAAATTCAATTTCTGCATAGAGCCTATGATCAGACTCTGCAATCTATTTCCCACATTAGCTAGCCCCTTTTATATGGTCTTCAGTCAGAATTATTTGATCTAAGTTTAAACTTTTGAAGATAGACACAGGGATTCCACTTGTCTTCCTCGGGCTGTCAATTGTCATTTAAATCTGAGAACTTTATCCAATTGTCATATAGCAGTCATTATCAAGCATTTAATGCAGAAAAATCCCCTTAAGCTATTTCCTTCCTTAAAAAAAAACTTAATTACATGTCAGATCCTCTCTAGAAATGAACCTTCACCTAATTAATTGTCACACTTCCTGCAGAAATTTTGGGAGAATAGCTAGAATTCAGAAGAAAATAACTGAACTCAAAATATTTCCCTGAATAAAATCTTCTCAATCAGTCAAATTCAGTAAATATGACTTGCCTTTCTGCATTTCACTGAGTTAATAATAGGAACCACATCTTCCTCTTTATTTCAAAATCAATCTTCAATTTTTCTAGAATAAGCATATTAATATGATTACAAAGGAGGTACAACTAGGCTCACTGCAATCCATCATGGCCCTTTGAATTATGTCTATTTCCAAACACTGAAGAAAATAAATATATAAAGCAAATTGTAATCAATACTGTGAGTTGTGTGTCTCTCACCACCTGAAACCTGGTCTTTCCATGCCCATTGGGTTGTTGGAATTTACAACAGTTGGGGGCTATTTACTTAGGGAGATACTGTAGCCCCACCTCCTAGGAGCTAGGTAGAGGTGTGCTTGACTATGCCTGCCAGGCATGGTCAGGGGAGGTTCAGGATGATACATGACAGGCATGGGGAGTTCTTAAGGGGGCAGCAGACACGTGGGAGCTCTCTCTCTCTCTGGCCTCCCTAGCCTGCTGCCTCCGGGCACTCTCTAGCTTGCGTTTGGCTGGTGTTTATCTGAATAAAGGAATCTTAACCTTATGGACTACAGCTCGACTTCAATCTTGCTATACATTTATCTGTCATATAGATTTCCAGCTTCAGCCTTTCAAGTTGAGATAAGAAAGTAGCACCAAGTACTGTTGTTCCTTGCAAGACACGTGGGTTTATGAGAAGACTAAAGGTTTGCAGACATATATAAACAGAATGCCTATGGGGGATCTGTCATAGGGTCTCCCCAAATAACAGCAGCCTGGCCCTTAGACTGGGTAATCTTGCAATCTTCTTTTGTCCAGTTACCTAGACCTTTATTAAATGGTATAAAATTATTCTTTGTAAACTCTCATTGAAGAGTCCCCTTTGCCCCCTGCAATTTCATTATCTTTCTTCATACCCTCAACCAGCTTTGCCTCTCTTGCCAGTCTGTATCAAGCATGGCTTCTGCCTGTTGTTCAAAAATGCCAGATACCCCACAATAAAATCTGGGTGTGTTTGTTGAACTGCCTAGAACAATTCACCATAATATGCTAATATGAGAAACATGCATTTCAGGCTTTTCCAGACCCTACCCCATGGAACTATCAGTTTAATATTCCATATATTTTTATATTAAAATTTAGTTTACCATAATTTTTTAAATTAGGTAAAATAAAATAGGGGTTGGCGAGATGCATCAGTGTTTGAGAAACTTGTTACTTCTGTAGCGGGCCTGATTTCAATTTCTAGCACCCACATGGTTCCTCATAGTTGCCTGTAACTCTAGTTTTTTGGAACTCAGACTTTTCCAACCTCTGAGGATAAGAGACACATGTAAAGTACACATACATGCATGCAGATAAAATACTTATATACATAAGATGAAAATAAAAAAACCTAAAAATAAGTCAATAATTTTTTTGAGACAGGGTCCCTCTATTATACAGTTCCAGTTGTCCTAGAACCAACAACATAGACCTGGCTGGCCTCAGACTCACAGAGATCCATTTGCTTTTGCCTAGCAAGTGCTATAATTAAAGGTGTGTGCACCACACTTGGCCTAAAAATAAACAAAATTTTAAAAATAGAGAAATGGATGGAGATTAATATTACTGATCTGAACGATGGCCAAACACTTAATATTCTATATTAACCTTCTTAATACCTATTAATTAATATTTTCTCCTTTGTTTACTTGGAGGTACTTTTATGAGATGCTACTTTGAAATCTTCCCACTGAAGTTATACCTACATCCACATCATGGTAGAACAATGAATAACATATATTTGTACTATACATTTTAGGAAGCTTGAAGAAAGGATTCAGGGTATTTTTACACAGCTAAAAATAATGGTAAGTGGGTAAAAGAAGTGAAAATTCAGATATGTATATCAGGGTATTGATATTAAACAATGCATATGTGGTGTAGATGCACCAAAATGTAATAAGCACTAAGAAGCTGCTGTGATCAAACCAACAAACCTCCTGTCGACCTCTCACTTGTGCCTGCTAACCTAACTTAGAGAGGAATAAAAGCCTGGCAACTCAGCCTCCATTTTGTTTCTTCTCCTCTATTTTGAGACAGTTACTCTTTGATTCTACATCAATTAAACAGTTTCATTCTGTCTAAACTGCATCATCCCCATTCAAAACTGAGGATTAAGACACTGTCCAAAACTTGATGTTACCTTAGATTTTAGGGAAAAAAGTTTGGTAATGTCTCCATGTACCCTGTTTTTGTTGTTCCAAATCATTTGTTAACTGTCATCCTTTTGTTTAGCTTGCTTCATGAGTATCTAAAGGTAAAATCAAACAGTGCCTGCCTGCTCTGTCTGTAAGAATGGATCCTGATTTGTTTGTTGCTTTGACAGAGAGAGAGAGAGAGAGAGAGAGAGAGAGAGAGAGAGACAGAGACAGAGACAGAGACAGAGAGAGAGCATGAATTTTATTGGGTAAGGAGGTGGGGAGAATCTGAAAGGAGTTGAGAGAGGGGAGAGATTATGATCAAATTATACTTTATGAAAAAATTCAGTAATTAAAAAATGAACCGGTTTCATGTTCAAATTAGTATAACTGAAGGACACTTGGAAATCTAAGATCCTGTGAGCAGGTGCTGCATGGACACAACAGGAAGGATGGTGCAATTAAGCTGTACTTAAACCTAAAGCTTAGGGAGCATACAGCCTCCTCCAGAGGCAGATGCCGAGGGATCTCTGTGAGGCTGAGGCAAGCTTGATCTACAGAGAGACTTCCAGGACAGCCAGTGCTATACAAACCCTGTTTCAACACATGTCTCAACAAAAACCAAAGTCAAAACCAAAAAAAAAAAAAAAAATGAGGAAGAATAGAAGGATGAAAGAAAGAAACCTAAAGCTCATGCCATTGGCCACGTTTCTTTTATCTGCTTTTAGCCATTATTCTTTAATTAGCATACTGGGCAGGGGGAGTGCCTGAACCAGGCTTGTTGGAGCTTCCATAGTGGGGGAATCTGCTACAAAACTTTTATTTCAGAACATTATAGGGCACTCCATACATATGTGTAATTTTGTGTTGATTGAAATAATGCTTCAATAAACAGATTTTATCAAAAAGTAAAATACCATGTTACAGAGTTTGCGCAGAATGTAGTCTGCCCTAGTAACATTCTATGTTTAAATAAAAAGAATCCTATTTTGACCTTAAAGTGATAACAGGACAGACTGCCTTAAAGATTGTGACCATTAGTAAACAGAAATAAATAAATAAATAAATAAATAAATAAATAAATGCAAAACTGCAAACTTGCAGCAAGTTACCTGGCACCTTACCACTGCACACATCAGTATTCAGATGTGTGAATACTGGTTCCTCAGAAACAGAACAGTTTTCTGATCGGCATGTGACTTGAGGAAGGCTGTCAACTTGATTACTGGAAAATGTGCCCTGAAGTGAAAATAATATCAGAGCACAAATTCTGCCTGTGCAGCTGAAATGGCTGAATGTTTCCTCCCCAGGAGCTAATGCCAGGCAGCCCTTCACCCACCAGACAGGCAACCTGCTGGGGGAAGCAGTAAGCTGATATTGAAAGGACATGCAGTACAAATGACAAAAGGATTTGGTAGTCTGAGGGGGTGGGGATTCAACCACAGCCACATCCCAGGAATAGTTCCTTCCTTCTTCCTTCTTCCTTTCTCTCCAGTCCAGATGGATCTGAACAGGAAAATACATATTTGGACATATGTGAATTACAAAGTGGGAAGAATTATGAGAATGGACAGCCAATAAGACCATCTTTTTGGAAATCTCGTATAGCTTTCATAGAGTCCTCGGTATCCTGCCAGTTGGGATGATCTCATCAATATTTCAATATTTATAACACATCACACCAGGGTGCCCATGTTCCCCAACAGGAGCGAATAATGTGAGATATCAACACCTATGACAAAGCACATTGTACTCACTCTGTCAGCTGCATAACCCAGTCTTTTATTTTATACAGAAAAAAGGCTATAGCTGGAGCTGAAAGATAAATGTTGAAATGTAGTCAATTCCTTAAACAGATTTCTTCAACTGGCAGGTGGCCCCGTCTGTGCCATGTATCAAACATGATGCAACCCTGGAGGGAGGAGTCCAAGAAGAGCCTTGTTGCCTAGGGTTTGCAGGCAAGTATTTATCATTGAGTGACCAACAGGAGATGCAGGCAAAATTCTGAAGAAAATGTCAAATAACACTACTAACAACAATGACAGAGGATATGAGAAAATTTTATTACTGATTTCATATGTATGTAGATATTCTTGTTGCAGTGGCTGTGGCTGCTTTTGTTTTACGACTCTGCCATTATAAGTGATGTCTTCCTCAGGGATTCTATTGCTATGGTAAAACACCATGACCAAAAGTAACTTGGGGAGGAAAGGGTTCATTGGGCTTATACTCCTACTGCATAGTCCATCATTAGAGGAAGTCAGGATAGAACTTGAACAGGGCAGGATCCTAGATGCAGAAGTTGATACAGAAGCCATGGAGGGATGCTGCTTACTGGCTTACTCCTCATGAATTGCTCAACCTGCTTTCTTATAGAATCCAGGACCACCAGCTCAGGGATGGCCCCACCCACTATGGCTGGACCCAATCCCATCAATTATTAATTTAAAAAATATCCTATAGGTTACCTACAGTCAAATCTTATGGAGACATTTTCTTAATTGGAGCTCCCTCTGCTCCAATGACTCTACCTTGTGTCAAGTTGACATAAAACTAGCCAGCACAAGTGGTGTTAAGTTTTCAGAGTTAGAATGAATTGATGCAATGGATTCCTGTTGGTCCCACTAGCAGGCAAATACTCATAAGAGAGGTAACAAATGCCAGTTTATTCACAAAAGAACAGTGTAGACTGGTTTATTGCACTGTGGGAATGAGTGAGCCTTTCAAATAATGAAGGCTCAGGGCTCTGAGCTTCAGATTACTTAGATGGCTGGGTACTGCTTGTGGTGGCCGATGAAGAAGCTGTGAAACTAGCTCAACTACTTGAGTGTGAAATTTTCACTCCAAGAAATGAATACACCTGTTGTCATGGTTCACATAACTCCTACAGAGAACACTCGTAGTATGTTTAAAGGTAATGTACTGAATATATCATCAAAATACTTGTGAAGCCAAAATGAACAGATGGTTATGATGTAGGTAGACCAGCCCCAAAGTGACTACTTGTCCATGTTTTTTACAACTCAAGAAAATGAAAAAAAAAAGAGTATGAACCATGACGTTCCTGCAATTTTATGATTAAAAGATGATGCTGCTAGTTAGTGTGTTTGTTGCTGGCATCTTGTGTTCTCAGCACTTTTCCTACATTATGTTGTTTAGTTATCATATTCATCCCAGTATTTAAATTATTTACTATATCCATTTTAGAGATTAAGGCATAAAGGCTTAGGTTAAACAGTGTGCCCAAGTTCTTCCATGCAGTAAACAGTATTTTGGGAACCTATGGATTCTTTTGATGCTACAGTCTTTTGTCTTTGACATAGCATATTATTTCCTGAATGACAAATTTTAGAGAATCCAATACCTTATTCTGATAGCCTATCATTTTCTCAATATTATTCTGTGTGTCTGGGGAGACAATGCTTGACCCTCAGATGCTTGTTTTTAGGAGAAAAGTCAGTTAACAAATGATTTCAGACAATAATTGAATGCTAACAGAAGAAATCCAAGTGTCTGTCTGTTATTGCATATAAAGCTACAAGTTTGAAATTATAAATATGGTCTTAAATATAATTCCATTTTTATGGGGAATGAGTGAGCACAGAATCTCTCACATGCTTGGCAAGCTTTCTAGCACTGGGCAACATTCCCAGCCCTTAAACATAGTCTGTCACATACCTCTGTATGAAAGAGGCCAATTATTTAGCTTTGATGCTTTCTCTTTGCCAATCTATCTTCTGTATCCGGACTCATGTGCAAGCCCTGTGAATTATGTGCATAAACAAAAAAAGAATTATTTCATGCCACAATTCTTCAAAATATCAGGAAACACACATGGCAGATTTTACTCACCCCTACAAGACGGCATTAAAGAAAAAGTGGGGCAGCAAGGTGTTTCTTAGGATTAGGGAGTTTTGTGCAACCAAGAGGAATAGCAACAAAGAAGCTAAGGGGTAGAGAAGGAGATCCAGGGTACCTGAAGAGAGCAATGGTGTTCAGCAGAGTGGAGCAGAGGAGAGGTAGCATTTTAGAAATTTCTCTCATACCCATGCCCAGAAACTTCAGGACTACAGAACAGAAAACATAAAGTGAACCCAACACACTTGAGTTGAAAAACTGTCAAGAAACAGCTTTTCCTCTCAAGCTCTTTAAGAAGAACCCCAGCTTTATTGCACATGGAATGTTTGACTGCCTGCTTATTCCCTTTCTCTCTCTACCTTGGCTTTGTGGAGCACTGTAATTGATCTTTTATACCAATATGGCATCCTAGCCTAAATGCTCCAGTTCCTGTAGAGACCTCCACAAACAGCTTTACTTAGCTACCTGTAAGACCAGACCAATAGTTGTGCTTTGGGGCAGAGTGCTCTAACCTCAAAAGGACAGAATTAGGTAAGTATGCACTGGTAGAGGTGGGAATTTTATAGCAGGCAGAAGGAGGACAGTAAGTTAACACTGCAAACAGGCTAACCCCTTAGGCTTTTCAAAATGTAAACAAGGGAATAAATTATCAAAGGGAAACATTAATTATGCCATAAGTTGTTGTTATAGTTTGGCATAAATACTTGTAAACAAGTATCTACAAAGATTTTTTCCACCTGCTCCCAATAAAGATTGCTTCTTAGCTCACAATCCAAGTATATATATATATATATATATATATATATATATATATATATATTTTTGATGGTGTATGTACATTTTTATTTTAAATTAGAAGCAAGCTTGTTTTACACATCAATCCTAGTTCCCACTCTCTCTGCTCCTTCCATGCCCCCACTGACCCCCTTATACCATCCCCTTTCTGCTCCCCAGGGAGGGTGAAGCCTTCCATGGGTGAATCTTCAAAGTCTGTCATATCATCTGGAGCAGGGTGTAGGCCCTCTCCCATGTGTCTAGGCTGAGAGAGTATCCTTCTATGTAGAATGGGCTCCCAAAGTCCATTTGTAGTATACTAGGGATAAATACTGATCCACTGCCAGAGGCCCCATGGTTTGCCCAGGCCTCCTAACTGACACCCACATTCATGGAGTCTGGATCAGTCCTATGCTGGTTTCCCAGCTATCAGTCTGCGGTCCATGAGCTCCCGCTTGTTAAGGTCAGCTATTTCTGTGAGTTTCTCCAACCTGGTATTGACCCCTTTGCTCATCACTGCTCCCTCTATACAACTTGATTCCAGAGACCAGCTCAGTGTTTAGCTGTGGTGTCTGCTTCTGCTTCCATCAGTTACTGGATGAAAGCTCTAGGATGGATAAAAGGTAGTCATCAATCTCATTATCAGGGAAGGGCATTTAAGGTAGCCTCTCCACTATTGCTTAGATTCTTAGTTGGGTTCATCCTTGTAGATATATGAACATTTTAAAATATATATGTTTTTATTTGCCAGACCAACTTGTTTTGTGTCTGAAGCTGTTCTTTCAACCATATCAAATACAGTGATTGTTTGGATCAGTGAGTGTAATATTTAAGAGAAGATCATGATACTATGGGTGAAACTATCATATTCTGATTGGCTAAACAAAGCCAGGCTAAGAATCAGTGTAGTGACTTCTCAAATTATAAATTCAAACATAAATTTAGAAATAAGACATTGCCTAATTATCCTTAGAATTTGAGGTAGGTTCTTTGAGGAATGGAATTTACCACAACTGCCTTCCACTGTATAGGCTTAGCTGACAGGGCAGTGTATGTATGACAATCATTAGATTTTCACAACAATGAGAATCGGGCTAAACAATATGAACTTTATACAAATTCTATGAATCTACCCATGTTATTTTCTGTCAGGTTCATAAGATTTACTAGTTTTCCCATCCATTATAGATGGTATTTGCGTAATCTCTGAAATCCTTTCTTGTACCATACTAAAAAACAGATACAACACAGCTGGGTTTGCCTTTCTTATACTAAGAATAAAATCCTAGATTGTTGTTCTTAGGAACTTGACCATATCTGTCTTTTGAAAATGGCTCAGGGAAAGTTTCAGCCACATGATTCTCTCCTTTCTTCTGGTAGCCTGAACCAGTAGGTTGATCTTCAGTGACAGATCTTGAGAGAGCGAGCCAGTGTCTTTGGGGAAAGACAGTGCCGAGGAACTTAAACCTTAACTTCTTCAAGGCTCTGGTCCAGCCTCAGACTGGCCTTGTCACTTCTGCTCCTGGACTAATGCACAGAATAAGTTCTTTTTGTTCTTTCATCAGAATATCCGACAGAGCCTTGGACAGGATTGGTTCAGCTGTCAACATCCTTGGAAACCCCAGAGACTGGAGACAGGTGTCCCTCAATCTGAGTTAATTTAAGATGTATTATTAAATGTATTATTAAATGTATTATTAAAATTTCCAATAGAGACTTGAGGCAAGGAACTTACAGAAAATAATGGGTTCCTTCATAACATAAAATGACCTTTCCTCAGAGATTCTTTATCACTGGATGTTGGCACTGGAAAGTTCTCCGAAAAGCTGACCATTAGACAATGTTCTCATATGCTCAGGAAGAAAAGAGCCAAGAGGAATCTCTGACCCTGTTCTTCCTGTTTAACAAAAACAATCTACCCTTTCATCTTAAGTGAGTTCCCAAATACAAACACTGGTATAAACTCTGACTTTCCCTGTGCTATTTCTATTCTATTTGTGAGTTAGAGTTTTTGGCTCTCCCTTGCCTACTGAATGTCTGTTTTTACTACATGTTTTCCATTTATATCAGGGTATTTCTGAAATGATAGCAGATGCCTGTTGACTGAGAACTATCTTCAATTATCTTTTTCCAGTACCTACAAAATGAGATGGCTAAGAATATATTGTTTCTGTCAGTTACCACTAGGGGGAGGCACAAAGTGTGAAGTGCTGAATAAATGTCTCTTGTCTGAACTTCCTGAAAGGTAGTGGTTCAAAGTAATTCTGTTGTTGGTGTGTTCTTAGGTGTCCCTAAATCTTACTGCCAGGATCATGCTGAGTGAATGTATTGCTTTAGCAATACATTTAAAAAGGGATAACAGTGCTATATGAATAATGACAAATCTAAAATCTATAAATTCTTACAGGTTATGAATATGTGTATACATTGAAAGATTTCTAGCAAAGATAAAAAGATAAAAATGCTTATATGCTCTAGTCAAAGACATTATGTATTGTACTTTTTATTTGAAATGCCTTCAATAACTAACAAAATGTGATAGTGTTAGTTGAAATTCAGATGGAAAGAAGGGATGTTTGAATATAGAAGTTTTCTACTCATGTTTGTGTTTTCATGCAGGGTACTGATATGTGCCTAATCTTCCCCCACACCCTATAAAAATCCATTCTCATCCTCCATTTAATAGCTTTAGATAATGAAATTAACACATAGAGGAAATTGTTATGTCTTTTCATTATTATTATTTTTATTATTAGTGTGTATATACATGTTTTTCTGCATGAATGCATGCATGTTTGAACACACGTCTGTGTGCACATGCATACAAGCACATGTTGAGGGAGAAGCATTTTCATTCCCTGTTATGGGTGTGGAAGTAATAGGACTTCTTATGGAATCAGTTATATTTATCCACCTTTATTTGAGTTCCAGGCATGGAACTTGGGTCACCAACCATGCACAGCAAATAAAGTAGCCAACTGTTAAAGTTACACCTTTAACAATAGAATTTCAAGTATTAATAAATATGTGGGAAGAGGATTGATGCTTTTCTCTTCAAGTCTGAAATCATACAAAGGAAGAGGGCTCATACTGAAATACAGAATGGATGTAATTGATTTTCTTTTTCTTCACAAAGGCACTTGGATCAAGGTAGAAAGATTGCCCCTGGATTTGTTATGACTTTGAGAAGGGCAGTGTAGTGTGTTTGATTTCTTAGCATGGGCAGCACCAAGCTAGATAAATTTCACTGATATCAGTCCTTTATGTAAGTAAAAAAAAAAAAAAATCCCTGGAATTTTTTTCCATGAAAGGAGATAATAGCCGGGCGTTGGTGGCGCACGCCTTTAATCCCAGCACTCGGAAGGCAGAGGTAGATGGATCTCTGTGAGTTCGAGACCAGCCTGGTACCAGTACAGCCTCCAAAGCCACAGAGAAACCCTGTCTTGAAAAACCAAAAAAAAAAAAAAAAAGAAAGGAGATAATAATACATAAAATGGAGTGGGGTCTGAGTAAATGAAATGGAAAATACAAGTGAAAGAAAGATAGATTTCAGCATGATTTTGGCCCCTCACCTACACAAGTCTTTCTGACTCCCAGCTTCAGGGTACAAATACATTGAAGCCCATGTTACATGGGTATGGAGAGGCAAACAGATAGTTAGTGAACAGACTCCTAAGTAACTGTTCTTAATAGCTATTCTATCACTAAATATTTGCAGCGAGTATGTTTTTCTGTTGTTGCCTGTGCTTTTTTTTTTTTCTTCCTCTAGTCCAGTGAATTTGTTCAAAAAATCATTACTACATTTACAGGAATGTTATCTTGCAACAAATGAAAAACCTATTAATCTTGCATATTAAATCCTAGATTTACCTCTTAAAAATTTCTGGTGCTGTGATTTCCAAAACTGTAAGACTTCATTTATATAGATATTTGCTGATATATGATTGATATCCCGGGGCTACAAGCAAAGGGTAGTAGAGGTACTAATAGTCTTTGTCTACTTTCTATTAGATAGTAACTAACAGTTATTGAGTGTACTCCAGTCCTAGTCTATAGAGGCCCTGTGATTCTTCCTGCTTATTGACAGTTTTTTTAATGATAGATTTCTACCCCTATTATTATAGCAAATGTCTGATAAATAAACAAACTTAATTGAAAGGAGATACACATTGGATCCTAAGTTACTAGCGATGCCATTTACTGAGGTGTCACCTTTTCTATCTGTAAATAATATTAGGTACCACTTTGGTTGAACTTTCTCTAAGAAGCTAGTGATTTTTAAATCAGTGCTCAGAGGTACTGAGAAGACAGAAGCATAAAGTGGGTTTGTAGATTGCTTTGAATTGTCAAACTAATGTAGATACACACTAGATATAGATAAAATGATATAGGAAGAAAAAATACAGATATATCTCAAGACTCTCCACAATGAATGCCAGATTTCCATTCAGTTTTCTGTGAGTACTTTAAAATTTAGCAGATGGTTTCACATTTTTTCTTAGAAGAACAAGAGAATAAATATTTTGGTCTTCAATGCCATATTGTCTTCTTCACTGCTGTTCAAATCTTTGTTGTACTGTTAAGGTAGCCATTAACATTTAAAACTTTATTTGCGGTCAATGAACTTAATTTTATGTCTTTTTTCCAGTTGATGTACTATCATTTAATTTTGCTAAACATTGTAACAATCATTTGTACCCTATAAATGATACAAACATAAATATTGATTTTAAATAATCTGATTTTGAACATATATATATATATATATATATATATATATATATATATATATATGTTCATTCCCAGGCAAAAGGCATGTGTGATAGCTAACATTGATAATTGCCTTACAGCATCTGTGAGGCAGTTTCTAGATGGTTAAGTGCAGAGAGCTCACCGTAAGTGTGGGTAGCAGCATTACATCTACTGAAGTCCTGTATAAATAAAAAAGAAACTGAGTTGAGCACCAGTGTTCACCCTTCTCATCTTCCTGATTATGGGTGCAAAGTGACCAGCTGCTTCATGCTACCACCACAATGCCTTCCCTGCCGCAATGGTCAAATCATGAGCTAGAGTATGACTTTCCTTCATTAGTTTGTATTTGTCTGGTATTTTGTCACAGCTATGACCAAATTATCACATCATGAAATAATACAAACTCTCAAGGAATCCATGAAAACTTTAAATTTTACAACTGACACTTAAAGTAAACATAAGAAACTCTCCTCTCTTCAAAGAGGGTTATCTCACACATTTAGCTCTCCTATGTAAGCTTCACTTTCTTCAGTTTTTATAAGCAGATGATGATCTACATATAGAGAAACTAAGGAATTTGAAAAAGCTGTATACTAACCAATGGTTTTATTGAGTAACCATGAGTAACTATGATAACAATTTTTCAGTAGAGATACCCCAAGAGAAGAATAATACTCCTCTCAGAAGCCATGGGTTATTAGAACTTCCTGTGCCAGATGTAACATATCTTTCTTTGCATTGTTGATCAAGGGGGTCACACAGTCACACCAAACAATTCAGGCTATTGCCACTGCTCCTGGTTGCCCAACAAAACTTTATGGTAAGGTCCTACAGCTGAAGACACCACACACTTTGTTAAGGGGACACATAAAGAAATCAAGATACTACTGAACTGGCACCTTCTGCCTTAATGGCCAGCTTACACTGTGCTGACAGGTACAATTCAGGCCATCAGGGTAATGAATAATGTGAGCTACAGTAATGACTGGTCTGACCAAATATCCCCATTGGTACAACACTACAGGAATAATTAACTGCTTTTTGTTACATATAACACCTGCTCTACAGGAAGGAACACCTGGTTAATACTATAAAGCTGGCCAGGAACTTGTGTCTGGGGATCATTATAAACCACAGTAAGAATCTACTCTTAGTTTGCCCAGTGGACGTAATATGAAATTTCCTTGCAAATATTTACCTTTATTATTAGAGATTTATGAAATTATCTGCCTTAATCAGAGAATATTTTTGCCATAAGCATGGTTAATGCAGATTCACAAATGGTCAAAGTACAGAGAATAAGTGATTGTGCAGTACTCATGCCTACATAGGCATCCATATTACATCCCCCTTCTCTAAGACCTAGGGAACATAGGTAAGATGATAAATGTTAGAGGTTGGGGAGGACTGCTGAAGATCAGTGTCTTCTGGACATGATAAGATATTTATTCATTCATGAACAGACAACACATGTCACCTACACAAGATCAAGATAGTCCAACTTTCAGCATGGATGGGAGAGGGGACATACAAGGCCCCATATAAGATCCACCCCTATGTAATGAATTATTGACAGGTGATGACTAATATGGGAGAATGTTGCAGAGTCAGGTGGGTGTCCCTTGGGTGTGGGGTAAAGTAGGTGCAGAACCAATGACACAGATACCACAACAAGCTCGCTTTATTTCAGGAAGGGGTAAACCTTATATACCTCCCACCCTGCCCCTGGGGAGTGATCCACTGAGTAGGCATCTGCAGAGGTGATGTGGTTGCTGTTCATAGGTCTACATCATCTCTCATCAGACTCAGCTGCTATTATCAAGGCCCTCTGGCAGATCCAGGCTGGCTGTCAGGAAATATCTACTGTGCATGCTCTTACTATCTGTCTAGGCCAACTGTCAGTCTCATTGAGGCTTATTTTTCCCACATTTCCACCCTTTTTATTATTAATTTTACAGGACATACTCAGCAAAAACTAGGGTACTTTGACCTGGCCTTGTTGTCCCCAGCTCAGGAGGGCTAAGCATAATAGGCTGTGCCTGTCGTAGGTCACCCTGCCAAACACACTATTTCTCATCCTTGACTACCAGCCCTAGAAGAGCATCAATCCTGGTGAACTGGCAGGGTGGTGGGTCAGGCAGTAGACTTTTGTATCTCAGTAAGCCATGCATGCCTTACCTTTCTAGGAGGGCTTTGCCCTGAGTGTCTGAGAGCCATAAGTACTTGGAGGGTTACCTTGGTGGCTCCTTTTGTTGATGGGTATACTGTAGCAGACATTTAAACAAGAGAAGTATTAGCATTATCACCCCCTGCCCCCCAAGCAAAGCATACATAAGGATCCAGGAGGTATAAAAAAGTCATTTTAAATTTCTCCACACACTCATCAAAAAATCAATCTCCAGGGACAAGCATGGTAACCTAGTTTATTTAATCTATGAACTTGTTCCTGAAGCAATATGGAGTAACTGAGGAAATTATCTGACCAAGTCCCTTTTATGTATTGTGCCAACCAGAGTCTTGCTGAGGAAGTATTGAAAACCTTGTTGGGGCTGAGACAAATCACTTGGTATTGGCATTTGTACACTAACAACAACATGTCCTTTATCAGAGTCAATTCCTCAGCCAAAAGGTCAAATATATATATATTATATCCCACCCTGCCCCTGGGGAGGGATCTGTAGAGTTGATGTGGTTGTTGTCCATTGGTCTACATCATCTCTTATCAGATTCAGCTGATATATACATATCCTGAAAAGACATTGATTAATTATCTCTTAAGCATATAGATCCTCAGAAGACTTAGTTTAAGGTTTCTGCCACGGTTGTCATTTGTGTTAGTTATTCTATTCCAGCCACCACCCATCCCACTCCCAACATAATGTCTACAATGACAGCAGCCATGATTCCAAAGTCTCTTTTTATCCTGCCCACCTCCTCTAATTGGGTTTGAGCCATAATATTAATGGCATGGAAGTGGGTAGTATTGACAATGGCTACCCAGATGGCTGCTAGTTCTCTCATTATAATGGCTGTTTGTGGGTATCCCTCAGCAGGCTGTTAGAGAGCAAGTGAGAGTGTCTCTGACATTGGAATCATTGGTTACTAGAAAGAAGGGTGATTGAACACAAACTGGGGTGGCTTTCCAGTTAATTTTGTATCTTTATGTCACATTTACAGTACCCCTTCCTGTCCATTATCCATTATATTTTTCATGGAAGAAGTCTCATTAAAAAGTCTACCACCCTTTATGGAGTGTTAAAGGGCCTAAATCAAGACAATTACAGGGGCCACATAAGTCCCAATTGCCCATGATAGGGTCATATTGAAAATGTGTGGGAGCCAGAAACAGCTGACCTGAACAAGAGGTTGCTCATGGACCCCAGACTGACAGCTGGGAAACCAGCATAGGACTATTCCAGAACCCCTGAAGGAGGAAGTCACCTTGGATGTCTGGACAATCTATGGGACCACTGGTAGTGGATCAGTATTTACCCCTAGTACACAAATGAACCGTGGAAGCCCTCTCCACATAGAGGGATACTCTCTCAGCCTAGACACACTGGGAAGGGTCGAGGCCATGTTCCAATTAATAAGACAGACTTTGAATATCCCCCGTGGAAGGCCTCACCCTCCCTGGGAAGCAGAAAGGGGATGGGATAAGGGGTCGATGAGGGGGCAGGAGAGGAGAGGTTGAAGAGGGAACTGAGATTTACATCTAAAAGAAGCTTGTTTCTAATTTAAATTAAAAAAAAGAAAAGGTGCAGGAGCTCTGAGGATATGTGGAGTAAGGTAGAAGAACTCAAGTGCAATGAGCCTCCACATACCAAGGTGGAAATTATCAGGCCATACTGGATAATCTCCTGCAAATCTAGAGGAGAAAACAGGGTAGCCTTGTTCCCAAGGGATGGGGAGCCCTATGGAAGTGGGCAGTCCAGACACCACTGAACATTGAGGAGGCCTGGGTATTACTGGAGGAACTAATGGGTGTTTGTAATTAGTGAGTGGGACAAGAAGCTCCAAGCCCAACATAGTTCCATTAGTGAGGTTGCCATGAAAGTCTCCCATGATCATGTTGCATAATTTTACAAAACGACTGAGAAAGAATACATTTATAGTAAAATAGAGTATTTCTTCCATGGACTGTATGGCTTCCAGTTTTCTATGTGTAGTTACTAGGTCTATAAAAGGCAACCCCAGACTTACATTAGAAGTAAACAAAACTGGGTATGCAGGGGAATCAATAGCCATGGACAAAAAATGGGAGGTAGTGGGACAAGGGCTCACAAATCCTCAGCAGATGTTAAGCAAACAGCAGCCTAAAAGAACCACAGCAATACATGTCACCCATACATAGCTTCTTCTTTCGGCAAGCCTTCTTGGTCCATAGCAGGACAAATATCTCTGGATCACAGCTGAGATGGGTTGAGAGATTGGCAAAGTCTTAGCTGTGATAGGCAAATGGCATGGTAGGTCCCCCAATGGGTAGAGTGGGGCATGCATAGCTACCTACAGTATAGGGGGAGCAGAGGGGGAAAATTACATGGACCTAAGGGAGTTATTTTCTCTTTTTCTCTATCTTTACTTGCCTCTGCATTTTCCCTTTTCCTTTTCCTTTCCCTGCATCCTTTCCCTCATTATTAGAATTAGAGGAGGAGATGTCACATCACTTCCTCTGTGAATGAGGATATTAAACAATCAATCACTACCATTAAGACAGGTATAAAGGATAATTGAGGGGCCACTCTCAAGGCTACCTCTTTCTTCCTAGCCAGAAACAGAACCTTAATCCAGAGATCAGGGTCCAACACATTCTCTGGGGAGATCCAAGACACTAAAACCATGGCCTCTGTCCAAATGTTTTCTAGGTCTGTAGTTCTGGTTCAAAGCCCTTGGATGGTTAAAAGGGGCTTGAGGGCCCCATATGAGACTTTTTACAATGAGAAGGGAGATTTCCCATAGTGATAAAGCCTGATGAAAAAGGAAAGCATGTGTGTCTACCCAAATTTCTTGTGCTTAGTTGGGGACTTCTGTGGTGTTTTAAGTCATGGCCACATGCCCACATGGTAACTCTGGGTAGGAGTCGACTGTTGAGAGTTTGACCTTGGTTCCATTTTCTTAGGAGTCAACTCTTGTGTTGAAATGCCTGGGGAACCAGGACAAATGATATGTGCCTTTCTATCACTTTCATGAGACAAAGACAAACATGGAAAATAAGTGACAGGGTCCCGCAGCATGACCAAAAGAGCACTCAACACAAAGGAGCTTACTCACTGAAAAACACTCATCAGGGGATGCTCTCCAGCATCTCCAGCAAGGAGAAGGGATCTGTTGGGCTAAGAAGTCAAAAACAAATGCAAGATTGCATCACTAGTACCAAATGCAGTGGCAACAGAAAAGGGCAAAAATGGTAGCTCAAAAAAGAACTGAAGAACAATGACAGCAATCCAGAAGGGCTCAAGACTCATGCTGGGCTCTACGCTTGCAGGGCAGAAAATTTTGTGGGTGTCCCTTGAGAGTGAGGGGAAGTAGGTGCAGAATGAATGACACAGCAGCAACAAGTTGAAACAAGCTCATTTTATTTCAGGTGGGGTAAGCCTTATGTATATCCCAACCTACCTGCCCTGGCAGGGCATCCACTGAGCTGGCATCTGCTGAGGTGATGTGATCACTGTCCACAGTTCTATCTCTCATCTGACTCAGTTGCTGTTGTCAAGGCCCTCTGGCAGACCCAGGCTTGCTGTCAGGAAATATCTACTGCACATGCCATTATTATCAATCTAGGCAGGCTGCTGGGCTGCCTAGAAGCTTAGCTATCCCATAGGAGAGTGATATTTTTTTCCTCAGGGCTATGATTTTTGGTAGGTTGCCCATGATCCTATAAGTGGTCCTACATCCATGACTATATTAGCAGCACTATCAGGACTCAGTGTTTTTTTTTAATGAAAAAATGATGTGAAGTTAGAGGGATGAACATGAGAACATGTTGAGAGAGATCTGGAGGAGTGGAGATGGCTGATTTGTTATAAATATGATAAAATATATTGTATACATGTATGAAATCTGCAAGTGATATAAATAGTATTCTGTGATTTTTTAAATGGAATATAATATAACTGCTCAGGCCTTGGCCTGGCCCCTGGAAGATACCCCTTAAAGATGGCCTCTATTCTATATTATAATAAATATAACCACTGAACCTTCCTTTTACTTCTTATGCTTTCAAAATTCTGTTACTCATTAGTAAATGTAGTTGTTGTTCTTGGATTTACATTAGAATTTATTGAAGATGTAAAATGTGAAGACAAAGTTAAATCCTGGAATGGGACCAAGACTCAGTATTTTCAAGTTTGCCAATGGACCACCAAGGTCAAAACTGGCTTTCCTTAGTCTTAATACTTTTCAAATTCACAGTTTTGCACTTCTAATATGGTATGCAAATGCTGAGATGCTGGTCAGTATTTGAGCTGTATTTTTTTCTCTTGGTCTTTACTGGGCTTTGCTTCAGCTCCTCTTCTTGCCCTACTACTATTCCTAACATCCCAATATCAATTCCTATCATGTCACTGAGCCTTGTAATGCCATGCACCTCAAATCTTTGTTATATTCTTTTCAACCTTACTTCACAATACACTAAGAATTAGAAACAGAACTCAGTGTGGGATATACCGACAGATATCAAAACTGAGAAAAGTAAAGCTAGGGACATGACTACATCTTTAGGAATAATGAAGAAAAGTCTAAATGAAGGTTATATATAGAATTCTAACACACCTGCCTGAGCATAGAAGTTGCTATTAACAGGCACCACTAATGTTGAGGAACCGCGGGATACTGAAGGACACCTGGACCAGCCACATTGAAGGATGATGCTCTCTATTACCTCTGTATTCCAAGGATAGAAAGTCTGTAGTCACTGTGAACAACAGAATATAAAGTGCCTTCAGTGGGCAGCATCTTACATCTAAAATATGTATTTTAATTATAATGTTTTTTTTCAAGTATTAGAATATAGAAAGCATACATTAGAAATTTACTTTAAAAATTAATTCATGTTTACTTTATTCATACAATATGAGAAATGCAATGCCACTAGAGAAGATGATGGAACAATTTTGTCATTTTCTCAACATTGCACATTCTACCATTTCTTGATATGTTTGCTGATTTGCATCAACTCTTCCCATTCACTCTCCATTCAGGTGAAGCTCTTTGACCTAGAATTCACTCTGGCAGCACGAATGCTCCCAACAACCCAATCTGACTCCCACAAAAGCAACCTTGTTCACATGCTGAACCTTCATAGTCAATCCAGTACTAATAGTCTCTTCCCAGGGCTTCCAACATAAAGGTAACATGATGACTCAGAAAACAAGGCATCTTAGATTGACACTATATCAATAAATCTTGAGATCTGAAGGTGTATGACTACAAAGATTTTGTGTTAAATGTAAAAGTGGTGGTGGCAGAGAAATGTCACCAGGTAATATTACCTCAGAATACTGACACCATATCACACATGTCATGGTTTTTAATATTAGATAAAATCTGGTAACTTCCATGTGATTATGTCAAGTCACTCTTTCCATCTTCAAAATATTTCATTTAAGAAAAATGCCTGTAAGGGATACTTTCTTATTTTTTCCCTTCCCCACCCCACATCTTACCATTTCCTCTTTCAACATGTTCTCTATTTCACTTTGTTACATCTTGAAGAAAATTGACAAAACCTTGTTTTTCAGTAATCCACAGATTTGAAAATCCATACTTGAATATATCCCTAAACATAGCAAGCTGAAACAAATTTAAAATGAATATACAATTTCCTTTTTTTGTTTTTTGAGGTATTTTTAAGCCAAAAATGATTATGTAAAGGCAACATTTGATTTAGTAAGATTCTCTGTTTGCTGCTGAGAGCCAAACTTGCAATAAACAGGCAAACAACTTAAAAAATGAAGGCATATTTTGTTGTCTTGACCTCTATGAGGATGTCAACATTGCTGTTCCTATTATATTTTCTTGAGGAAAAAATGGTTTTAAAATCATAGATAAACCATTTTATACAAACTGCTTACTTACTTTCTGCTCTTTATAGTTCAAAGATGCATCAGAATCACAAAACCATGTAAATCATGGTAGTGATGTTTTTAAAATGCATTTCATTATTAAGAGGCCAATGGAAACAGTTCAAATCTTGGTGGTCTTCCTACTTTTCAGTTATCATCAAGTCTCAGATATTACAGATGCTAAATCCTACAGATTAGAAGCACACCTTTAAAACGCTATGAAGCAATCACAAAACAGAAAACTCAGGAAGAAAGCTATGATCTGGAATAAAAGCTGGTCATCATAAAAAAAGGAAAAAAATCTCTTCATTTTGTTTTTATAATAAAAACTTTACTATCACCATTTTAGAGATTTCAACTGGATTTGAGTATTAGATTGATGCAAGGCAGATAAGCTGAAGAGAACATAACAATTTAGTAAGTTTTGTGACTCTGCCCCCCTCCTCAACAGTGGGTAACCTGAATGTTTTCCTATAAGGTGGGAACAAAGAGAGGCAGTTGTTTAGAAAGTATCTAAAGCGTGTATGGAGACTAAGGAATAAACAGGATTAACAGGTACTATTTATGCACCATCCTCTGCATGATTCCCCACTGACACATTCTTTCCTTCTTCTAGTGGTGGTGAAAATTTTTCCACAGAAGATTTTATTTGTGTTCAGGAAATTCAGAATGCCCTTTATGACCTGTTGGTTATCAAATGACCTAAATCCAAAGAGGTCCTTGAACCAAGTGCTATCTTTGAAGAGCACATTCCACTGTCTTCCTTCCTTGTGCCATTATCCAGGGGGAATTAAGACATATTTAATATGTATGCTGATTTTCAGTAAGCACACTTACATTTAGTTCACTTACTCTGGGCAGGACAGAGGGAAACACATCATCTGATTTTCCTGCATAGATTAACCATAGGATCCTTGTCTCATGACAATATGAATGCTCTGTCTCCAAAAGACATAGACTGATAGGTTTTCCAGGCTACCCAGCTGCAAGACAAGTGGCACCTAGAGATCAAGGACTCACAGAACTGTAGCCATCTTGAATTAGGGAAATCAGTATCCCCCAAACAGCAATAAAGATGAAAACCAAAGCTAATGGGCAATTCAAATACTGCCTCACACTGTGGAAAACATTCCTAATTCCATGGCTGCCAACAGGGAGATGTTAAGGACTGACAACTGATTCCCGATGGTTTAGACAATCAACAGTAGGAAAAGAAATTCTGAGAATTCATCTTATACTATTTTATTTCTAAAGGAAAACAAAAAATATCATCATATTAACAAAAATGCATACCTGTTATCACGTAATACCTGTGTAGACCAATTTTTCTACCAGAAAACTTGTAGAAACTATAAACAAATTCAGCAGTGAGGCAAGATATAGAATCAATTTGCATGTGTCAATAGTTATTCTATACACCAGCAAATATACAGAAAAGGAGAACATGAGCACATCATCTAGGATATAGCCATTAGCAAAAGTAAAGGTTTTTGCTCCCTATGAAAGAAAAGTTATCCCAGATCCACACATAATAAGATCTATGGCACAACATAAAAGTTTCTTAGCGTCAGAAGTTGTGAATAATGTGTATTTTTTTTATAATTGCTGTTTTTCTTCCTGTTTACATTTATAAAATTAACTAAAACAGATGTGGTGTCACATGGCTTTAATTCCAACACCAAAGAGGCAAAAGCAGGCAGATTTCTGAGTTTATATGCAGCCTATTCTACATAGCAAGTTCTAAGCCAATAAAGGCTACACAGTGACACTTCCTATAAAAACAAAATTAAAAGTAAACATAGTTCTTTGGAGGGAGAGAGCAAAAAAACAAAGAGAGGGCTGGGAAGGAGGAATGGAGGGAATGGAAAGGAGAGCCCTACTGTTTAGTATACTCTGAAATTTTTTGTTGTATTAATAAATTGGACAGATGACAGAATGCAAGTATTTCTTATTAAGGAGGAGGGTTTGAAGTGGCCCACTTCAATCTGAGACATCAACATAAGAGGATGGGAATAATATTCATTGTATTTTGTACTCACTGTTATTTTCTTTAATTGAAGAAAATAACTTTTGACAAATGATCATAACTAATCAGCACAACACACTTCTGTTTACCAAATTAGCTTCCCAAAGCCTTCCTATGTAAGAAATTTCCCTAAACAGTGAATGCATGTATATATTTATGAAAAGAAACAGAGCTTTGTGGAATCTCTTTGGTTGGGCACCTTGATTTTTTCCCTACTTTTGTCCTACTTCTGTCAGACCCTCTGTAGGTGAGAATAGACCATGGTCTAGCAAGACTTGATTTCCAGGGTTGGTAGGCTCAAGTGGAAATTCTGTACAATATTTTCATTCTGCCACAAGGTTAATCTGAACCCCTTCTGTCTATCTTGCTTTTTTAATTATCAGTTGCTTCTACATGGGGAGCATTAGTCACCTATTGTTTAATGAGACACTTACCCCTGAGAGTGTGCTGGGACATATTAACTGGTTCTGTGTATTTATGCCCCCTAGAGGCTTTTGCTTCTATACAGCACAGTATAATTTTTCAAATTTCATTGTATTTTCCTAATGCTTATCTCTGTTTGAGGAAAAAAAAAGACATGAAGCTGTGATCTCTGAGGTTATTGATCAAGAGAGTTATTGTATCTCAAATTTTATGCTATATTTTTAAGTTATGGGTTCCATAGAAACAATTAATAAATATAAACTGCCACCAAGAAAATGATTAGGGCTATCCTGGGAGCTATTGGGCTCTTTGGGTGAGAATTCATTTTAAGATTTAGAGATTCTAAAATAACAGGCAGTGGCTCCACTGGGAAGTGCCTAATCTCACCAGTCCTCTTCTTTTATGTTTTGGCAGAATAAGGAAGAGTGGGTACAAAAGTCCAGATCACTATCTTAATAAATATTAACAAACAAGGTCACTACTTTGTTATTTCCCTTTTAGAAGCATTTCACAGTGGCTTACCTTCTCACCCCTATCTAATATTCTTTCTGAAAGACATGGGTAAAGAGGTTGAAACAGTAAGCCAATCTTGCCACCACACCAAATTCTTCTGTGTCTGTGGATGAGAATTGAATAACTGATCAGCCATCTTGGAGACAGGTTTCTTTTTTTATTTTATCCAAATTAATGACTTTTATTTTTCAATATTTTGCTCCATTTTTAATTTAAATTAGAAACAAGATTGTTTTACATGTCGATCCCAGTTCCCTTTCCCTCCACGCTTCCCTTCCTCTCCTGCCTCCCTCATTAACACCCTACCTATCCCATGACCTTTCTGTTCCCCAGGGAGGGTGAGGCCTTCCTCACTTCCAGAGTCTGTCATATCTTTTGCTCAGAATGGTTTCTGGCTTCTTCTAGTTCCATCCATTTGCCTGCCAATTTCAAGATTCCATTGTTTTTGTTTTTGTTTTTCCACTTGAGTAGTACTCCATTGTGTAAATGCACCACATTTTCTCTATCCATTCTTCAGTTGAGGGGCATCTAGGCTGCTTCCAGTTTCTGGCAATTACAATTAGTGCTGCTATGAACATCTTTGAACAGATGTCCTTGTTATACAAATGTGCGACTTTTGGGTATATGCCTAAGAGTGGAATTGCTGGATCTTGTGGTAGACTGATTCCCATTTTTGTGAGGAGTAGCCATACTGATTTCCAAACTGGCTGTATGAGCTGGCACTCCCACCAGCAGTGGAGGAGTGTTCCCCTTTCTCCACATCCTCTCCAGCATAAACTGTCATTGGTGTTTTGGATTTTAGCCATTCTGACAGGAGTAAGATGGTATCTCAGAGTTGTTTTGATTTGCATTTCCCTGATGGCTAACGATCTTGAGCACTTTCTTATGTGTCTTTCAGCCATTTTAGATTCCTCTATTGAGAATACTCTGTTTAGTTCTATACCCCACTTTTTAATTGGATTATTTGGTGTTTGGGTGACTAGCTTCTTGAGTTCTTTGTAAATTTTGGAGACCAGCCCTCTGCTGGATGAGGGGTTGATGAAGGTCTTTTCCCATTCTGTGGGCTGCTGTTTTGTCTTGCTGACTGTCTCCTTTGCCTTACAGAAGCTTCTCAGTTTCAGGAGGTCCAACTTATTAATTGTTGATCTCAGTGTCTGTGCTACTGGTTTAATGTTCAGGAAGCAGTCTCCTGTACCAATTTGTTCAAGGGTTCTTCCACTTTCTTTTCTAATAGGTTCAGTGTGGCTGGATTTAGGTTGAGGTCTTTGATCAATTTGGACTTAAGTTTTGTGGATGGTGATAGACATGGATCTATCTTCAGTCTTCCACATGCCAACATCCAGTTACGCCAGCACCATATGTTGAAGATGCTTTCTTTATTTCATTGTATAACTTTAGCCTCTTTGTCAAAAATCAGGTGTTCATAGGTGTGTGGGTCCATATCAGGGTTTACAATTCTATTCCATTGGTTTACCTGGGAGACAGGTTTCTGTATACAAAGCTCCACCATTACAGAAGCCTTAATATGATAAACAACTGAATCTCGACAATAGTATGGTAAAGATGCCTGAGGAACATGTTATACTTACAAGAGTTGCTGTGCAGTAGCCATGTATTATTTCACTGGAATCATTAAGAGGAAAAGGAAAAAATGGAAAAAAGATGACATTCTCCATTACATTAGTAGTTTTTCTCTCCTAGTCTGACCTCATGTTGATCTTACGGTCTCTCCTGAGGAGCACATGCTCATAAACTTCTATACCTACTTCCCCTCAGCTACTGAAATAATGTCATTGACTCTGTCCTGTATATTACAGAAATCATCAGAGCTTTGTGGTGTGAGGTGTTTGTAATACATTGAATCAGTTACTTCTATAAAAATATAACTAAACACTAGACATACAAAGATAAAAGGACAAAATACTTACATTGGCTTATATTTTCAGGGTCATGACTGTTACTGCATGGAGGACACATCAGAGCAAACAGCTCACAAACTGGTAGCAAGAACTGGGAAAGGGGAGATGGATTTCCTGCAATGGCACACCCCAGTTTCCTATTTCTCCAGCTAGCCTTTTCTGTTGTTGTCCATAGTGTCATCTGATATAGAAATGAATACTTTGCATTGGAATGGATTTTCATTATTGATACAAATTTAAGGTCAACATATATATATATATATATTATATATATAATATATATTTATCTCTTGTTTAGGTATTGCATTTATAACCTCATTTAACAATGTAATGTATAACTAAATACAAATTATACATAGTTACATATACTCAAAACTTATGTTAGTTAGCTTTTCCAGTTGTACAGAGATATATTTGAGATGGATAGTCTTCAAACCTTTCAAAGATCTACAGAATATGGCATCTGAAATGTTTTAGGGTTTTTCATGACAGACACAACTGTTCCTGGCATAACCAATTAAGTCTGAGAGGAAAATGTACATTGAAGAAACTCATAACTTGCCATTTGGGCAAGAAACTGCTCTTGCCTAGACTGTTTGACTGTATGCTCTATAAAGTAAACATGCAGGACCTACAGGAAGGTGACTGCTGAACTTAATGGAACAGTACTAAAGGATTCCTACTTCATGGAAGGGTATGTCAGACATTCTCTATAGCCACCTAAGAGCCCCCAAAATAACACACAGATGATACATCACTTATGAACTTTTGGCCGGTGACAAGGGGTTCTAATTAGCTAGCTCTGTCTTAATTACTAAACCATTTCTTATAAATCTAAGTATTCCCATATGGTCTTCTCTTACCAGAGAAAGGTTCAGGGACCTGTAACTCCTCTGGCACCGTACATGGCTCATCATCTCCAAAGAGAAGAGAGCTATTTCCTGTTTGTCACTGCTTATATTCTGATTCTGCCCAGCTGCATCACTTCCTGCCTGTCTGTACAGACCTCCAGACCTCTATGGTAAACTCGTGGCAAGTTCTGCCCAGCTATGTCACTTCCTGGGATTACATGATGACCCTTCACTTCCTATACATCCCAGAATCCTCCTTGTCCTCTAATCCTATCTATCACCCTGCCTGGCCTATCAGTGTTTTATTCATCAACCAAAAAGACAAACATGTACACAGAAGAACATTCGTCAGTCATCATATTATGAATCTATCCTTGGGTCAATCTATTCTTTAGGTCAGAGCCTTCATGGTCTATCTCTGGAAAACACCTGAGATACACACCCAGAAGTATGTTTCTCTAATCCCATAGGTGTTTATTAACCCAGTATTAATCATCATACATACGAAAATCAGTATTAATCATCATACATACATTCGCTGTTCAGCATTATATACTTTTAGCTACTCTTGGTTTTCCTTAAGTAAAGGTTAACTTGCATCTAATAAATTTGTGCAATTCTATGAAATAAATTGCAACATGGTAATTGTATCAAGGACACATCATTTCAAACTTATTTAACATAGAAGATAAAATTAAGAGTTTTGAAGAACCTTTCAATGTGGGGAGTCTCAAAAGCACATGATACTAAAAGAGAGACAATAAACACTCATATTAAAGTAAGACACCAAGTTCAGACTGTCATTATGCCCTTGCTTGTGTCAGAGCAGATTTCAGTCTAAGCCATGTTCAGACTATAACAGAGCAAAAGCTGTGCTTGCAGAATGACCTAGATAGGAATGGGCTGTATAGATCTCAATAGCAATTCCAGGAATAAAATTCAGTATTTACTCTGGAGTTTCTACTATAGATGTCAAATGATAGTCCTTTTTTGACATAAGCTGAAACCCAAGATACAATATTAAGCTAGTCAGAATTTCACTTACAGAATTAGGAGGTATTTCAACATTTCAGGTTCCAGAATACTGTTCTAAATTATTTTTTAAAAATCCTCTATGCAAATGATAAATTAAGCACATACATTACAGATGTAAGTATAAAACTATGAAAGTATAGTTTGCAACTCACATTTTTTAAAAGACTATAAAATAGCTTTAGTCATAAAAAGTAAAAGACTTTTTTTTAATGTGATAAAGTGTTCACTTAATTCGAAAATGACATCATGTATTGGGTACTAGACAGACACAAGTAGGCAAATCATTTATGACTCGGTAATTTACCATTAACAAAATTTTGCTCTGTATATATTAAAGTAAAACAAATTCTTCATCAAGTTGAGCAGGTCAAATAAAGTGAAAATGGCAGAGTAAAGGTTAGAAAAGAATGGCATGCATACTGCAAATCCCAGAGTGTTGCTGTGGACTTACTTCTGGAGTGAGCAGGAGAGATCCACGAACAGGAAATAGTAAAGCTGCAGCTGGAGAGATAAGTGAGAGGTATGTTTACAATTTACTCTCTTGATTGAAAATTTGGGGCTTAACTTCCTGACAATGAAGTCACTGGTCATTTCTGTAGAATAGGGAAAACCTCAGTTGAAGAATCCCTTTCATCAGACTGGCCTGAAGGCATGTCTATGGGACATTTTCTTGATTAATGATTAATGTGTGAGGTGCCCTTTGTGCAGGTGGTCCTGGATGGTATAAGAAAGCAAGCTGAAAAAGCCATGCAAAACAAGCTAGTAAGCAGCATTTCATTGTCTCTGCTTCAGTTCCTGCCTCCAGATTCCTGCCTTGGCTTCCCTTGATTTGGGGCTATAGATTTCAAAACAAATAAACCATTTTCTCACAAGTTGCTTTTGGAAAGTTTTTTTCAATGAAATGCAATTTAGGAGAGTTTCTAAGCAGAAGGTGGCTCTCACTTTAAACCATAAGATTATTCTCATTTCAGTATTTTACTGCTATCTGTCTGGGATAACTATACAAATACAGAAAACACTGCTGGCTTAAATCCTGTGATAAACAATAAATATTGAAGAAGCTTGGACTCTTTCCTGAAGTGTACAGACTGCCCCACCTTAGACTACAAACCATTTGTTCTTCCTTTCCTTTATGGAAACAGGAAAAGCATGCTTAGAAAAAAGCCTGAGATGATATATTATTTATGATTTATCAAAGCCTGAGGATTCAGAAAGCAAAGCCTGCATCAAGCTATATAGTTCAGGCAGTGGTGATGCACGCCTTTTATCCCAGCAGCCATATAGCTAGGTGGAGTTGTTATACACCTTTCATCCTAGGACTCAGGAGTAAGAGGTAGATGAATCTCTGAGTCCAAGACCACCCTGGGCTACCAGAGGGTGGATTAGAACCCAATCCTTTAATCCCAGGATTTAAGAGGTACAAAATATTGAGGCATTCAGTTTGAGAGTTAACCTCTTGCCTCTTTGAGGGAAAACATAACAGTCTGAGTGAATCTGAGGAGCAATGAAGTCAGGAAAAGTCTGAGGATCTCCCCTTTGGTCTAAGCATAAGTAGAGGTAAGAGCTACTAGCCAACTGCCTTTCTTTTCTGATCCTCAGCTTGAAGCTTGAACCCCATTATCAGCATCTGGATCTTTTATTTTTTTTCAAGTTATAATATCCCATGTTAAGACTGAGCTTACAACATTCTTCAGCATTTGAGCAATTGTTTACCTTCATCACTGCATATTGGTGAAGGCAAATACATTTTATAAAGTAAGAGCAAGATGAGTAATTAGTATTAATTATTGTTTTTTCCACAAATAGCTCATACTGAAGAAGCATGGCATCACATAAGCTGATTGTGCACCAACAGCTGTTTTGAATGCTATCAATTTTATATTCAGAGAAAAAAATGAACATCATTTTATCTTGTAAAAGATGGTTAATTTACAGAAACAGCTCTGCTTAATGAGACAATATTGCATTGGGTTGCTGGCTTTTGTGTGGCTTTCAGATTTGAAATTGACTGCTTTCACTTGGCCCAGTTTCCTGACATGAAATGAATCTTGCAGATGAAGCAGCCATGTGCTGTGTGAGCTCCAGATATCATATGTTGTCTTGTACTTACTGTAAACAGTAGTCCCTCACTGGGTTTTAGTCTCTTTTTATTTCCCACATTTGTATTGAAATTTCAGATTTTAGCACCATAAATTCTTAGCAATTGATAATGAAACAATTTGCCTGATTTTCTAGTAGCAAGTGCAATTCTGTCCAGAGCACATTAGGCAGCCATTCCTATCCAACACTGTATATCTTTCTCCCTGAAGTGAAGCAGATGATCCAAGCATATAACACAGGCCAATTACAGATGTTCACTTTTATAAGTTAAAATGATAAGATTATTTTCACATCATCACTGTGAAACTAAAGAGAAAATGTGAACAAAACTTTTAGAAGGTTTTGTTATTACTAATAGTGGCAGTTTTAAAAATCCTTCACTTGGTATATTATCCAAAATAAATATACCCATCCCACTGAGTTGATTTTATAAATACAAAATAAAGTCTTATTTATAGACTTTCATATAATATGACTATACTCCTTCTCCATAAAGAGTTTCACTCTAAGTAGGATGCAACTTTAGTTTCACAGTCTCTGACAATTTTAGTCTCAAAATAACCACTTGCCATATGAACTGAAGCATGTCCATCTGTTCAAACTGTTGAACAGGGCTTCTTTAGTTTCATGGTCACTGACTAGAATTCTGTTAATTTATTTTTGTTTTTTACTGTTTTGCTTGGTTTTCCTGCTTGTTTGTTTGTTGACAAGCACTCATTATGTAGCCAAGGCCAGTCTGTCACTAAGAGATTTCATATCTCCCTCCACTTTCCAAGTGTTGGGGTAAAAGGCCCAAGTTTCCACATCTGACTTGTCTTATTAATTAAATTCTTATCACTACTCCTAAATCTTCCTTGCCTCCCAGAGTTCATACTTTGTGTTTTTACTTGAATAACAAACAAATTCATCTAAAGTGTTCAAGAATGTTCCTCATTGTTAGGACTTGGTATCCTTATGTAAAAATCAATACTCTAAAATATATAGTTTACTTGCTGTTGTCATTTTATAGGGATGAAGAAAGCTAGACAGTGATCCATTTGAAATCCATTTCTCAATTATTTCCAAGTTTTGACATAATTACTGATACTTCTAACCTCAGTTCAAGTTCACTTTGGAAACTTTGGGCTATGAGTTCACTTACAGTGTGCTAGTAGCATCTCAGAGTATGTATGTATTCTAGTGAATGAATGGATAGTTTGTAGGGTGTAGGGGTTTCTCTGCATAGACTCATCTGGAATAAATTTGCTGTACATGCAATAGCAGGAATGTTGTCCTATCAGAAGTAAACTTGGGAAGCTCATAATGAGGTGTAGTGGAGGCGCCACAAACTGCATTGAGAGTTCTTCAGGATAGCTGATGGCTCTCAGTATTGGCCAGAATAAAAAGAGGACAGAGTAAACTAAACTAGCCATGAGAATCATCTTTTCTACAATTAGAGGCTTTTAGTTTGAAAATGAAAACATACTTTCATGCATAGTAAATAATTCCCATTTTAGAATCTAAATTCATATCAATTTTGACTCTTTAGTTTACCCCTATTTTGAGTTTTTCTGGTATTTTTTCATCGTGGTGAAATCACATTGCCACATATTTACAAAATATTTGGCTTTTCCAATTCATAGTTTATATCTCTTGCACTCTGCTTTTCCACTCCCACTTGGTCAAGGTACCTTTATACCTGTGGGGTTTCTGTGTGATTCCATAGTGGATACTCACACCTGAGGATTTGAAGTTCTAACCAGAGCTGAGAGAAATACATGACATTTGTCTTTTATGTCCAGGTTACTTCACTCATTATAACACTTTCTTTGTCCTTCCATTTACCTACAAACTTCATTATTTAATTTTTTACATATGTTTATGTACCATACTTTCATTATCCATTCATCTGTTGAAGAAAATTTTAGTTGTTTCCATTTCATGACTGATATGAACTGAACAGAACAATAATAAACATTGCTGAGCAAGGACCTATAGAGTAGAATGTGAAGTCCTTTAGGCATATGCAAAGGAGAGGTATATGGTAGAATTATGTTTAGCTTTTTAAGGATTCTCTATACTGATGTCCAAAGTGTCTGCACTAATTTGCACACCCACCACCAGCAAGTGAGGTTTATTTTTTTCTACTAACTTGCCAGCATTCATTGTTTGTTTTCCTGATATTAGCCACTTTGATTGTGGTAAAGAGAAATCTTAAAGGTCATTAAAAAGTACTTGTTGGTCAATGACTAATATTTCCTGAATTATTAACACTTTTAAAACTTATGAACATAAATAATGTTACATTGTCCTTGTGGTTTCAGCTAAACTGTTCTTGTGAGTTACTGGAATATGAAAATGATAATTATGATTAGTATAGGTTTGTTTTTTGGATAAGATAACACTATATAACCTGTGTTAGTCTGATACTCACTATGTCCCTAAATCCTTGAACTTGCAGAAGTCTTTCTGCTCAACTTTCCAAGTGCTGAGATTATAGGTATACACTACCACATCTAGCTAGAAAAAGATAATAGTAGTAATCCAATCTATAGTATAATAACGAGTACATGCCAACAGTAATAATAATTATAGCTTTGCTTAATTAATCCTTTACTCTATAATTCTCTTATTTTTTGTTGGAATCCTAACAATTACCCAATAAGGGTAATTATATTACGTTTTATTATTGCATGTGATCTCATATGACTCATGAGGTAATATAGCTACTTGAGAAAGTTATTAAATTCTTTTATTTCTCCTTTTTTAGTTAATTTTTTCTTTTTATTTAAATTACAAACAATCTTATTTATATATCAATCCTAGTTCCCTCTCCCTCCCATTCTCCTATACCACCCACCGACACCAATCTCATACTTCTTCTGCTCTATAGAAAGGGTGAGGCCTTCTAGGGGAGTCATCAAAGTCTATTCCAGCATTTGGGGAATGGCATAGGCCCTCCCCCTTGTGTCTAGGCTGAGAAGGTATACCTCTATGGGGAATGGGCTTCCAACGTCTATTTGTACACTAGGTATAAATGTTATCCCATTACCAGGGGCCCCATAGATTGCCCAGGCCTCCTTACTGACAACCATATGCAAGGGGCCTGGTTCTGTCCTATGCTTGTTTTCAAGGTGTCAGTCTGGGGGACACGTGCTCCCCCTTGTTGTGGTCAGCTGTTTCGTTGGGTTTCCCCAGCATTGTCTTGACCCTTGTGCTCATCACTCCTCCCATTCTACAACTGGATTCTAGGAATTTGGCTCAGTGCCTCTATGTGGGTCTCTGCTTCTGTTTCCATCAGCTACTGGATGAAGGCTCTAAACTGGCATATAAGGTAGCCATCAATTTCATTATAGGGGAAGGCCATTTAATATAGACTCTCCCCTATTGCTTAGATCCTTAGTTGGGATCATCCTTGTAGAACTCTGTATATTTCCCTAGTGCTAGATTTCTCTTTAAATGCATAATTGCTCCCTCTATTAAGATTTCTCTTTTCTTGCTCTCCTCTAATCTTCCCTGTCTCAAACTTCCTGGTCTCTCATTTCTTCTTACCCCCCTGTTCTTCTCCCTGTCTCTTTCTCCTAAATCCCTCTCCCCTCCCCCAACTTGCTCAAGAAATCTTGGCCCTTTCCCCTTCTCCAGGGTACCATGTATGTCTCTCTGTTTCCTAGATTCTCTAGAGGTATGGATTATAGATGTGTAATCCTATGCTCTACATCTAATATCCAGATATGAGTGAGTACATATCATGTTTGTCTTTTTGTGACTGGGTTACGTCACTGAGAATGGTTTCTTCTAGTTCCATCCATTTGTCTGCAAATTTCAAGATTCCATTGTTTTTTTTTTTCTGCTGAGTAATACATTGTGTTAATGTACCACATTTACTTTATCCATTCTTCAGTTAAGGGACATCTAGGTGGCCTACAGGTTCTGGCTATTACAAATAATGCTGCTATGAACATATCACCTTGTTGTATGAACGTACATTCTTTGGGTATATGCCCAATACTGGAATTGGTGGATCTTGAGGTAGACTGATTCCCATTTTCCTGAGGAACCACCATACTGATTTCCAAAGTGACTGTATGAGTTTGCATTCCCACCAGCAGTGGTGGAATGTTCTCAATCTTCCACATCCTCTCCAGTATAATCTGTCATTGGTGTTTTTTATTTTTAGCCATTCTGACAGGAGTAAGATGGTATCTTAGAGTTCTTTTTTTTTTTTTTTTATTATTAAATTATTAATATTTTCACATATACTTTCCCTCTCCCTCTCCCCCCCCACCCCCATTCCTTCTCCCCCACCTCCAACCTACCCCCCACCCCATCCACCCACCATTCCCCAGGCAGGGTAGGGCCCCCAACCAGGGTTCCACCAAGTCTACCAAATCTTCCTGTGCTGGGCCTAGGCCCCTCCCCATGTGTTCAGAGACAGAGCGAATCCCTTCAAGTGGGATGGGCTCTCGAAGTCCCTCCCACCCACCAGGGCAAAACGCCAGTCCACCTCCCTCTGGAGTCATTCATGATTTCTAGTTTCCTTGGGGTAGAGGATTATAGGCTGGTAAACCTTTGCTCTATGTCTAAAAATCCCAGGAGTGCAGGGGCCTCCCCATTGGCATCCATGATCAGGGGGCTGGATTAGTCCTGTACTGTCCTCCCAAAGAGCATCTGGGGTCGATATGCTTTCCCTTTTTCAGGCCAACTGTTTCTGTGGGTTTCTCCAACCAGGTACAGACCCCTTCGTTCTTCATTCCTCCCTCTCTTCAACTGAGTTCCAGATTTCAGCTCAGTGTATTTCTGTGGATGTCTGTCTCTGCTCTCATCAGCCACTGGATGAGGACTCATGTTTGTCTTTTTGTGATTGGGTTACCTCACTCAGGATGGTTTCTTCTAGTTCCATCCATTTGCCTGCGAATTTCAAGATTCCATTGCTTTTTTCTGCTGAGTAGTACTCCATTGTATAAATGTACCACATTTTCTCTTTCCATTCTTCAGTTGAGGGGCATCTAGGTTGTTTCCAGGTTCTGGCTATTACAAACAATGCTGCTATGAACATGGTTGAACATATGTCCTTGTTGTATGGACAAGCAGTATTTGGGTATATACCCAAGAGAGGAATGGCTGGATCTTGAGGTAGATTGATTCCCATTTTTCTGAGCAACCGCCATACTGATTTCCAAAGTGGTCTTACAAGTTCACACTCCCACCAGCAATGGAGGAGTGTTCCTTCTTCTCCACAACCTCTCCAGCATAGGTTGTCATTGGTATTTTTGATTTTAGCCATTCTGACAGGTGTGAGGTGGTATCTCAGAGTTGTTTTGAGTTGCATTTCTCTGATGGCCAAGGATTTTGAGCACTTTCTTAAGTGTCTTTCAGCCATTTCAGATTCCTCTGTTGAAAAATCTCTGTTTAGTTCTGCACCCCACTTTTTAATTTCATTGTATGGTGTTTTGGTGGCTAGCTTCTTGAGCTCCTTGTATATTTTGGAAATCAGTCCTCTGTCAGATGTGGGGCTGGTGAAGATTTTTTCCCATTCTGTGGGTGGTCGTTTTGTCTTACTGACTGTGTCCTTTGCCTTACAGAAGCTTCTCAGTTTCAAGAGGTCCCATTTATTAATTGCAGACCTCAGTGTCTGTGCTTCTGGCGTGATGTTCAGGAATCGTTCTCCTGTGCCAATTTGTTCAAGGGTTGTTCCCACTTTCTCTTCTAAAAGATTCAGTGTGGCTGGGTTTATGGAGAGATCTTTGATCCATTTGCACTTAAGTTTCGTGCATGGTGACAAGTATGGATCTATCTGCAATTTTCTGCATGTTCGAATCCAATTGTGCCAGCACCATTTGTTGAAGATGCTATCTTTTTTCCATTGTATGGATTTAGCACCTTTGTCAAAAATAAGGTGTTCGTAGGTGCGTGGGTTAATATCTGGGTCTTCAATTCGATTCCATTGGTCTATCTGTCTATTCTTGTGCCAATACCAAGCTGTTTTCAGAACTATGGCTCTATAGTAGACCTTGAAGTCAGGGATGGTGATGCCTCCAGAGGATCTTTTATTGTAAAGAGTTGTTTTGGCTATCCTAGGTTTTTTATTTTTCCATATAAAGTTGAGTATTGTTCTTTCAATGTCTGTGAAAAACTGTGTTGGGATTTTGATGGGGATTGCATTAAATCTGTAGATTGCTTTTGGTAGAATTGCCATTTTTACTATGTTAATTCTGCCTATCCAAGAGCACGGGAGATCTTTCCACTTTCTGGTATCTTCTTTAATTTCTTTCTTTAAAGTCTCAAAGTTCTTATTGTACAGGTCTTTCACTTTTTTGGTTAGTGTTACCCCCAGATATTTAATGTTGCTTGTGGATATTGTGAAAGGTGATGTTTCCATGATTTCTTTCTCATTGAGTTTATCATCTGTATACAGTAGGGCTACAGATTTATTTAAGTTAATTTTGTATCCTGCTACCTTGCTGAAGGTGTTTATCAGCTGTAGGAGTTTCCTGGTAGTTCTTTTGATTTGCATTTCCCTCATGGTTAAGCATGTTGAGCACTTTCTTAAGTGTCTTTCAGCCATTTTGGTTTCCTCTATTGAGAATTCTCTATTAAACTCTTGAACCTAGGGTTCAGAGAATATTGCAGAAGCAGGACCAGAAAGATTCTAAGAGCCAAAGTATCTGGGAGTTTACTCTGAGATTATTTCTCCCAGTAAATCAATAGCTATGTCTATAAAGTCTCACAAACATGAGCTGAATAAGGATGACACAAATGAATGTGCCAAACCACAAAAGGAAAAGCCCACAATGCTCCAACCTGTACAAATAGCTATAGGCAAATGAGGAAAGTGGGGAACAATAGAAGTGATAGTCTTTCGATAAGAAGACAATTGGTTGTCCGGTTTCAAAGTACCCTTGAAAAACATACATGAAAGCAATATTATATGGACTCAACAGGTTATATTTAGGATACATATGTTTATACAAATATGTATATGTGGACAATAACAATTGATGAAAAGAGATTTTTGAATTTGACATAAGTGGGGAGGACTGTATGGGAGGGTTTGGAAGGAAGAAAAGGAATAGAGAAAGATAATTAAAATAAAATCTCAAAAATGAACAAACAAAAAAGAATAAAGCAGCATCCAATCATTATTCTGACTCCAGATCATTTGCTTTCATTAACTCATGGGCCTTCCTGAAAGGTGACACAGTTTGAAAGATTATTAGAGGTTATCAAGGTTGTTTGAATAAAAAAGAAAAGGACTGAGTAAGAGTGTTCAGGAAAAGAACGCAGCCTGTGAAAGGACAAAGAAATTGCAGAATCTTAACACCAAAGTTAGGTCAGTGGTTCCAGATATAAAAGTATGAGAAAAGAAAGAGCAAAGAATGGAACCAGAAAGCTGAGTGATGATATGAACCTGCCAAGGACAAGAAGACATACTGAGTAGCTTATAATTAAGACCCTTTTGATTGGATTCTAGGCTCACTCCATGAGATGTAGCCTATGCCTCACACTGTTAATAAGGTCAAGAACCTGAGATTAGACAAGGTAAGGGTCTAGAAGAAAATACTACCATTTTTCTACTAAATTAAAGATGTTCTCAACATGTGGGTAGAGAGACACTTGGGGGTTGAACTACCTTTTCACAGTGTTGACCTAAGACCTTCAGAAAACAGGATATTTGATGGGGGATGTCCATCTGTATGCTGTGAATATATGCTTCTCTTATTGTTAATGAATAAATGTGTTTCAACCAATGGACAGATGGGATTTACCCAGGCTGGAAATCCAAACAGGGATAGAGAAAGCACACAGAGTCAAAGAGAAGCCATGGAAACAAGGGACCTGTATATCACCAGTAAACTGATACAATGTGTAGAAACATAGATTAATAGAAATAGGTTAATAATTTAGAGAGAGCTAGCCTTTGAGAAGCCTGAGTCATCAGCCAAAGAGTTTATAATTAACATAAGCTTCTGTGTATTTATTTGGTAGTAAACGATTATGGGACCAGGTGGGACAGAATCTTCTGACTACAAGTGGTTCCCACCTTTCAGCAACTATATCCATATAAATCCTGAGAAAGCTTGGGAAGGTACTCTGGCCACCACAATAGAACAAACACAACTACAGATTCTTGGCAGCAGCACTTTCTTGAGTGGGCTATGCATGCTAGAGGCAAGGCTCCTTTAAGAGAGGCTTCCTGATTCAGCCTTATCTGCAAAAACTACAGGGATCGCCAGGCGTTGGTGGTATACACCTTTAATCCCAGCACTCGGGAGGCAGAGGCAGGCGGATCTCTGTGAGTTTGAGGCCAGCCTGGTCTCCAGAGCGAGTGCCAGGATAGGCTCCAAAGCTACACAGAGAAACCCTGTCTCGGAAAAACAAACAAACAAACAAACAAAAAAGCAAAAAAAAAAAACCTACAGGGATCTTTTAAGAGGCCCTGCTGCCAAATACTAAAATGGTGTTTATGAACAGCTGCCAGCATGCTCCTTGGTGGTGGCATGGGCCAAGAAACAGCACAGAATTGTGGCAATAATCATGGTTCCAGGCAGTAACTCTGTCATGTAGCTAGAGATTCAGGAAGCCAAGGAATGGGGTTGAGCCAGTACCACTGTAATCTTAGCCATGCTGCTTAGAAGATTAAAGACTCGTGTGGTTCGAAAAAGATAGAGATATGTAGTAAAGACCAATTCATATGAAGAAAAATCTCTAAAAATTTTAAAAATATACATAAGCTTGGGAGAGAAAAGAAAAAGAATAAAGTCTTTTAAGAAGAAATAGAGTAACTGGGTGTGGTAGCTCATGCCTTTAATCCCAGCACTGGGGAGACAGTGGCAGTCAGATTTCTGTAATTTCAAGGCCAGCCTGGTTCATGTAGTGAACAAGGACAGCCAAAGACACAAAGAAACTCTGTCTCAAAAAATCAAAAAAACAAAAATAATAGAAATAGAGTAATAAAAAAGGACATGCAAAGATGGAAAATACACAGAGATTCTGAATACTGTATGTTATTGTGCTGTCTTTGAATTGCTTGATTGCTGAGGAAGGAGCAACAGCTTCTAAAAGACATTTGATTATATATGCTGCTGGATTAATCCAACCTAATGCCTCTACTTCAATATTTAAATCTAAGGAAAGGTTACTTTGGAAAAGAGGTTTTACTTTTGTTTCCACAGAAGATGATATACAGTGGATTCCTTCCAGACTAACATGGTTTGTTCAAACAAGACCCACTGAAGCAGTGGCCCAAGTAATCCAACATCTAAAACAGCTGAGATGTTGTAGCCTTACAGACTTCTACAGTCAGGATTTGGCCATGGTTCTGGGTTTTCTCGGGATATCCTTGGAACTGACAGAGTCACCAAACAGCAGGAAGCAATTTGGAAAGAACTACAACCAAATTCCTAAATACTGTTTATAAGTGTTTGTTTTCATTTAAAGGGGGTTGGTTGTAAATGGTTAATGATCACAGTCAATCTCTTTCTAAAGAAAAAAAAAAGGGAATATGATACAAGTATGAATACTTTGCATTGGTATGAACTTTGGTTTATTGATTCAAATATAAGGTCAATTTTGTTATATGAACATTTCTTCTCTTGTTTAGGTCTTGTGTTTATACATTTCTTTTAAAATTATAATGTATAATTAAATACAGATTATAGATAATCACCTACAATAGTCAAAACTTATGTTAGTTAGATTTTCTGGATATGCAGAGATATATTTTAATTGAATAGGTATTCTTCAAAACCTTTCTAAAACCTACAGAATATGCATTTAAAATGGTTTATTACGGTTTTTCATGACAATGAGATACAACTGCTCCTGGAAATACCAATTGCATGACAGAGGAAGATGGGCATCGAATAAACTCTTTATGGAGTTTGCCTCCAATGTGGCAAACTGTCCCATTTTGCAAAGAATTGCCCTTGTCTCAAATGCTGACAGTAAGCACACTGTCTAGACTAGATAATCAGGTTACAAAGGAAAGTGACTGATGAACTTGCCAAGAAATTGGATGGTCCTTCAGGGTTCTTGCTTTGCAGAAGAAAGCAGCTGAAGAACTTTGCCAATACAAGACAGAACAGACCTTAAAATTTCCTACTTCATTAAGTAACCTGCCAGACACTATGGCCTATGGGCTAAAGATAGATGCCCCAATGTTATAGAGAAACTTTGTGTACCTGAGCAGGCAGTGAGATGTTTCTGTCAATTCTAAAGTTTATATATTATCCTTACATTTATTGTTTTCCTTACTTATGATAAAGGATAAGTTACATATAAAACTTTAAATTCACAAGCATAAAATTGATGATAGAATATTTTCTTCAAATTTTGCCAAATGTAAGTGGACTAAATATTATAATATAATTCTTGCTTGATATCGGTTTTGTTTTATATAATTTTACTATGTTAAAGTTAAAATCCTCCTTTTTATTTAGACAGCTAAAAGGAGATAAGGGGGGATGTCTTTCTTATGCTGTGAATATGTTTCTCTTATTGGTTGATGAATAAAGCTGTTTGGCCAAAGTGGGGAATCCAAACAGGGATAGAGAAAGGTAGTAGGCAGAGTCAAAGAGACACCATGCAGCTGCTGACAAAGCAAGAGGCCTGGGCATCACCAGTAAGCCAAGACCATGTAGAGATACATAGATTAATAGAAATGGGTTAATAATTAAGGGAGAAATACCCAATAAGAATCTTGAGTCATCAGCCAGTTCATAATTAATGTGTGTGTGTTTATTTGGTACTAAATGGCTGTGGGACCAGGTGGGACAGAAACTCCAGTATACAGATATTTACATTACAATTAATAACAGTATCAAATTACAGTTATGATGTAGAAACAAAATAATTTTATGGACAGGAGTCACCACAACATGAGGAACTGTCTGAAAGGATCACAGCATTAAGAAGGTTAAGAACCACTGTATTAAAGGAATATTGCAATAAAATGACTTCTAATGACATACTCAACCTTCATCAGAGAGGTATCATTCTTGCTGAGATCCACAGCAGGACACTATGCACAGAGAAAATGACTGTGGAGCACTCAGTCATAAATGGAATGTTTTCACTGAAGCCTTCCCTTCAAGGCTCAGGGAGCTATGTGGTAAAGGAGGCAGGTAGGTTATAAAAGCCTGTAGTAGTGGATAACTATTAGAGAACATCTTAGAGACACAACATCACTGAATCACATATGAAGTTACAGAGATTGCAGAGGTTCAATCCAAAAATTCCCAGCAATGAGAAAGGGAAATGGACACAAATTATCTCTTCTAAGCAAAAGCTATTTGCAATTTTGATACCTGATGGTAAAGGGAAAACGAGTTTTCTCCAATGGAGTTTCATTGGATACATGAATCATAATCCAGGGCAGGCCTGTGCCCACAAGTCGTTGACCAACACAAAATGGGTTCCATGTTTTTAATGTCCTTTTCATTTTCTTTATTGATTTTTGTTTTACTGGATTTTGCCTGTTTCTTGAGGGTTTTCTTAATTTTAGTTTGCTGGTTTTTGAGAGAAAGAACTAACATGAGGTTGGGTGGGTAGGGCAGTGGGGAAGATCTGAGAGAAGCTAGGAGAGGGGAAACAATATGATCAAAAAATATTTCATGAAATTTTGCTTTAAAAGATGAAGACCTACAGGATGATGAGGTTGGAGTAGAGAGAAGTTCATACATCTCCATTTAGTTACATGTGGGGAATAAATTGGGTACAAGACAAAGATAAATCTGGATCCTGTTGTAAATCCCATTAACCCCCTCCTCAGAATAAGAAAACAAAAAATGTTTAGGAATTTGTAAACGTAATTACAGTGGCAGAGATAGTGTAGGTGCAATAATAAATCTCCAAAAAAGAGGGAAAGAGATGGATAGTGATGAAAATTTGAAAGAGCAGAGCAGATGAGACCAAGGAGTCCAAATAGGCAACTGTGAAGATTATAGTATGATTCTAAGTAATTCTCTATGAGTGAAAAAAAAACTGTTATTGAAGGAAGATGTTGAAGATTGATTTGAAAATTGAACAAAAATAGTAAACTACTTTAGGTTTTGCTAAAGTCTAGTCAAATACAACTTTTCTGACATTGTTCCCTAACAGCTGGGATGCTGTTATAAAACTGACAGGGAAGTCCACATTAATGTGAGAAAATTGGTGCACTTACATTGTGCTAGTCAGCATTATATAATGGTTACCTCTTATGTGTCAAAGTCCTACACTGAATAACAACAAATTTGGATATCATCTATACTTTACAGATAAAACTCCTACTACCATATCATGATCATCTCACACATGTTTCTGAACCTCATGTTAGAAATGTTCTTTTTATGTCTACAGAAGTCAGACTATTCTGAGGTCAGAGCCAGCTTCAAATGAACTCCTATTACTGACTGTCATGTCAGTTTGCAGAGAGTAGTGCTCTTGAGTGTTGTGTTATACAATTTAAAACTCAGCACTCCATGAAACTCAGGAATTCTCAATGGGATCCTCTAAAGACTATTTATGTTATAAGCAAAATTTATTTCACTTTGTTACTGTAAAACAACAACAACAACAACAACAACAACAAAAACCTGGAATGCTTTCCAGTTTTTGTGAGAAAATTTACCTATTATTTTATTCAGAGTAAAGAGAAGAGATGATTGACAACTTATTTCAGTAATTTTGGAGATGTGGAAATGGATTAAGGCAGTATTCCTCAGAATGCTTTTGTGAAGTGCCGAGTGAAAACTGTTGAAAATGTGGGTTGGGGCCAGAGAGATGGTGAAGCAGTTAAAAACACTGAGTGTTCTTCCTGAGAACGGGGTTTATTTCCCAGAAGACACATGGTGGCCTATAACCATCTGTAATTCCTTTTAGGAGATACAGTGAACTCCATTGCCCTCTGCATGTACTACATACATATGTCACACAGACTTTTATACAGGCAAAATACCTACACATAAATAAGTCTGAAAAACCATTTTTAATGTGGAGAGCATGGTGATATATTGGGTATGTTTGTTTAAATCCACTGGAAATCAAAATAGCAAAGCAGTTAACTACAGAAACTAGGCAGTGTTGGCATACACCTTTAACTACAGAACTCCAGAGACAGGAAAATGGATCTCTCTGAGTTCAAGGCCACCTTGGCCTACACAAGAGTGAGTAGTAAGAGAACTCATGACTTTGATCCTAGCACTTGGGATCACATGTCTTTAATCCCAACACTAGAGGTGGAGACAATAGTAATATGGCTTAGCAGAGAAAGGAATAAAAGAAGACAGGAATGGAAAGCCTTTTGCCTCTCACGATATGTGCTGACAGAATCAGCCCTTTCAGCTTGAGGTAGAGGTAAGAGCTAGTCCTTGTTTGCTTTGCTTCTCTGATCTTCAGATTGAAACATGAACCCTAATATCTGTCTCTGGGTCTTTTATTTATCATAGTGCAGGGGAGGATCAAAGAAGCTAGAGAAAGACAACAGTGCTCCACAACAATAAATAACCAACATACATATTCACTTTGTATTTTCACAGGGAAGTAATGCCTTAGTCCCTTCCAAGCACACTCAATGCTGCACGCTTTTATTTCCTAATGGGGCTAATTTTCTAACTATAAATGTAACCTACCCAGTGAAGGGTACAAAGAACCTCCAAGGCATCAAGCTAATTTAGGAGGAATGCAGGACCAGTTTCATCAATGAGACTTCTCATCAGTTACTCAGTACACACATTTAACCAATAGGCACAACAATGTCTGTTTCAGATAAAAGCTTAATGATTTTTCTGCATTTAAGTGCAAATATATTCATTCACATAGACAAAACTTTTTGTGTTGCTTTTCTGAATGTGTTTATGCACCATTATTTTCCCTCGGAGGGAATAAACTTTCCCTACAGGTGAACTTATTCACATAATCAATGATACTAGCCCAGCCAGCTGTACTTATCCAACTCTCCCCAAATGTTTTTCAGTGTAGCTTAGCAATCTATACCCTCTTTACAATGAGATAATTGGGTTCGGAAGAACAAGCCCTTAGTAGTGACTGTAACTAGGTATGATACTTTAAAAGAAGACATAGATAAAACTTGTAGTTTGAAATCAATTCTCCTGATGCTTATCAAGTAAAGAAAAGCTTTATGAAATTGGTGGACTTTGCAGAGCTCCCGTTGAGGGCCCTACCCTGCCTGGGGAGTAGTGAGTGGATGGGGTGGGGGGGTGGACTGGGGGTGGGGGAGGAGGGTTGGGGGTGAGGAGAGGGAGAGGGAGAGGGAGAAATAAGCTTGTTCCCTAACTAGAACTAATAAATAAATTAAAAAAAAGAAATTTCAAAAGCTGTACATAATTACAAAGAACTAAGCACTATCACTAAAGGGCAGTTCAGATGAAAACCAGATGCCAGATTTCTGTTACAGAAATAATTTGTTACATTCCAAAGAATATAAGGCAAATGAGTTTTTATTAAAAATATTCTGTAAGAAATAAATTTCCAGACTGTGCTGAATCTTTGTGAGTTTATGCATGGTGTTTGTATAAGGAATATATAATTTGAGCAAACAATAAAGCACACAGGAGGAAGCATTCTTTTATTTCCAAAATAATGTGTTGGATTAAAAGCTTTGCATACCTTCAAAAGAACTTGCCTTATAATTTCCTCCGCCTAAATTTCATTTCCATATATAATGCAGTGTTTAGCAAGATAACAATAAACTCAACTTCCATGAATCATTTGCACTACCAGAGGTTATATATCTCAATATAAGCTGAATTTTTCCCAAAATTAGTCAAGTTTTGTGAGGAAAGTACAATATAGCCAAAGGTTTCTATACAAAAAGCAAAAAGGCTCATGTCCCCCAGGAAGAGACTCTGAAGTATTCTCAGACTTTAGATCTTATTCATGGCTTTCTTTCTCTTTCAAATCATCCCCATGTCTTTTAGCTAAATGGCATTTTTAACTGTTGTCTAGACAGTAGCCCTGTCACTTTTTTTCTCCATTCTCACTTAGCTGTTTATTAAAAGTGTAGGAAGACGTTTCCTAATATCCAGTACTATCTGCCTGCCACTGCCATTATGACAAAGCAGGTACAAATATTAGCACGAATGTCAGTTGCTTTACAATACACACTCTGTTTCCTATAAGGCAGGCAGCAGCCACATGAAAGTTGTACATCTACCCTGAATTGCCAATAGTAAGTTGAATGAGGCTCTTTATGGTGAATCTAAGCATATGTGCCTATCTAAGATACCTACAGTTGGTTTCCTATAGGACCAGGTTTTTATATTTCTAGAATTGACAATTAATTTAGATAATTTTACTTTATATTTATAAGTTGTAGTTTCCAGAGACTATCAAGAAAGATTACAACTCTGGATAGTTGACATGCTAGAACTCAATTTTTTTTCCAGTAATGAATGAATAAGTAGGAAGGTGATTTCTATGGCCTATAAAATCAGCCTAGAATCACAGTTAATTTCTACAAACAAGTTGTCATCAGGAGATGCCCACATTACACAAACTGGTCATCACAAGTAGAAATTCTGGTTATTAGAAAAATCACTTTACCTCTTGGACATGGTTTACATTCTGTAAAAGCAGAACATTTTGTAGAAAATAGCTGAGATCTCTGTAATCAGCATATGTGCTTACTGAGTTTAGGGTGAACACTACTTTCACTGAATGCATTTAATTACATTATATTCAGAAGAATTGAAGGTTCAGGGAATATAAGTGATACAGCCGAGCACAAGTCCAGAAAATGACCACTTTAGCTTCATTCCAGACATTAGAACACACTCTAGAAATAACTGACTCTTTAATGATACCATTAACAATTTTAACAGTCAGGGGCAATAGCCCTTACCTGTGACTGACAGACTTAGCAAATGGGAATACAAATGCTAAAAGTAGCAATTCAGACAAGCAATTATTGAAGACAAGGATATTTGAAATACATGAATATTTGTTTGGAACATCATCCATCTTAAATTGTGATATTGGACTGAAGGAATAGAAAACAGATTTCAGCAAATTCTAAGGCAATTTCTGCTCTCAACTTACCTGTGAAATCCATGTGCATACTCTATCTATGCAAATCCCTTTAAGCTCTGAAGCTTTTTCATTGTGTGGCATTCCCCCCTTCCACATTACTGGAAGTAAGAATACTTCATTGATGAAACTGGTCCTGCATTCCTCCTAAATTAGCTTGATGCCTTAGGTTCTTTGTACCCTTCATAAAAACACAAAACAGGACACCATAATATATATTTAAGGACCTGCAACATTAAAAAAAATCTCTGAGGAAGAATTATGTGATAAAGAATTTCCCAAAACTGCCATGGAGTTGATTTGTGTCGTTCATTTGCTGCTTGTCATGGGCCTGGCCTTAAGAGTGCTTTGCATATAAGTGAAACACCACTGAAGAAAATCAATTTGTAATTTTCAAGTAGCTATTCATTGGAGATTACTTGAGCTTGTGTCCCCTACACCTCAAAGTACTGGGCCCCATCTGGTATAGACTTGTGCAGGCTCTATGCATGCTGCTACAGCCTCTGTGAATTCATATACAGATTGGTTCTACTATGTTCAGAAGGCTTTCTGTGCGTATTGTCTTCCATCCCCTTAGGCACTTATAATCTTTCTCCCTCCTCTTTCATACCGTTCCATGAGCTCTTTGGAAAGGGATTTCTCAGGACACCCCCTTTAGGACTGAGTGTTCCAGTGGCTCACTCTGCATATTGTCTGGATGTGGGTCTCTGTAATTTGTTCCCATCTACTGCTGGAGGACATTTCTTTGATGATGGCTGTGCAATGCACTAATCTTAGTGTAGTAGAAAGTTTTTAGGAGTCCTTTTATTTATTGGGAATGTTGTAGGAGAACAGTAGCATTTGGTTTTGTCCTAAGTCACTCGCCCATCTGGTCTTAGGTTCTGACCCATTCCAGCATTGTTGAGAATGAGTTCTATGTCATGGAATAGATCTTAAATACAATGATATATTGATTGGTTAGTGTTAGTATTCAGCCATCTGTACTGGTCTGTCCTTGGGGTTCTGAAAGGGTACAATCTCAGCAGCAGCCACTAAGAGCACCACCTGTATGTATTCAGTATGTTCCCTCGGCCCTCCCCACCTTCCATCCTCTTGTCCTCTCTCTTTCTCTTCCTGTCTCTGTCTCTGTCTCTCTCTCTCTGACCCACTTTGCTCTTTCCTGCTGCTCTTGTTCCTGGAGGCTGGTCTTCCCCTTCCCTTTCCCCTTTTCATAGCCCCCTTTCCCTAACAGACAAACAAACAAAATCCCTCTCCTTGAACTCTGTTGCATGGTGTCTTTCTCTCTAGAGCCACTTTTCTTAAATTACAACAGTGGTCCTACAGTCTTTGGGTTATTCTTGCATTAGCACATCTTGTAGTCAAGTCACCAAAATTGTAGATTGAAGGATGTGTAGATGGATTGGTATTTACCTTTATCCTTTGGTAGCACACAAAATACCTTTCAGTTTGCAAAATTCTTACCATGAACACTCAGTAGGGGTGAAGGCCCTACATAAACATCAGCTCAACTTCTCTATGTTTAATGAATCATGTAAGTGTTGATTTCATCAATAAAGCTTTACCATTAGTTTGTTTAGAGGAAACAATAGCCTTAGCAATACCCTGGTTTGTCCGGATGTTCCCATGGGACCAACAACTCTACTAGATGTAAGCCATTCCTGGAAATGGAGGCTGTATTTGCTGACAAGACATGTCCAGTTGGGACTCTATCTCCCCCAGTTTTTTGTAATTCCTTTTAGATCATCCACATATATGTTTATGATTTAGGAAGCTTCTACTGTATTAGATTTCCATATAACCTCTCAAATGGCCCTTAGTTATAACTGTCTGTCCCTGTATTCCCTGTGGCTCACACATCTCCCTCCCCCATTTGATAAACGTCTTCCAGTCCCTACATCTATAACTTTCTATTCTATGTCTGCTACCTAGGGTGATCCAACACATTCCCCTAGTCCCTTACTCCATATCCGATCTCTGTGGTTATATGGATTGGAACCTGCTTATTGTAGACTTAACAGCAAACATCCACATACAAGGAAACATACAATATTTACATTTTGGGTTTGGATTACCTCTGAAAACTTGTGGTTGATCTACCCAGGTAAAAGCTCTCTCTGAGCTTCAGATTGCTCATTTACAAAAGTGTCCTTCACACCCTAGGCACCTCAAAGGAAGCTGTGTGCTGTTAGTGGTCTGTTTCCCACAGAAGTATATGGCTTCGTAAGTGTACACAGGAGGCACCAAATATGTGATCATTTGCAACATTAACCAGATTCTTCATCTACATGTGAAAGCCAAAGTTTCATTTTAAGTTTTAATTACTATGTCTAAGAGATCCACGTAACAAAAATGCCACTGGTCTGCAAAACCCTTGCACAAGAACAGATAATTCCTAAAATGCTGGAGGCTATTGTTTATGGGAGACAGCCAGTCACAAGTTTTCACTTCACAGAACAAGTTTGTGTGACCTATCTGCACTCCGTGTGCTTGGTCACATATAGGCAGGATGTACATGGACTGAAAATATGTCAGGAAGTATGCTTGCCCCTGATTGTACCTCATGATAAATGCAGTGAATTTTGGATTCGGCCTTTTTAAGGCCCTGCAAAACATGACTGTGAACTGGGGCCAATTTTCTGGGAAACCAGACATGGACCTTGTGGAGAGTCCATCAACCTTGCCAGAATCTAATTAAAGTTTGCTTTAAAATTGGCTTTAAACTGTGGTAGTGGTTTTATTCTGTACTGGTAGAATTAACAGGAAGAGTTCTTGTTAATCCAGCCTTTGAAAATATATATGGAAGGAAGCATAGTGGTATGCTGAGGAGACAGAAGCAGTATTGTGGGTTCAAGGTCAGCCCTGGTTTCATGGAGAGACTCTGTCAAAAATGGGGGGGGTGAGTACAGAGTAATAAAAAGAGATGGGAAGTGCTTATAATCAAGAAAGACATATATGATATCACCAATTCTTATAAAAAATAGGCTGAAGTTAGCTCAATAAAGCAGATTGTACGTGCCTGATAATTAAAAAGGTAAAAGCATAGAGAAGTCCACTTAACTGCTGGCCTTGTCTTAGAGAAATCTTCTGTGTTTCTAGGATTGGATAGTCTTGAAGCTGGGAACAGGGTTGAAAGGGAGGAAGAGGAAGAGGACAAGGGCCATAAAGTGGAGGAAAGCCTCCAAGAGCAAGGGGATAGTTGGGAGGATAGGTGGCTACTGTTAAAGCTGCTGTGTTGGTTCAGAACTGCTTGTTATGCCTAAGGAGTGATAGGGCACTTGTAAAAAAGAGAGGAAGTTACTAAGGCAAGTGTTCTCTAATTGTAAGGTAAGTGAGTTATCTTTCTGTCTAGAAAGGGGACTATAATGGAACTGCCTGTTTTGAGATAGCAGTCCTATCTGAGAAGTCTTATTTGAGAAGGAGCCCTTGGTATCTGATGCAGTGAGTCTTCTCAGGCCCAAACAGAAGCAAAAACCAGGGGATGATTACAGAGTTGAAACTCCTTGGAACAAATCTAGGCATGATGAATGGGCTATTTTTCTCAGAAATTTATTGTGGAAGATCTCAAACATCAGCACAAGGAAACACTCTCCAGGGCACACTGACAGGGTTCTGCTGGATTCCATTAGTGCAGTTTTACCATGCAGGCATTATCACAGCTATACATCTACACCCCATACACCCACTACTCCATCCCCAATTTGCTGTGGCTAGAAGTAAATGCCAGGTCTCTAAAGACTTCATTCTGTATTTCCAATGAAAAACCAAGCTATCAATTCAGCTGCAGTGACCCTTTCCATCTTCACATATTCTTCAATTTCTTTATTCATTGTCTTAAATTTTTATCATACAACTCTTTCATTTGTTTAGTGCTAACCCAAGATATTGTATATTATTTGAGTCTGTTGGGAAAATTGTTGTTTCCCGGATTTCTTTCTCAATCAGTTTGCCATTTGTATAGAGGAGGTCTACTGATTTTATGGACTAATTCTGTATCTAGCTACTTTGCTGAAAGTGTTCATCTCTAGAAGCTTCCTGTGGGGATTTTAGGGTCACTTATGTGTACAATCCTATCTGTAATAAAGAAACTTTGCCTTCATGCTTTCCTATTTGCATTCACTTCGTCTCCTTCAGTTGTTGTATTGCTCCAGCTAAGATAAGGTACTGTATTGAATAGGTATGGAGATAGAGGAGTTGCTTTAGTTTCACTCCATTTAAGTTGTTGTTGGCTAAAGACTTTCTGCAAAGTGTCTTTATTATGTTTAACTACACCATTTGTATATCTAATTTCTCCAGGGCTTTTATCAAGAATCAGTGTTTGATTTTGTAATAGGACTTCTCTGCATCTACCCAGATGTTCATGTGATTTGGTTTTTCAGAGTGTTCATGGGGAAGGGCCTAGGCCCTGGCTGGGATGATATGACAGACTTTGAACATCCCCCATGTAGGGCCTTACCCTTCCTGGGGAGCAGAGGAGTGGATGGGGTGGAGGGTTGGGGGATATGGAGGGGCTGGGGGAGGAGGGGAAGGAGAGGTGGGATGGACATGTGAAGCAAGCTTGTTACTAATTTAAAAAAAATTCATGCTGGCTACACGTGTATGTATTCTAATAAAACATGTTAAATATATAAATGAAATTTAATTAAGGTACTTTCATAAATCAACAACATTGAAATACAAAAAAGTCCTCTTGTTTTCTTGTCTTTTTATTTTTTATTTTAAACTAAAACAATCGTGTTTTACATACCAATCCCAGTTCCCTCTCCCCCCAGGCCTCCCACTTTCCCCACCAGACCCCCATCCACTCCTCAGAGAGGATGAGGCCTCCCAGGGGGATCATCAAAATCTGTCAATCATTTGGAGCAGGACCAAGGCCTTCCCCCCATATCTAGACTGAGAGAGTATCTCTCCATAGGGAATGGGCTCCACAAAGACAGTTCATGCACTAGGCATAAATACTGCTTCCACTGCCAGCTCCTCCAAAGACTGCCCAAGCCCCCCAACAGACACCCACATTCAGAGTGCCTGCTTCAGTCTTATGCTGGTTCCAAGCTGTGAGTCTGGAGTCTGTGAGCTCCCACTTGCTCAGGTCAGGTGTTTCTGTGGGCTTTCCCAGAATGGTCTTAACCCCTTTGCTTATCACTCCTCCTTCTCTACAAGTGGAATCCAGGAGCTTGGTTCAGTGCTTAGCTGTGAATCTCTGCTTATGCATCCATTAGCTACTGGATGAAGGATCTATGATGGCATTTAAGATAGTTATCAATCTCATTATAAGTTAAGGGCATTTAAGGTAGCCTCTCCACTATTGCTTGAATTCTTAGTTGGAGTCATCCTTGTGGAATTCTGGGAATTTTTCTAGTGCCAGTTTTCTCATTAAGCCCATAATGGCTCCCTCTATCAAGGTGTCTCTTTCCTTGCTCTCCTCTGTTTTTCCCCCAACTTGACCATGCACATAAATTAACTTTGAAATAAGTTACAAAAGGCCTAAAACTGCTAGATTCTAGCAGATAGAAGAAAATATAGGCAGTCGCTAACATCATCTAAGAGTAGAAAAGGACTTTCTGAATAGGACTCCATTTGCCCAAGATTTAAGGCCAACAATTGACAAGTGAAACTTCACAAAACTAAAATGCTTATTAACAGCAAAAACAAAAACAAACAAGCAGAAAGCAATTAAACAGGTAAAGAGGAAGCTCACAGAATGGGAAAGAATATTTGCCAGCTATACATCTGGCAGAGGTTTGTTGTTCAGAAAATACAATGAATTAAAAAAACAAAAGAGTCGATCGCTGCTCAGAAACATCTGAGGCAAGTGACCTGCATGCTGGACTCAGTTTGGCCACGGCGGTGGGTTCCAAACACCATAAACCCAGAGGCAGCCTGGCCTCCATCCACCGGCCCAGGTAGGCCAGGAACTGTTTTCAGTTCCGGTTCATCATCACTGCTCAGAGTCATCTGACACAAGTGACCCGCTTGCCCTACTGTACTGAGTTCAGTAGCAGGATCGACACCCTGAGGCCCGGTGACAGTTCTGCCTCCAACTGCTGGCAGTGCAGGATCTGGCACACCCGAACATGGCCGACACCCGGGTAATAGTGACACCTCCATCCACTAGAAGAGGACCGACATCAGAGTATTGGATCTGTTTGCATCTACCAGAAGGGAACCGTGGTCCCACACCCACCAGGAGAACAAGAAACACTTGCTTCACCCACCAGAAGAAAGAATGAGGTGAGGACAAGCTAAAAGCACATCCAACAACAGAAAACCCAATATGACACCACCGGAGACTAGGAACCATACACCTGTAAGACCTGAACATCACAATGCAGATGAACCAGAAGAGAATGACCTTAAAAACATCTTCAGGAAAATGATAGAGGACCTCAAAGAGGATGTGAGAAAATCCCTTAAAGAAATTGAAGACAAAACAAACTGAAAAATACAAGAAACAGTTCAAGACCTAAAAACTGAAATAGAGACAATAAAGAAAGCACAATCCGAGGCAATGCTGGAAATAGAAAAGCTGAGTAAATGATCAGGAACTACAGATATAAGCATAACCAACAGAATACAAGAGATGAAAGAGAGAATCTCAGGAGTGAAGACACACTAGTGGTAATAGATTCATAAACCAAAAAAAATCTTAAGTCCAACAAATCCCTAACACAAAATATCCAGGAAATATGGGATACTGTGTAAAGACCAAACCTAAGAATAATAGGTGTAGAAGAAGGTGAAGAAATCCAACTCAAAGGCACAGAAAACATATTCAACAAAATCATTGAAGAAAACTTTCCCAACCTAAAGAAAGACATGCCAATGAAAATACAAGAAGCCTACAGAACACCAAATAGACTGAACCAAAAAAAAAGGTCACCTTGCCACATAATAATCAAAACACCAAGCATACACAACAAAGAGAAAATATTAAGAGCAGCAAAGGAAAAAGGTCAAGTAACCTATAAAGGCAAACCTATCAGAATCACCCCTGACTTTTCCTTGGAAACTCTGAAAGCCAGAAGGTCCTGGATCGATATTCTACCTACACTAAGAGACCATGGAAGCCAGCCCAGACCACTACACCCAGCAAAGCTTTCAATCATTATAGATGGAGAAAACAAGATATTCCATGATAAAACCAGATTCAAACAATACATATCCACCAATCCAGCCCTTCAGAAAGTACTGGAAGGTAAACTGCAACCCAGGGAAGTTAACTACAACCAGAAAAACATAGGCAATAGATAATCTCAACTTACCAACAGTCAAAAGAAAAAAAGGGATAGAATCCCACACATAATCTTGCCACCATCACCAAATCAAAAACAAACAAGAATGAACAATAATCAATGGTCATTAATATCCATCAACATTAATGGTCTTAACTCCCCTATAAAAAGACTCAGATTAGCAGAATGGATAAGAAGACAGAATCCTTCCTTCTGCTGCATACAAGAAACTCACCTTAACCTCAAAGACAGAGGGTACCTAAGAATTAAAGGTTGGGGAAAGATCTTCCAATCAAATGGACCTAAGAAACAAGCGGTGGTAGCAATCCTAACATCCAACAAATTGGACTTTAAACTAAAATCAGTCAAAAGAGATGAAGAAGGTCATTTACTACTCATCACAGGAGAAATACATCAGGATGAAGTCTCAATTCTGAACATTTATGCCAAAGGCACCCATGTTTGTAAAAGAAACTTTACTAAAGCTCAAATCACACATAAAACCGCACACACTAAGAGTGGGAGATTTCAACACCCCACTCTCACCACTGGACAGGAACACCAGACAGAAACTTAACAAAGAAACAAAAGAATTAATAGAATTAATAGAAGTTATAGCGCAATTGGACTTAACAGATGTCTATAGAACATTCCACCCAAATACAAAACAATTTATCTTCTTCTCAGCACCACATGGAACCTTCTTTAAAATAGACCACATACTTGGCAACATAGCAAACCTCAACAAGTACAAAAAAATTGAAATAACCCCCTATGTCTTATCAGACCACCATGCTTTAAAATTAGAATTCAACAACAACAAGAACTACAGAAAACCTACAAACTCATGGAAATTAAGTAACACCCAATTGCACAATTCATGGGTCCAGGAAGAAATAAAAAAGAAATGAAAGATTTCCTAGAATTCAATGAGAATGCGGACACAACATATCCAAACCTATGGGATACTCTGAAAGCAGTGCTAAGAGGAAAGTTCATAGCACTTCATGCCCACATAAAGAAACAGGAGAATAACCACACTAGAGAATTAACAACACAACTGAAAGCTTTAGAAAACAAAGAAGCCAATATACCCTGGAGGAGTAGACACCAGGAAATAATCAAATTGAGGGCTGAAATCAATAAAATGGAAACTAGGAGAACAATACAAAGAATCAATATAACAAAAAGTTGGTTCTTCGAGAAAATCAACAAGATAGACAAACCTTTATCCAAACTTACCAAACAACAAAGAGTGAACATGCAAATTAATAAAATCAGGAATGAAAAGGGGGTCATAACAACAGACACAGAGGAAATCCAGAGAATCATCAGGTCATACTTTGAAAACCTATATTCCTCAAAATTTGAAAATCTAAAGGAAATGGACAATTTTCTGGACAGATTTCACTTTCCAAAATTAAATCAAGAACAGATAAGCAACTTAAATAGACCTATAACCTCTAATGAAATTGAAGCAGTCATTAGAAGTCTCCCAACCAAAAAAAGCCCAGGGCCAGATGGCTTCAGTGCAGAATTCTACCAGAAATTTAAAATACAGCTAAAACCAATTCTCCTCAAAGTATTCCACACAATAGAAGCAGAAGGGTCATTACTAACTCTTTTTAGGAGGCCACAATAACCTTAATACCCAAGCCACACAAAGACACAACTAAGAAAGAGAACTACAGACCAATATCCCTCATGAACATTGACGCAAAAATTCTCAATAAAATATTGGCAAATCGAATCCAAGAACACATTAGAGAAATCATCCATCCTGATCAAGTAGGCTTCATCCCAGGGATGCAAGGATGGTTCAACATACGAAAATCCATCAATGTAATCCACCATATAAACTGACTGAGGAAAAAAAAATCACATGATCATCTCACTAGATGCCCAAAAACCCTTTGACAAAATCCAACATCCCTTCATGATAAAGGTCCTGGAGAAATCAGGGATAACAGGAACATACCTCAACATAATAAAAGCAATATACAGCAAGCCAACAGCCAACATCAAATTAAAAGGAGAGAAACTCAATGCAATTCCTCTAAAATTCAGGTACAAGACAAGGCTGTTCACTCTCTCCATACCTCTTCAATATTGTCCTTGAAGTTCTAGCTAGAGCAATAAGACAACAAAGGGAGATCAAGGGAGTACAAATCAGAAAGGAAGAAGTCAAACTTTCACTATTTGCAGATGATATGATAGTCTATATAAGTGACCTGAAAAACTCAACCAGGGAACTCCTACAGCTGATAAACACCTTCAGCAAAATGGCAGGATGCAAGATTAACTCAAAAAAATCTGTATCCCTACTATATACAGATGACTATATACAGAGAAAGAAATCAGAGAAGCATCACTCTTTACAATTGCCACAAACAACATAAAATACCTTGGAGTAATACTAACCAAAAAAGTGAAAGACCTGTACCATAAGAATTTTGAGTCTCTAAAGAAAGAAATTAAAGAAGATACCCGAAAATGGAAAGATCCATGCTCTTGGATAGGCAGGATCAAGATTGCTTTGGCAATCTTGCCAAAAGCAATCAGATTCAATGCAATCTCCATCAAAATCCCAACACATTTCTTCACTGACCTTGAAAGAACAATTCTCAACTTTATATGGAGAAACAAAAGACCCAGGATAGCCAAAACAACCCTGTATAATAGAAGAACTTCTAGAGGCATCACCATCCCTAACTTTAAACTCTATTACAGAGCTATAGTCCTGAAACAGCTTGGTATTGGCACAAAAATAGACAAGTGGACCAATGGAATAGAGTTGAAAACCCTTAAATTAACCCACACACCTACAAACACCTGATTTTTGACAAACAATCCAAATATATACACTGGAACAAAGAGAACATCTTCAACAAATGGTGCTGGCATAACTGGATGCAAACATGTAGAAGACTACATATAGACCCAAGCCTATCGCCCTGCACAAAACTTAAGTCAAAATGGATTAAAGACCTCAACATAAACCCAGCCACACTGAACCTACTAGAAGATAAAGTGGGAAATACCCTTGAATTAATTGGTACAGGAGACTGCTTCCTGAACATAACACCAGTAGCACAGACACTGAGATCAACAATTAATAAATGGGACCTCCTGAAACTGAGTAGCTTCTGTAAGGCAAAGGACATAGCAAGACAAAACGACAGTCCACAGACTGGAAAAAGATATTCACCAACCCCACATCTGACAGAGGGCTGATCTCCAAAAAATACAAAAAACTCAGGAAGCTATCCTCGAAAACACTCAACAATCCAATTAAAAAATGGAGTACAGAACTAAATAGACAATTCTCAATAGAGGAATCTAAAATGGCTGAAAGACACATAAGAAAGTGTTCAACATCCGTAGCCATCAGAGAAATGCAAATCAAAACAACTCTGAGATACCATCTTACTCTTGTTAGAATGGCTAAAATCAAAAATACCAATGACAGTTTATGCTGGAGAGGATGCGGAGAATGAGGAACACTCCTCTACTGCTGGGGGGAGTGCCAACTTGCACAGCCACTTTGGAAATCAGTATGGGGACTCCTCAAGAAAATGGGAATAAGTCTACCACAAGATCCAGCAATTCCACTCTTAGGCATATACCCAAAAATAGCACATTCATATAACAAGGACATCTGTTCAACTATGTTCATAGCAGAATTATTTGTAATAGCCAGAAACTGGAAGCAGCCTAGATGCCCCTCAACTGAAGAATGGATACAGAAAATGTGGTACATTTACACAATGGAGTACTACTCAGAAAAAAAAAAACAATGGAATCTTGAAATTTGCAGGAAAATAGATGGAACTTGAAGAAACCATTCTGAGCGAGGTAATCCAATCACAAAAAGACAAACATGATATGTACTCACTCATATGTGGATCTGCTTTATGATACATAGTAGTGACCGTGCTTTATCAGAGCTGTTTTTAATCATGTTGCTCAGAATGGTTTCCTTCCAGATGATGACTGAGAAGCTAATTTTAAAAAATAAATTACCACAAGGTACCTGTACCACAAGGGTAACAGAACTGTCCTGTTTTTCAGGGATTTTGTTTTTTACTTTTTTTTTTTTTTAATGGAGAATGCTGGATGTCTCTACAATTTTGTTTAAATCACTGCAGAACCTGGAAAAGCTGTTGCTGCTATTGATGCTTTAACATACTGCCATAATTGGTCATTTAATATATATATATATATATATATATATATATATATATAGAATTATATATATATATATAATTTGAATTTTTGGAAACTTTAGCTGTGCTGTCAACTTTGGAAAAAAGCATCCCAGTTTACTGCATTTAGTTGGCATTGTACAAAAATTAACAGCCATATTGTTCTAGAAATGTTGATTTTTTTTTCCTTTTGTACAGTGGTAATACACTGTATTAAATATGTAAAGTCTAAAAAAAAAGAAGGGATTTTGAGAGCCCATCCCATGTGAAGAGATGCTCTCTTGACCTGGATACATGGGGTAGGGCCTAGGCCTGGCCCAGAATGATGTGGTAGACTTTGTGGAGCCCCTTTTGAGGGCCTTACCCTGCCTGGGGAGTGGAAGGGGGATGGCTAGGGGCAGGTGGGATGTTGGGGGGGAGAGGAGGGAGAGGGAGAAGGGATTGACATCTGAAGCAAGATTGTTCTTAATTTGAACTAACAAATCAAATAAAAAAAAAGAGTCAAACAAACAATGGACCCATTAAAAAATAAAGCTTGGGACCTTAATACAGAGTTTTTAAATGAATAAAATATAATGTCTAAGCTATTTATCAAAAAATATTCATCATACCTAGCAATTAGGGAAATGTAAATATAAACAACTTATATTTCATCTTACTCTGGTCAGAATGGCCAATATCAATGGCCATTGATAACAAATGATGCAAAGGATATGGGAAAAGGGGACCTTATTCACTTTGGGGTTTGTAATGTGAGATTTCAAAAGGATACAATGATTATGGAAATAGATGTGGAAAAATTCTCAAAAAGCTAAAAATATATCCACCATAAAACCCAGATATTACAACTCCTTGGATTATTCCCAAAAGATTCATTATCCTCCTCCACAGGCACTTGCTCAGCCATGTTCACTGCTGTACTATTCACAATAGCTAGGGAATAAAAACCACCCAACTATCTTACAAATGATGATTAAGCATGAAAATGTGGAACTTGAGGTAATACAAACTCAGAAAGACAAATGTTCATGTTCTCTCTTATTGGAGGCTCCCAGTTCCAAATCTTCAACTGTGAGTCCATTGCCTGTAGTAACTGCAGAAATCTAGAAAGTAAAACAGGACCATTGCCAGGATAAGAAATCTGGGGAGCAATAGAGAGGGAGCAGCAGGGTACAAGTAATATCATCAGGAAAATGGGAAAGGGAGCCTCCTAAGGGGGAGGGAAGGAAGTCAATTTAGACACTCTTTAAATGTTACTACTGACTGGGTATCAAATGAAGAGCATTGAATTTTCTAAATCTGTCTATTCTCCTACATATTTGAACTTGCTTTAAACACATTTTGCTTTTAAATCACTTGTAAAAAGATGGTTACATCATCATGGCACAGCTTCACAGCCAACTCAGCTCATTTCCTCAGAATGTGCTTAAACACACAACTTCCTCATGCTTCCTCTTCCTGTAAGAAGATATTCACCCTCATTCAGGATTTCAGTTTGCTCTGAAAATTGATTTCATTTAACATGCAGCATGATTTCAGTATTGAACAGCTGTGTGAACAGGTACTGCTATACTGAACAGTCCTAGTTTCTAGCATTTAGAAATCTGTCATCTCTACAAAGAGACTGAAGTAAAAGACATGGGACTGGAAAGTTAACACTTATAACTTTAGTAGCTGCCACACAAATTCTGTGAGAGTGGTGGTTTCTAGGGAACTATTTTGAAGTTTTGTGGTGAGAATCTTGCCTCTTATTTGATGCAGACTGAAACAGAGTTATAAAGGGAGATAGGAAACTGCAGCACAATGGAGCATGCCATTCTCTCATAGCACAAGGAAAAATCTTAATGACTTTATAATCAAACATATAGTTATTGTCATTTATTGTTTTTTCCAGTATGAATTTGATATTATTTATAACTGACTAAAACACCAAAAAACTTAGCCACCTTACCCTTGAAAAGGACAACTTGGTTAGGCAGCATGAGTTCTACAAGTATGAGCAACACCTCCTCAAGCAAACCCTAGCCTACTCTACCTCTGTGATACTGGAAACAACTTTGATGATCTGGGGCTATGCTGTCAAGAGATAGTGACAACCAGTAGCTATTAGATTTTCACATGAATAAGGCCATTCTCCACTTATTTTGTGACACAATACCCATTCTCAAGAGAAATTGATATGTACAAGATATTGCTCTTTTCATTAGGACATGTGGTAAATAGGGGAAACTGATTTTTACCAATACAGTTAGGGACTGGAATGCCAGAGCTTGTTAGGGCAGGTGAGACCAGTCTTTATTTAGAGAATTTAGTAACTTTCTATTGTCTGAAGACTGTTTTCTTAAAAAGAAAGAAAGAAGGAATGAAGGAAGGAAGGAAGGAAGGAAGGAAGGAAGGAAGGAAGAAAGAAAGGAAGGAAGGGAGGGAGGGAGGAGAGGAGAGGGAGGGAGGGAGGGAGGGAGGAAGGAAGGAAAGAAAGAAAGAAAGAAAGAAAGAAAGAAAGAAAGAAAGAAGAGGAACCCACCCAAATCCATTTCAATTGGTCCCTGAGTAGAATGTAAAACAAGCTTCAAATGTTAGTGCTATCTATTTCATGTGACACTTAGTACTGTGCTTGAATAATGGGATGACCTGTCAAAATAATTCACACCTCGCTGCAGTGTCTGAGAAGCCAGTGGCTCACACAGGAATTCTGAAACCTGAGTTAGCAGAAACTCACCACTGTGTTTGGAACATGGGGATTCATTGAAAGCTGGTTGATTAGATCAAACAAATTAAGTGTACACAAGACAAAGAAACCAAGATTAACAAAGATATCTGTTGTGCATGCCTTTAATCCCACCACTGAGGAGGCAGAGGCAGGCAAGTCTCTGTGAGTTCGAGGCCACCCTAATCTACAAAATGAATTCTAGGACAGCAAGGACTATGTTGAATGATCTGTCAATAGGAAAATTATGTGCTTACAAAATACGTAGGGGGCTGGGGAGATGGTACAACACTTAAAGGACACATTCTGCTCCTGCAGAGGAACCAAGTTCAGTTTGCAGTACCTACATGGTAGCTCAAACCCATGTGAAATGCCAGTTTTAAGGAATCCAGTAGTATTTTCTGGCCTCTCTGGGCACTGTAGGTGCATGACATACATATACTCAAGCCGTTTCCCACATATGAAAATGAATAAAAGTAAATAATAAAGCTTTCAAAAGAAAAGTATGTTTGAAAGGTGAAAGAATGCTATAATGTCAAGTACACTCAGAAGGCTGGGGTTTCAATGGAAACTAGAATGGGTAAGAGGAATGGCCAAGGCATTTATATACACATGTGGAAGGGATGGTTCTCTGCCTCTCATCAAGGGGTACAGAATCACAAGGCAGGAAGTGCTTGTGGTGGAAAATAGCATTCACCTGGACTACTTCCTCTAGATCTCTGTTCTCATAAGTACAAGTTATTTGATTAAAACAAAGCATAATAACACAGCAACAACAAAGCAAAACAGTGCATCTCCTGATATGTCAGGAAGTACTGCATGGCATTTACTCCACAATGGACTGATATCAGATACCAACCAGCACAGTACGGTTTCTGCGAAAGTTTCTGACTAAGGGCAGTTAATTAAAAATTCTTATATTTATGTAAACACATCCCTGTCTTTTCTCTCAATATGAAATTGCTAGTAATGTTCAATGAAAATAATATTCATAATATACTCCAGATGAAAATATTCTTCCCATGTGACCCCACAAAGGTCATTTCCATTCATGGTAGGTAAAAACTTTCCAGGTTCTAGAAACAATTGTACATCCTGAAGCAGAACCTTGGTGTGGTTTTAGATTTCCATGTCTCTGTACCACCTCTTCATTGTTTATGAAATCCAGGGTGATAAGAATGGAAGGGATTTTATCAATTTATCCTAGAAAGTAAAATGAGAAGATACAGACACATGCTGCCGAGTAGACATCATTTACAAGGAGAAGCAGAAGCAATAAAAGACACAAGTTACCTGAATTTCCTCTCTACACTGATGGTGCACCATACAGTCCCTTTCCAATCACGTGCTTCAAGCCACAGCCACCAAGCTGTGACACAGCTGATTGTAAAGAATAGTAAAAACTCAGGAGTGTTAGCTGCAGCCCAGTGATTGGGTATCCTGAAGATGGCACTTCTTTTTTCTCAAAGAGCCAGATGGTGAATGATTTTAGGTTTTTCAGGGTAAAGGCAAACTGAGGGTATTTGAAGGTTCTTTCCTAAACATGAAAATCATAATAATTGACAAACAGAAAATCTCTTTTAACTCATGAATAGTAAAAGACAATGACAGAAACAGACCTTTGGCTAAGTTTATCCCACTTGGCCTCTGCTCATCACTCTCTAATTTAAATAATGTCTCTGAAGTTTGTCTCTTGAGCTCTAAAATGAGGGTGGCAATACAGACCTGCTTAGGAAGCTGTGAAGGTGACTTCACTCCCTAAGGAACGTTCCAGAGCTCTGCCTCAGAGTGGATACTAGCAGATGTTTACTACAATTTTTGAATGTTTAAAAACTCTGTTAATTATGTTTGTTCTCTAACAATTTGATGCTTGTACAAAGTGCATTTTAATTACTCTCATCTACACCCTTTCTTGTCTCCTCCACAAACCTGTCAGCTTCCCATCATCCATACTAATCTGTTTCCAGAACTCTTGTGGTTTGGTTTGATTTTATGATTGTGGTCATCCGTGTTGGTGATCTCACCAGTGGGTACTCAGCTGAAGGCAATGATTTCCTTCTTCCAAACTTTAGCAATAGCCAGTAATTCATCAGAAGAAATAGGTTCCCGTCCAAGACAGATTATTTTATAAATAAATGAAACTGAGTCAGTAATGTGAGTCCTCAAGATTTGACAAGCAGCTTCTAATTGTTTTTCCTTTTATGTTAACCTGTAATCTTAGGCTGTCTCTGTAAAGTAAGTGTCCAAATTGCATGAATAATCACTTTTATTTATAGTGTTGAATGGCCTGCCATTGTCTTCAAAAGTCTAGCCTCAACCTTTGTATGTATTCCTTCTCTACTAGATCTTATGCATCAGATAGCAATAGACAAAATTCTTCATGTCACTGCCTGTGTGTTCTCAGTAAGTTTATAAAACACATGACCAGCCTTAGTGAACTTCCAAAATGATGGATGCAGTTGAGAATAGAGAGGATAGAGCAGAAGTAGCAAAGTGAGAAAAATGGAGGTGGCACACCCGTTGTGCTGCAGCTGGTTCCCACTGGCTCACTGAATTAGTGTTTATGTTTCTATAGATTATGAAAACTGGCTTTTCAGTGTAGCTAATATTAAACACTGAATCACATAAATCATTCTGTGAGGAAAAATGTGAAATCCCAAATTTGTGTTATTATAATATGGCCAAGGAAATTTTTGTCTCTTGGATCACTTTGGTAGAAATCAGTAGCGGCATGCATGTGTATTAATATAGGAGTGTGTATCTCAATTCCTTAGTAGGAATAAATTGGACATTGTGAAAATCATGTGACATTATGAATCTAAAAACCAAGTCTTAATTTGTTGTTTGATTGTTGCCTATGTCGAATGTAGGTAAAAATCAATGTCAATAAAACCGTACTAGATAAACATATGTTGTAAATACTATTTTAACTAGGCAAAGATGTGTTACATTTGTTTATGCTGCAGAATATTAATTTAACTGGGTAAAGGTGTGTTACTTTTGTTTATGCTGCATTTGTTTAATTATGGAAAGGTGTGTTGCATTGCTTCACCTTGCCTGCCTAAAGCACCTGATTGGTCTAATAATGAGCTGAATGGCCAATATCTGGGCAAGAGGAAGTATAGGTGGGGCTGCCAGGCAGAGAGGATAAATAGGAGGTGAAATATAGGCTAAAAAAGAAGAGAAGGAAAAATTATAGGAGGAGAGAACAGGGGAGATGCCCAGGGCCAGAAGCCAGGTAGCGGTCAGCCAGACAGACATAGAGAGAGCAAGCAAGAAAGAAAAGGTAAAAACATGGACACAAAAGAAAAAGAGAAACTGGTTAATTTACATTAAAAGAGCTAACCAGAAACATGCCTAAGCTAGGCCAAGCATTCAAAGGTAGTAATAAATCTCTGTGTCATGATTGGGAACCAGTTGGTGACGCAAAAAAGAGGAAACAGCCTGATGCATATGACTTCTACTCTAAATTTTAGAAATTTTAATACGTTATAAATGTGTACATAGTTCTGAATCTACAACAATGTAAACAGTGCAGATAGTTCAGATAATGTTCTGATATTTTAACACTAGGATCCTATTCAGCATCAATATCCTAGTCAACATTGACAAATAGGTAATGCTGTGACATATAGTTTGTTTTATTTTCATGTTACTCACAACATACATGACAATACTATTTAACATTTAGCTTATATGCAATTGGTTTGTCAGTAACATTAAACAAATGGCTATAGACATACAGATTTGGCAAAAAAAAAACAACTAAAATATTCTATGCTAATTAAATTGCTATAAAATTCAATATCCATTATTTTCTTATTATAAATGGTGTATTTAATATTCTTATATACAGAAAGTACTTGATGTGTGTACATATACATATGCATATGTATACATGCATAGAATTTTATTGGAAGGCAAATTTTCCTTCTTTCTGAGTATTCTACTGCTGACATGACGACCAGCCTCCAGCACTATAGGGCTTGATGGGCTTCCATGGAGTTGGCATACTAAGGTGCTAACACTTTTTTAACTGAAGAAGTAAGGAAAAAGACACACACTCTCTTTATGGTTTCCTTCTGATTTTTATTTATTCTTCTTTCTATTTTTGTTCTAAATCTTTCCTGATATATTCCTTCTCTCATTCTTGATGTTTTCCTTCTAACTCTGTCATTCTTGATGTTTTTCTTCTAACTTACTTTAATTTTTCTCTTATAGCAGCGTATATATTCCAATAGAATCTTTCAAGCAATGTAAAAAAATGAAATGTGGTCACATTCTATTTTTCAGGTAAGTGAATACAAGTAAAAACAGCATATTTTCCATAACCCTTATATGATTTAACATTTTATATATTACAGCTGAATACAAGTTGTCCCAAGAACCCACATGTCCAGGCAACTTGTTATATATTAACAGAGTGTGAGCAAGAAGATCTTTTTCTCAGCCAGTTATTTTGGTGACAGGCTGCATTTGGTGGTTAGAAAGAAGGAAGTAATCATTTTATTATTTATCTCAAAAGGTATTCTTTTAAGAAACCTTAGAAGAACCACAAATCTAAATTTTTAAGATATGAAAAAATCAGTCATTTCTATTTTAAATCCTGGTGTGCACACCCACTCATCAACAGTGTTTTATACAAGGAAGTTTAGGGAAGAAATGGGCATAAGGAATTAATTATTATCCCATCTTAGCAAGAAAGGCATATCAGCTAATAATAGTTAGGCTGTTTTGTTTTTCATCTCTAATTTTAATGCAACTATCACTCAGCTTTGTGCCTTTGTAAAATTGTAGATTTTCTTCTTGGGTAAAAACATCTTAGTCTAACCTTATTATTTTCAAAGCTTTGTTGCAGCTATGATGCTCTCCAAAATCAGTGCACACATCTCCTAACATTAAGCTATCTGGGCTACTGGAAATCAGTGGTTTTTCTTAATCTTTAACCTAAGCCACAATCTATATGGGCACTCAATAGAAAATCTTGTGTTCTAGTTGTGTAACACTTTTTGTTTTATTTTTTATCCTCTGCAGCCTCTGATTTACCTGAGACAGAGGCATGTTATCTTATCTTCATCTATGTTAATTTCCCACTAAACTAATATCTATCATAATTCTTTGCTATACTTATTAAAAACCCTCAATCATCAAAATCCCATTTAAACTAACACTATTACTGAAAAAATCATTGCTTCAGTTAACAGTACAGTTTAAGCAGAAATTGTCTTCATAACACTTCAGAGGTAAAAATGTCCAGGAGAATGGGGCATTTTCAAGAGATGATCATTTTGCATTAAGAGCAGTGGGGATATTCCCACACCCATTGACACTATATCAGATATCAGAGAAAACTTTTAGTGGCAAACAGACAAAGACACAGCAGTAGCAAGAAACATTCTGGAGCTAAGACTCTCAGGGCCTTGCCTATCAGAGATTTACCCATCAGAGTTTTGTTTCATGGAGGGTTAATCCCCTGCAGTCAATTGCCATATGCTGCTCCTCTAACATGGCCACTGGCAAGATTCTCAAGTTCAAACAAGAGAAGCCATATAAAAACAATTAGAGGAGAAATATAAAGGGAAGTAGCTATGACAACTTCTGAATAGTCAGAGGGAAGAAAGAGGCTACCTAAGACAGCACATTCTCAGTACCACTATGCATTGAGATGATGACTTTAAACAAAAAAATCATATTTATTAAAATATAGCAAAGAAGAGGTCCACTGTGGGGGAGACATTGTAGTAAAAGCAAAAATTGTGCCTCTTATGAATACAAGAACAAAAGACAATATACCTGTAGCTAATATGCAGTTGCTTTTATACTCTTTGACTCTTTGAGGTCCTGCCAAGCAGCTCACAAATATAAACACAGAGGCTAGTTCTTATTTATGAATGCCTGGCCTTGGCTTGTTTCTAGCCAGCTTTTCTTAAATTATCCCATCTATCTTTTGCCTCTGAGCTTTTATCTTACTCTACTCTGTTTACCTTTCTTTCTGACTCTATTGCTGGTTGTGTAGTTAGGTGGCTGGCATCTGATATCCTCCCCTCCTCCTTTTCTCACTCCTCCGTCTTTTCTCCCCATATGTCTCCTATTTATTCTCTTTGTCTGCCAGCCGCACGTGTCTTTGTCCTGACTCGCTATTGTCTGTTCGACTCTTTATTAGACTAAACAGGTGTTTTAGACAGGCAAAGTAACACAGCTTCTCAGTGTTAAGCAAATTCAACATAAAAGAATGCAACACATCTTTCCATCACTTACAAATATTACATATAATAAAGTAATCTAACACATCTTAAATAATATAATACCACACTAATACAAAGGTGGCAGTCGAGAATAGAAAATTTCTAGGAGAAAGGATCAAGGCTAGGAGCATCTTCCTAACAGTAGTCCACACAATAAGGTACCAAGGTAAGAGTGAATAATTCCAAGAGATACAAGGGAAATCTGATGCCAGCAGTATTCTTGCTGAAGTTACTCAGTAAGCTTCTTGCTAGCAATAGACAGCAATGACTTGAGTGAGTATGAGGTGCCAGTTGGCCTCTAAGAATTATCCCTCCCCTTTATCCCAGACCTGGACCTCGGTTAGAAGTGGTAAATGAATAGAAATTAAATAATTTTAATTTAATTTAAATTTAATTTAAAAGTATAATATAATTTAAAAGTATAATTTAAAAGTATAATAAAAAGTGACAATAATTTGAAAGCAAACTCACAGTCCTGTAACTGGCTTTAGATCTGGTGTGGTAACATATTTGCAAAATTAAAAGAGTTTATATACTAAAATATAGCCTCCCTGCTATTTTTTTTACTATTTATGAAAACAGTTATGGGGTAGAAAATGGTTAATGGAGAATTTGTTTTTTTCATTTTCCGATTTAGACAAAAATTGCACACTGTTACTTTCCTGTGCTTTGTTGCTGCCATCTGCCCTCAGTTGTGTTTCCTTCAGAGTTAACAATTTCTGGTGTTCCGTCAAATGGCCTGTGTGTTTTTAAAATTCAAGTTCTGTTCCTGAAGAAGTTTCATGAATCCAAAGTTAACAGTGGTTTTATTTCTCAATATTCATTCCTGACTAAGAACTTGGATGTGTAAACTGCTCATGCTCCCTTCTAAAATCAATGTAAATTGTCAACCAGAAGAACCTCTGTGCTGACAAGAGCCTGTCAAGCCCTATAAGCACTCTGTAAGAGAAAGACAAAGATTCTTGCTAACAATTGCTTTCCATCTAAATTTGGGACTTAAAGCCACCTGGATTGAAAGCAGCACGAAGTCAGTGTTAAAGTGAGTGGGAGAAGTAAAATCCTCAAAGTTCTACACAGTTACCATGAGGAGAATGACTGCTAATCAGTTTAAATACTTTTGGGGATGGCTTTCCCTGGTTCTCAAAGCCTAAAATTAATGTATGTGATGCTTTCTTTTAAAGTATGTAAGAGTAACTATTCATAGATTATATGGATGATATTACGAGAATTACATGATATATTAGGTTAAATCACCTTATTGAGGGTGGGTTTATTCTCAAGGACTTGAAAACTGATTATCTCAGAGGCACCAAGAAAGATATTTCTCTTGAAAATATTTCTATTTCCAAGTGTTGCTTACATGAACATCAAATGACTTAACTGTTAAAGTCTGAAAATTCTGTCTCTCAGAAGTCACCATAGCAATCAAAAAAATTCATGTAATGGCCAGTGTTCATTATAACCATAATATCTATGAGTTATGCGACAATCCACTGAAGGATTAATTTGTTTCATTATCCCATTCTTTTTTGACTAAGTCAATTTAGTGAGCTGAAGTGGCAAGTAATGCAGAAAAGTCCTGAACTTTCTCAGAGTACAAATGCTAACAGAGTCAAATTTGATCCTAAATTATTTCTCTCCAAACAATCTTAACTAATGATCTACACAGTATCCTTTATGATATATTTTAGGAAGTCAAAGTTAATATACTAATTCAACCACAAGTGAAGGGTTTTAAGCACATAAAAAAAAAACCTGAACAAACATGGAGGATAAATGGGAGGAGGCAGAGAAGAGAGATAAGGCCCTAGAAAAGGCACCTGGGAAATTTCTCTCCTAGCCTCAGTCCCCTAATCCATGTGATTGAGGCTTCTTGGCTTCTACTTACTCACCTTTTACTCTTACAAATTAGTTATTTATACCACACTAGGCTGTTGCTAAGATTTCTTCATCAGAGCCCAGACAAATGAGAACATTTTTGTTATTACTGATACTCCTCAGATCAACTCAGACCTGCCATACTCAGTATAGTGTAAAAACACAGAGCCCATGTTTGTTTAGGAGACAGTCAGTGAAGCACTGACTGCAATAATAAGTCATTCAGAAGTTACAGTCTCTGACTATGCCCTTATACTTCTGGAGAAAATTAATGGCTGCTTTAGGGGCAAGTAAGTAAAATATTTATTCAAAACAATGATCCAACATGAACAAATAATGCTTTGTAATAAATGTTCACAATGAAATGAAATCTGGCTGTCATAATTTTTAAATGCCTGGGGAGTGAAATTATTAAATCTGGAGAAGGCACCTTCTGCATCTTTAATACTGACTCTGATATGGAGCATACAAATGGGATGATGGAAAATATTATCAACATGCTTCCCGACAACAGGTAGCAGAATCTATGTCATTACCTGACAGATATCATTTTAAACTGTTCCTACATGATCTTATTCTACATTAATATCTATCTGTGTTGGAGCCTGACTTCTAAAAATGCAGCTCACTTACTTATTTATGTTGATGTGAGCCTGTGCCTAAGAGACTAGCTTATATGACACAGAAACATGGCATATGCATACCCAGACACATTACTAATAGTGAGTTCAATGTTGAATAATGATCAAGATTTCATGAGAAAAGAAATAGAATCCATTCATATATACTTAATAAGCAAGTCACATTCAAAAATTCCTAAGATCACACAAAGCAAAATCAGGGAAAAGAAGGCTTTATGTTGCAAATTAGAAAAATAAATATAAGAAACTAGTGGGAATAGGCGTATCAGTAACTAGTTATTTTGAAATCCTGTAATATTGTTATCTGTACTGTGTGGACAAGGTCCTCTGCTGTAGAATCAAAGATAAGACAGACTAACTGAAATGAAAAGAGGACACTTGTCCATAAATATAATAAAATGGTGAGTATGTGTCTTAATTTTCAATGCTGGCATAAAGAAATGTGTCAATTTAGTCTTTTGAACTCTAACTTAATCTGTAGGGAAAACATACAGTTAAACATTTTATGTATACAAATGCATGGTTTCCTGTGTTTCTTGCAAGAAATGCAACAGTCTACACATGAGTCTATTGATCATGTAATAGCTTCAAAAATATGATGTTTGATTAGATTGACAGATAAGATAAGCATGCTTAATCAACAGAATGGATGAAGAAGTGAAGATATTATAAATTTTCACACTGTTTAAAAGAATGTGGTTTCCTAATATTTAATAGAATTATAGCCTTGATATATACATTTATGTCATAGCTACAGCTTCGAGAATGAATTTCTTAATTTCACTGGGCTTATGTAAATGACAATGAGTATGGGGGAATTGGTGGCCAGGAGAAGATGGTGAAAGGAGGTGATTGAATAATATTATTGCAGAGCAGAGCCTAGGAAAGAAATAATATATTTCATACCATAACTATGTTGCTCTTACTCAAAACACATAATCAATATCATGCCTGGAATTTGGTAATTCCTTCCTTCCTTCCTTCCTTCTTACTTATACACTTACTTGTGCAAGTGTTTCTTTTTCCCTACCCCCTCCTCTGTTGGTATGAATGTGTCTGTATGTGTAAGGATGTGAGTGCTTACTTACCCATTCTTTGTCTGCATTTTGACAACACCCCATAGCTCATTCAAGTTTGAGAAACAATATCAACCTGAATTATCAATAAGCAGCAGGGACAGACAAGTATTTAGTCATTACCTACAAGATAAATTGCACAAGTTATGAACAATATCAGTGTGGTATATTAAGTTAATCGCCAACTCATTAAATATACTAATAGAGAAAATCTGATGAAATATTTTAAACAATTAAATTATAACAACAACATAGCTCTACTTCTATTTTTCTCTCCAACCTCCCTTGAGCACCTCTTGCAACCTCTTACTCCTTTTCATGGCCTTTGTTCCCCTGTATTATTCACACATGTACAAACTTAAATATATAAATATAACCAGCTGAGTCTACTTACTGTTATTTAAACATAAAAGATTTCAGGGCTACCATGCCGCATTGGATAACAAATTGGGAGGACCTCAACTATGAGGATGATTATCTTTCAGAACTTATTAGCTTCCTGAAGTTCTTTGTCTAGGGGTAGGACCCCTTGATGTTTCTTCCTTGCATATTATCATCTCTATCAGTATTGTCATTGCTAGGTATTATTAGGCAGGCATTTTTTCGAAGTATCTTGGGTGTAGCTTCCCTATCATCTTCAGGAGACAAAAATCACAAAGTGAACTTCCTGATCCTTTGGTGTTATAATCTTTCCAGCTCCTCTTCTGTCATATTTCTTGAGACTTGTGTATAGGATTGTGTTGTAGATGTATCCATTGGGGTTGAGCACCCTGCCTTCATGTGTTCTTTGCATTTTGATCAGTTATAATTTTCTGTAATGGTCTTCATCTTCTGCAAAGAAGAGCTTCTTCGATAAGGGGAAAGAGCTAAACTTATTTTTGTGCTTGAGGATAAGTATTTCAAATGCAATTGAGAATGATGCTGGTCTAGAAATCTTATTTTTTTGCCATTTTTATTTATCTATACCTTTTCCACTCCCCTTCCACCTTCTCTCCCACACTCCCAATTTACTTTAGAGATCTTGTCCTCTTTCCCCTTCCTATGCAATCTATGTATGTCTCTCTTGGAGTTCACTTCGTGACCTAGCTTCTCTGGAGCTGTGGCCTGTAGGCTGGTCGTCCTTTGCTTTATTTATGTCTAATATCCACTTATGAGTGAGTATATGTTATATTTCTCTTTCTGGGTCTGGAATACCTCACTCACAATAGCTTTTTCTTGTTCTATCCATTTGCCTGCAAGTTTCAAGATGCCATTGTTTCTTACTGTAGTACTCCATTGTATAAATGTACCACATTTTCCTTATTCATTCTTTGGTTGAGGGGCATCTAGGTTATTTTCCAAGTTCTGCCTATTACAAATAATGCTACTGTGAATAGTTGAACAAATGTCCTTGTGGTGTGAGTGTGCATCATGTGGGTATATGCCCAAAAGTGGTATTGCTGGGTCTTGAGCTAGATGGATTTTCTGAGAAACTACAATACTGATTTCTATGTTCCAGGGAGTTGTCAATATCTTAGTTTTGGTAATAGTTTACGGAGGAATTATGTGAGACATACATTATCTTAACAGCTTTTCAGTAAATTTTGAATATATAATAATTTCAAAATGAAAGGTTAAACTGTCTTTCATATTTTTGTCATTTTATTATACTCATCGTAGACATCAATAAAGAACAAGTGAAAATATTTTTGATGTGAAGATGATAATTGTGGACCAGATGAGTGTAAGAAGTCAGGCTAATCAAGAAAGAGAAAAATTAGCATTACCTTTCTTTTCAGAAGAAAAGCAAAACCACAGGCAAAATCATTATTATACAGGGGCATACAATGGGATGATTTTTGTTATGACCTATGACACACTAATGATTACATAAATTCACAGCAAGAACTTCAATATATCATGTCAAATAATGTAAAAAACTACAGCCCTTCCATCCTTCAGTACAGATCAAAATTAAGCTGGGGCTAACATTCCGTATTTTATACTTAAAATATTACAATAGAAAGGAAAGATATTTGACAATTTTTAGGTACTTGATTTTGTGTTAAATTTCTTATGTTTTCTTCTTGAAACTACAATTGTTAATCCATTTTCATGTAAATAAAAATAAACAGAAGATGTCAAGTTCAATGTGGCAAATACCATTCTGTGCTTTACACATTCATTTATGTTTTTCTGTTTTTTATTTAAATTAGAAACAAGCTTCTTTTACATGTCAATCTGAGTTCCCTCTCCCTCCCCTTCTCCCCTGCCCCCCACCAACTTCCCTGTCTCAACACCTTTCTGCTCCCCAGGAAGGGTGAAGCCTTCCCTAGGGGATCTTCAAAGTCTGTCATATCATTTGGAGCAGGGCCTAGACTCCTCCCAGAGTGTCTAGGCTGAGAGAGTATCCATCTATGAGGAGAGGGCTCCCAAAGTTCATTTGTGTACTAGGGGTAAATACTGATCCACTACCAGTGGCCCCATAGATTGTCCAGACCTCCAAATTGACTTCCTCCTTCAGGGGTTCTGGAACAGTCTTATGTTGGTTTCCCAGCTATCAGTCTGGAGTCCATGAGCAACCCTTTGTTCAGGTCAGATGTTTCAGTAGGTTTCTCCAGCCTGGTCTTGAACACTTTGCTCATCACTACTTCCTCTCTGCAACTGGATTCCAGAGTTCAGTTCAGTGTTTAGATGTGAGTGTCTGCATCTTCTTACATCAGCTACTAGATGAAGGCATTAGGATGGCCTATATGGTAGTCATAAATCTCATTATCAGAGAAGGGCTTTTAAGGTAGCCTCTCCACTATTGAGTATATAGTTAGTTGGTGTCATCCTTGTAGATCTCTGAACATTTCTCTAGTGACAGAATTGTCTTTAAAACTATAATGACTCCCTCGGGTATCCCTTTTTTTGCTCTCCTCCGTTCCTCTCCTGACTAGATCGTCCTGCTCCCTCCTGTTCTCCTCTCCCAAAGAACCAACTCTTTTTTACATTGATTCTTTGTATAGTTGTTCTAGTTTCTATTTTATTGATTTCGGCCCTCAATTTGATTATTTTCTGGCATCGACTCCTACACATTGGCTTCTGTGTATTCTAGAGCTTTCAGTTGAGCTGTCAATTCTCTGCTGTGACTGTTCTCCAGTTTCTTCATGTGGGCACTTAGTGCTATGAACTTTCCTCTTAGCCCGACTTTCAAAGAGTCCCACAAGTTTGGTTTCGTTCTGTCCTCATTCTCATTGAATTCTAGGAAATCTTTAATTATTTTTTTTATTTCTTCCTCGACCCAGGGATGGTACAGTTGGGCATTATTCAATTTCCATGAGTTTGTAGGTTTTCTGCAATTTGTGTTGTTGTTGAATTCTAACTTTAAAGCATGATAATCTAACAAGATACAGGTGGTAATTTTAATTTTTTTGTACTTGTTGAGGTTTGCTATGCTGCCAAGTATGTGGGCAATATTAGAGAATATTCCATGTGGCGCTGAGAAGAAGGTATATTCTTTTGAGTTTGGATGGAGTGTTCTACAGATGTTTGTTAAAACCAAATGTGCCATAACTTCTATTAGTTCTTTTGTTTCTTTGCTAAGTTTCTGTTTGGTGTTCCTGTCTAGTGGTGAGAATGGGGTGTTGAAGTCTCCCACTATAAGTGTGTGAGGTTTTATGTGTTATTTAAGTTTTAGTAATGTTTCATTTTTTTGAATGTGGATGCCTTTGTATTTGGGGCATAGATGTTCAGAATTGAGCCTTCATCTTGATGGATATCTCCTGTGGTGAGTATGAAGTGACCTACTTCACCTCTTATGATTGATTTTAGTTTAAATCTAAGTTGTTAGATATTAGGATTGCTACCCCATGTTGTTTCTTGGGTCCATTTGATTGGAAAATCTTTTCCCATCCCTTTACTCTGAGGTACTATCTGTCTTTGAAGTTGAGGTGTGTTTCTTGAATGCAGCAGAAGTCTTTGTATCCATTCAGCTAGCCTGTGTCTTTTTATAGGCGATTTAAGACCATTAAGATTGAGGGATATTAATGACCATTGATTGTTCATTCTCGTTTGCTTTGCTTTGTTGGTGGTGGTGGAATTGTATGTGGATTTTCACCCCATTTTTCTTTTGGCTGTTGGTGAAATGGGATTATCTGTTGCCTATGTTATCGTGGTTGTAGCTAAATTCCTTGGATTGCAGTTTTCCTTCCAGAACTTTCTATAGGACTGGATTAGAGAATATCTATTGTTTAAATCTGGATTTTTTTGAATACCTTGTTTTCTCCAACTATATTGATTAAAAACATTGCTGGGTATAGTAGTCTGGGCTGGCATCCAGGGTCTCTCGGTTTAGGTAGAATATCTATCCAGGACCTTCAGGCTTTCAGAGTTTCCATGGAAAAGTCAGGTGTAATTCTGATAGGTTTGCCTTTATATGTTACTTGACCTTTTTCCTTTGCTACTCTTAATATTATTTTTTATTCTGTATGTTTGGGGTTTTGATTATTATGTAGTGAGGAGATATTTTTGTGGTCTACTCTCTTTGGTGTTCTTTAGGATTCTTGTACTTTCATTGGCATGTCTATCTTTAGGTTGGGAAAGTTTTCTTCTATGATTTTGTTGAATATGTTTTCTGCACCTTTCAGTTGGGTTTCTTCACCTTCTTCTATACCAATTTATTCTCAGGTTTGGTCTTTTCACAGTGTCTGATATTTCCTGTATATTTTTTGTTAGGGATTTTGGCGACTTGAGACTTTCTTTAGTCGATGAATCTATTTCTCCTAGTGTATCTTCAATACCTGAGATCCTCTCTTCCATCACTTGTATTCTGTTCATTATGCTTGCATCTGTATTTCCTCATCCTTTAACAGCTTTGCTATTTCCAGAATTTCCTCAGTTTGTGTTTTCTTTATTGTCTCTATTTCAGTTTTCAGGTCTTGATTTGTTGTCTTCATCTGTTTGATTGTTTTTGCTTCACTTTCCTTGCTTTCTTTAATATATTTGTTGATTTCTTCCATGTTTTGGTTTGGTTTTTCTTCCATTTCTTTAAAGGATTTTCTCATATCCTCTTTGGGGGATCTCTATCATTTTCATGGAGTTGTTTTTAAGGTCATTCTCTTCTGGTTCATCTGCATTCTCAAGTTCAGGTCATGCTGGTGTAGAGTTCCTAGATGCCAGTGGTTTCATATTGGTTTTTCTGATGTTAAATGTGTTTTTATATTGTCTTCTTCCCATTCCTTCTTCCGGTGGATGTAGAGGGAGTCTCTTCTTCTCATGGTGGGTATGTGACCACGGTTCCCTTCTGGTGGGTGCAAACAGGTCCAATACTCTAATGTCTCTCCTCTTCTGTGGATGGAGTCAGGACTGGTACTAGGGCCTAGGCAGTCTCTGGGTGGGCTGGATCCTGCCAGGATGGGAATCACCCTGTGAGTAGTCCCCAGGTCTCAGGTGTTTCCAAGCAGGGCAGAAGAAGTCTCCACATTCATTTCTTCATAGCCGCACCAATGCAATGCAAATAGCTTAAGGGTCCAATCCTGTATTTATTATCTCAAGCCTAAATTGTTAAAATAATATAAGGTAAATTTTAAAAGTTTAAGCTATAAGGCATAATTTTGGATAAATCTTATTTATACATATTCTTCAGAAGCAGAAAATTTAGTTAATACATATAAATGTTCTCATCAATTTCTATCCTGAGAGCATGACCTTGCATATGATAATTGACTTCTACTTTGTGACTTAGCAGGTTCCTTTGGAAAGAAAAGGAGCAACTTTCATGACAAGTCAGATGATATGACAAGCATAAACCCTGAAGCACAGTATGGTTCAGACAATAAAATCAAAGCAAAGGAACCTTCAAATCATGTATATGTATACTATAGTGTCTAAAATAGAGTAAAAAAGTGTACTAAAATAATAAAAATGGACTCTTCCTTCCCCTTCCGCCAACTCATCACAGACCAGACCAGGTGAGCGACCCCCTGCTTTTACCCAACTTCTGTCCAAAACGCCATTCACCCAGATCCCCCCAGGCTTGTCCCTGCTTGAAATAGACACGCCCAGGCAGGGAGGAGCTCCCTGAATCTGGGTACAGGCCACTCTTTCTTCTGTTCCCAGTGACTGATCCGCCAGGAGATGAGTGATCCACCGCTCTTACCCAACTCCCTATCAAAGCACCATCCATCCCGATATCCCCGGGCCTGCTCCTGCTTGGGGTAGACCTGCCCAGGCAGTAAGGAACCCCCAGAGCCTGGAAACTCCCCACTCTTACTTCCTGTCCCGCCCCCACACACCTGATCCCTATGGAGGCCTAACTCCTTCAGAGTGAGGAGACTACAAGGAGAGGCAAGACCATCCAGAGCTTCAGACATTGAATTCCTGGCCCACACACATGGCAGCATAACAATAGGAGATAGGGAGATCCTACCTGCACTCACTGGAATACCATATGGGAAGAAGACAGAATAAGAACTCGCTCAACAACAAAAAGACTAATATGACACCACCAGAATCTAGGGACTCCACTTCAACAAGACCTGAAAAGCCCAACATAGTGCATGAAGAAGAGATGGACCTCATAAATTATCTCAGCAAGATGATAGAGACCTTCAAAGAGGAAACAAGAAAATCCCTTAAAGAAATAGAAGAAAAAGCAAGCAAAAAATTACACGAAATGGAGGAACAGACAAACCAAAAAATTCAAGAAATAAACAAATCTCTTAAAGAAGCTAAAGAAACCCAAGAAAAAATAACCAAACACGTGAAGGAAGCTCTTGAAACAGTTCAAAGCATGAAAGCTGATTAGACACAATAAAGAAAACACAGAATGAGGCAATGCTGGAAATGGAAAGACTGGATAAACGATCAGGATCTAAAGACATGAGTATAACTAATAGAATCCAAGACACAAGAGAATCTCAGCTATTGAAGACTCGCTAGAGGATATGCATTCATCAACCAAAGAAAACCCAAGTCCAACAAATCCCTAACACAAAATATCCAGGAAATATGGGACACCGTGAAAAGACCAAACCTAAGAATAATAGGTGTAGAAGAAGGTGAAGAAACACTGCTCAAAGGTACAGAAAACATATTCAACAAAATCATAGAAGAAAACTTCCCCAACCTACAGAAAGATATGCCTATGAAAGTACAAGAAGCTTATAGGACACCAAACAGACTGGACCACAAAAAGAAGTCCCCCCGACACATAATAATCAAAACTCCAAATCTACAGAATAAAGAGAAAATATTAAGAGCTGCAAAGGAAAAAGGCCAAGTAACATATAAAGGCAAACCAATTAGAATCACACCCGACTTCTCAATGGAAACTCTCAAATGGATAGATACCCTACAAGCACTAAGGGAGCATGGATGTCAACCTAGACTACTGTACCCTACACCTTCCCGACTACACTGGATTCAACTCACTCCGTTTCGACTGACACTCCAACCAGAACCTCGAGTAACGACTTCAATCATGTTGAGGATTTCAACGTAGATCTTCAATCAAACAAATCATATAACATGGACTAGACATAACTCATTAGAGACTTTCCCTATACTGACATTTTTTTCCACAGAGCCCCCACATGACCATCTTCGTCCCTTTTCAGCAGGAAGTAACCTAGAAGATGCTACGCCCCCGTTCCCCATTATTGTGTATTAGGGTAGTGTAAGCCTAGTTAAGAATAACCTTCTTATTGTTTAGAGTTGGGATTGGAAGAAGGTGATCAAGTTAGACACTTTTTTCACATGACTTTAAGACTTAGTTAGAATAGACATAGGATGTATCATAGCAGATTATTGTATATTCTTGTATTCCACCCTTATGATTGTTAGTTTTGGATATTTTACACTATTAAGTTTTAATCCTCTCTTAGACTAAAAGGGGAATTGTAGGGAGTCACCCTAGCCCCGCCCAATAGTCCTGGGGCAGGTACCAGGTGGACCTGGGGACTCGCCCATAAGGGCGGGGTGAAGGAAAGCCGGAATGACGTAAAGGGGGCTTCTTAAGGGACTGCACGTGGGGACGGGGCTCTCTCTTTGTTCTGGCCGCGCTGGCTGGGTTCTTAACCTAGCTCTGGCCTGTGTTTCACCCGGCTGTGCTTTGAAATAAAGAGACCATAATCCAATACACTATAGATGGAGAAAACAAGATATTCCATGAAAAAACAGATTTAAACAATACATATCCACAAATCCAGCACTACAGAAGGTTCTGGAAGGAAAACTCCAACCCAAGGAACATAACTACATGCACAAAAACACAGGCAATAGATAATCTAATTTTACCAAACACAAAAAGAAGCAGGAGGGCAAAATCCACACACAATGACACCACCAACAATAAATCCAAAACAAACAAGAACCAACGAACAATGGACATTAATATCCCTAAATGTCAATGGTCTTAACTTACCCATAAAAAGATATAGGCTAACAGAATGGATACGAAGACAGAATCCATCCTTCTGCTGTTTACAAGAAACACACCTCAACTTCAAAGACAGGCGATACCTCAGAGTAAAAGGATGGGAAAAGATTTTCCAATCAAATGGCCTCAAGAAACAAGCCGGTGTAGCAATCCTAATATCTAACAAATGGACTTTAAACTAAAATCAATCAAAAGAGATGAAGAAGGGCATTTCATACTCATCACAGGAAAAGTCCATCAAGATGAAATCTCAATCCTGAACATCTATGCTCCAAATACGAAGGCACCCACATTTGTGAAAGAAACATTACTAAAGCTCAAACCACACATAAAACCACACACACTTATAGTAGGAGACTTCAACACCCCCCTTACGCCACTAGACAGGACCACCAGACAGAAACTTAACAAAGAAACAAAGGATCTGAAAGAAGTTATGACCCAACTGGGGTTAACGGATATCTATAGAGCATTCCATCCAAACTCAAAAGAATATACCTTCTTCTCAGCACCACATGGCACCTTCTCTAAAATTGACCACATAGCAGGCAGCAAAGCAAACCTCCACAGTTACAAAAGAATTGAAATAACCTCCTGTATCTTATCAGACCATCATGCATTAAAACTAGAATTCAGCAACAATACAAATGGCAGAAAACCTGCAAACTTTTGGAAAATGAATAACACCCAATTGCACCATTCTTGGGTTGAGGAAGAAATAAAAAAACAAATTAAGGACTTCCTAGAATCTAATGAGAATGCAGACACAACATACCCAAACTTATGGGACACTCTGAAAGCAGTGCTAAGAGGGAAGTTCATAGCACTAAGTGCCCACATGAAGAAACTAGAGAAAAGTCACATTAGAGAACTGACAGAACAACTGAAAGCACTAGAGCAAAAAGAAGCAAACTCACCAAGGAGGAGTAGATGCCAGGAAATAATCAACCTGAGAGCTGAAATCAATAAAGTAGAAACTAGGAAAACATTACAAAGAATCAATGAAACAAAGAGTTGGTTCTTTGAGAAGATCAACAAGATAGACAAACCTCTAGCCAAACTAACCAAAAGGCAGAGAGAGAGCATGCTAATTAACAAAATCAGAAATGAAAAGGGGGATATAACAACGGACACTGTGGAAATCCAGAGAATCTTTAGGTCATACTTTGAAAATCTGTACTCCACAAAATTTGAAAATCTAATGGAAATGGACAGTTTCCTGGATAAATATCACTTACCAAAATTAAATCAAGATCAGATAAACAGTTTAAATCAACCCATAACCCCTAATGAAATAGAAGCAGTCATTAAAAGCCTCCCAACCAAAAAAAGCCCTGGGTCAGATGGCTTCAATGAAGAATTCTACCAGAAATTCAAACAAGAGCTGATACCAGTACTCCTCAAACTGTTCCGCACAATAGAAGCAGATGGGATATTGCCAAACTCTTTCTACAAGGCTACAATCACTTTGATACCCAAGCCACACAAAGATAAGACTAAGAAAGAGAACTACAGACCGAAATCCCTCATGAACATTGATGCTAAAATACTCAATAAAATATTGGCTAATCGAATTCAAGAACATATCAGAAAAATCATCCACCACGATCAAGTAGGCTTCATCCCAGGGATGCAAGGATGGTTCAACATATGAAAAACCATCAATGTAACCCACCATATAAATAAACTGAAAAATAAAAACCACATGATCATCTCACTAGATGCTGAAAAAGCCTTTGACAAAATCCACCATCCCTTCATGATAAAGATCTTGGAGAGAACAGGAATAACAGGAACATATCTAAACATGATAAACGTGATATACACCAAACCAATAGCCAACATCAAACTAAATGGAGAGAAACTCGAAGCATTTCCTCTAAAATCAGGAACAAGACAAGGATGTCCACTCTCTCCATATCTCTTCAATATTGTACTTGAAGTTCTAGCTAGAGCAATAAGACAAGAACAGGGAATCAAAGGGATACAAACTGGAAAGGATGAAGTCAAACTTTCACTATTCGCAGATGACATTGTAGTCAACATAAGTGACCCGAAAAACTCTACCAGGAAACTCCTACAGCTGATAAACACCTTCAGCAAGGTAGCAGGATACAAAATTAACTCAAAAAAATCTGTAGCCCTACTGTATACAGATGATAAACTCAATGAGAAAGAAATCATGGAAACATCACCTTTCACAATATCCACAAGCAACATAAAATATCTGGGGGTAACACTAACCAAAAAAGTGAAAGACCTGTACAATAAGAACTTTGAGACTTTAAAGAAAGAAATTAAAGAAGATACCAGAAATGGAAAGATCTCCCATGCTCTTGGATAGGCAGAATTAACATAGTAAAAATGGCAATCTACCAAAAGCAATCTACAGATTCAATGCAATCCCCATCAAAATCCCAACACAGTTTTTCACAGACATTGAAAGAACAATACTCAACTTTATATGGAAAAATAAAAAACCCAGGATAGCCAAAACAACTCTTTACAATAAAAGATCTTCTGGAGGCATCACCATCCCTGACTTCAAGCTCTACTATAGAGCCATAGTTCTGAAAACAGCTTGGTATTGGCACAAGAATAGACAGATAGACCAATGGAATCGAATTGAAGACCCAGATATTAACCCATGCACCTATGAACACCTTATTTTTGACAAAGGTGCTAAATCTATACAATGGAAAAAAGATAGCATCTTCAACAAATGGTGCTGGCACAATTGGATTTGGACATGCAGAAAATTGCAGATTGATCCATACCTGTCACCATGCACGAAACTTAAGTGCAAATAGATCAAAGATCTCTCCATAAATCCAGCCACACTGAATCTTCTAGAACAGAAAGTGGGAATAACCCTTGAAAAAATTGGCACAGGAGAACTATTCCTGAACATCACGCCAGAAGCACAGACACTGAGGTCTGCAATCAATAAATGGGACCTCTTGAAACTGAGAAGCTTCTGTAAGGCAAAGGACACAGTCAGTAAGACAAAACAACCACCCACAGAATGGGAAAAGATCTTCACCAACCCCACATCTGATAGAGGACTGATTTCCAAAATATACAAGGAACTCAAGAAGCTAGCCACCAAAACACTATACAATGAAATTAAAAAGTGGGGTGCAGAACTAAACAGAGATTTTTCAACAGATGAATCTGAAATGGCTGAAAGACACTTAAGAAAGTGCTCAAAATCCTTGGCCATCAGAGAAATGCAACTCAAAACAACTCTGAGATACCACCTCACACCTGTCAGAATGGCTAAAATCAAAAATACCAATGACAACCTATGCTGGAGAGGATGTGGAGAAGAAGGAACACTCCTCCATTGCTGGTGGGAGTGTGAACTTGTAAGACCACTTTGGAAATCAGTATGGCGGTTGCTCAGAAAAATGGGAATCAATCTACCTCAAGATCCAGCCATTCCTCTCTTGGGTATATACCCAAATACTGCATGTTCATACAACAAGGACATATGTTCAACCATGTTCATAGCAGCATTGTTTGTAATAGCCAGAACCTGGAAGCAACCTAGATGCCCCTCAACTGAAGAATGGAAAGAGAAAATGTGGTACATTTATACAATGGAGTACTACTCAGCAGAAAAATGCAATGGAATCTTGAAATTCGCAGGCAAATGGATGGAACTAGAAGAAACCATCCTGAGTGAGGTAACCCAATCACAAAAAGACAAACATGGTATGTACTCACTCATATATGATTTTTAGACATAGAGCAAAGGTTTACCAGCCTATAATCCTCTTCCCCAAAGAAACTAGAAATCATGAATGACTCTAGGGATAAATAGACCCCAAGAATGGGAAGTGGCATGAACTCCTGAGCTAATTAAGTGCATGAGGGTAGGGGAGTGGGTGCTGCCACAATAAGAGCACAAGAAGAAGAGTAGAGGAGAAGAAATGGAGGAGCAGAGATATTGAGTTGGGGGAAGATAGAGGAGAGAGAGCAGGATGAGAGATACCATATCAGAGGGAGCCACTATAGGTCCGAGAAGAGATCTGGAAGTAGGGAGATCTCCAGAGACCTACAAGGATGACACAATCTGACAGTCCGGGCAGTGGAGGAGAGGATTGCCTAGAATCCCTTTCCCTAGAATGAGATTGATGACTACTCTCTATGCTATCCTAGAGTCCTCATCTAGTGGCTGATGGAAGCAGAGACAGACATCCACAGAAATACACTGAGCTGACATCTGGAACCTAGTTGAAGAGAGGGAGGAATGAAGAACGGAGGTGTCTGTACCAGGTTGGAGAAACCCACAGAAACAGTTGGCCTGAAAAAGGGAAAGCATATCGACCCCAGACGATCTTTGGGAGGCCAGTACGGGACTGATCCAGCCCTCTGATCATGGATGCCAATGGGGAGCCCCCTGCACTCCTGGGAGCCTCTATAGGTGGACTGGCATTTTGCCCTGGTGTGTCTGGGACTTTGATAGCCCATCCCACTTGAAGGGATGCGCTCTGTCTCTGGACACATGGGGAGGGGCCTAGGCCCAGCACAGGAAGATTTGGTGGACTTGGTGGAGCCCCGGTTGGGGGCCCTACCCTGCCTGGGGAGTGGTGGGTGGATGGGGTGGGGGGTAGGTTGGAGGTGGGGGAGAAGGAATGGGGGTGAGGGGAGGGAGAGGGAGAGGGGACTTACATGTGAAACAAGCCTGTTCCCTAACCTGAATTAATAATAATAATAAAAAGAGAAAAAATAATAAAAATGGTTTTCTTAAATGTGACGTGCAATTGGGTCAATATTTGTTTAAGTCAGATGTGACCTTGCTACAAGGTATGAAGGTTAAATGGTTTAATATAACAAAGAAAATCACTATAGCTGTGCATTACACATGTGATACAAGCATCTAATTGATCGACATAACTAATCTAGTCAGGAATGTAAGGTGATTTTATAATATATCAGAACAAGGTAAGATGCAAAGTGTAAATATCTCTTGGTTTTGAAATCCACAAACTAACAACCTATAGGTCTAGATTTCATGAAAAAATATAAGGCATACTGCATTGGAAAGTGAAATTTTTGGGTAAAGGCTGGCTTCTAGGTGAAGGCTACATAAAACCTACCAAGTTTTTTATGTAAAAGCAAATGTTTTTATGTGCAAATGTTCTTAACATAGAGTTTTCTTTTTTCTAGATTTTGTTTAAGTTAGAAACAATCTTATTTTACATATCAATCCCATTTTCCTCTCCCTCCCAATCTCCCATACTCCCCCAAACCCCATCCCATCTCCCTTCTGCTCCACAGGAAGCATGAGGGCTTCCATGGGGAACAACAAAGTCTGTCACATCATTTGAGACAAGAACTAGGCCCTGTCCCATATTTCTAGGCTGAGATAGTATCCCACTATAGGGAATGGGCTCACAAACCCCATTCATACATTAGGAATAAATACTGATCCACTACAAGAGGCTTCATAGACTTCCCAGGACTCCTACATGACACCCACATTCAGGGGACCTGGTTCAGGATTATGCTGGTTTCCAAGTTGTAATTCTGGGGTCCATGAGCTCTCCTTTGTTCAGGCCAGATGTTTCTGTGAGTTTCCTCAGTCTGGTCTTGACCCCTTTGCTCATTACTCCTCCCTCTCTACAAATGGATTTCAGGAGTTTGGCTCAGGGCTTAGCTGTGGGTCTCTCCTGTTTCCATCAGTTACCTGATGAAGGCTCTGGGATAGCGTATAAGGTAGATATCAATCTCATTATGGGGAACAGCAGTTAAGGTAGCCTCTCCAATATTGCTTAGATTGTTAGTTGGTGTCATCCTTGTAGATCTCTGGACATTTCCCCACTGCCGTATTTCTCTTTAAACCTATAGTGGCTCCCTCTATTGATGTCTCTTTTCATGCTCTCTATGCCTCTCCCCACTCAATCTTCCTGATCCTGAATGTTCTCCTCCACCTCTCCTCTCCTCTCCTTTTTTTTCCTACCTCCCTACCCCTCCCCATGTTCCCAATTTGTAAAGGGCTCTTATTCCTTTCTGCTTCACTGGGGACCATGTAGGTCTCTCTTAAGGTCCTTCTTGCTTCCTAGCTTCTTTGATGTTGTGGATTGTAGGTTAGTAATCCTTTTCTCTATGTCTAATATCCATATATGAATGAGTACATACCATGTTTGTCTTTCTTTGATTGGGTTACATCACTTAGTATGGCTTCACCTAGTTCCATCAAGTTGCCTGAAAATTTCAATATTCCATGTTTCTCTTCCCCAATGAGCAGCACTCCATTGTGTAAATGTACCATATTTTCTGTATCCATTCATCAGTTGAGGGGCATCTAGGTTGCTTCCAAGTTCTGGCTATTACAGATAACACTGCTATGAACATAGTTCAACAGATGTCCTTGTTGTATGTATGTGCGTCCTTTGGATGTATGACTAAGAGTGGAACTGCTAGATCTTGAGGTAGAATCCTTCCCATTTTCAGGAGAAACCGCCATACTGATTTCTAAACTGCACTCCCACCAGCAATGGAGAAGGGTTCCCCTTTCTGCAATCCTCTTCTGTATAAATGGTCATTGGTGGTTTTGATTTTAGCTATTCTTATGGGTGTAAGATGATATTTCAGAGTTGTTTCGATCTGCATTTCCCTAATGGCTAAGGATGTTGAGCAATTTCTTCAGTGTCTTTCTGCCATTTTAGATTCCTTTATTGAAAATTCTCTGTTTAGTTCTGTACCCACATTTTAATTGAATTATTTTGTGTTTTAGTGACTAGCTTCTTGATTTCTCACTATATATTGGAGATCAGCCCTCTGTGGGGCTGGGTGTGTCTATGTTGTCATGTTGACTGTGTCTTTAGCCTTACAGAAGCTTCTCAGTTTCAGGAAGTCCCATTTATTAATTGTCAGTCTCACTGTCTGTGCTACTGGCATTATGTTCAGGAAGTGGTCACCTGTGACAATTTATTCAAGAATACCTCCCACTTTCTCTGCTAAGAGGTTCAATGTGGATAGATTTATGTTGAGGCCTTGGATCCATTTGGACTTAAGTTTTGTGCAAGGCAATAGATATGGATCTATCTGCAATCTTCTACATGTCTGCATACAGTCATGCCAGCACCATTTGTTGAAGATGCTTTCTTTTTTCCATTGTATAGTTTTAGTTTCATTGTCAGAGATCAGGTGTTTATAGGTGTGTGGGTTAATATCAGGATCTTCTATTTGATTCCATTGGTCTACCTGTCTGTTTTTGTGCCAATATCAAGCTGTTTTAATTAATATATCTCTATAGTAGATCTTGGAGTCAGGGATGGTGGTGATTCCTGAAGTTCCTTTATTGTATACAGAGTTGTTCTGGCTATCCTGGGTCTATTGTTTTTCCATATAAAGTTGAGTATTGTCCTTTCAAGGTCTGTGAAGAATTGTGCTGGCATTTTGATGGGGATTGCATTCAATATGTAGATTGCTTTTGGTAAAATTACCATTTATACTATGTTGATCCTACCTATCCAAGAGCATTGGAGATCTTCCCATTTTCTTGCATTTTCTTTAATTTCTTTCTTTAATGATTCAATGTTCTCATCCTACAGGTCTATCACCTGTCTTGTTAGGGATACCCCAAGATATTTAATGTTGTTTGTGACAATTGTAAAGGATGATGATTCTCTGATTTCTTTCTTAGCTAATTTACTGTTTTTATATATAGTAGGGTTACTGATGATTTTGAATTAATCTTGTATCTGGTCACTTTGATGCTGAAAGGAGTTTGTTGGTAGAGTTTTTGGGTCACTTATATAAACTGCAAATAGTGAAAGTTTATTTCTTCCTATCCAATTGGTATCACCTTGATCTTCTTATTTGTCTTATGGCTCTAGCAAGAATTCAAGTACAATAGTGAAGATATATATAGAGAGTGGACAACCTTGTCTTGTTACCAATATTAGAGGAATTTCATTGAGTTTCTCTCCATGTAGTTTGATGTTGGCTGTCAGTTTGCTTTGTGTTGCCTTTATTATGTTTAGGTATGTTCCTTTTATCCCTGATCTCTCTAAGACCTTTATCAAGAAGGTGTGTTGAATTTTGTTGAAGGCTTTTCAGATACTACTAGTGAAATGATCATGTGTTTTTTTCTTTTTCATATTGTTTATATGTTTGATTACATTGATGGATTTTTGTATGTTGAAACATCCCTGAATCCCTGGGATGAAGCCTACTTCATCATGGTGTATGGTTTTCTGATGTGTTCTTGGATTCAATTTGCCAGTATTTCATTGAGTATTTTTGCAACAAAGTTCATAGGGATATTGCTCTGTATTTCTCTATCTTAATTGTGGCATTGTATGGTTTGGGTACCAAGGTAATTATAGCCTTTCAAAAGGAGTTTGTTAATGATCCTTACACTTCTATTGTGTGGAACTATTTGAGGAGTATTGGTATTAGCTCTTTGAATTTCTGCTAGAATTCTGCACTGAAAACCTCAGTCCCTGGGCCTTTTTTGATTGAGTGACTTTTGATGACTGCTTCTATTATGTAAAGGGTTATAGGTCTATTTAAATTGCTTATCTGTTCTTCATTTAATTTTCTTTCATTTATTTATTTTTAAATTCAAAACAAGCTTCTTTTACAAGTCAATTCCATTTCCCTCTGCCTTCCTTCCCTCTGCTGCACCCACCTACCCCTATCCCATTCCATTTCTGCTCCTCAGGAAGGGTAAGGCAGATGTGGGATTTGTCATATCATTTGGAGAAGGGCCTAGACCTTCCCCCATGTGTCCAGGCTGGGAGTATTTCCCTCTATGTGGATTGGGCTCCCAAAGTCCATTCCTCTAATAGGTATACATTCTGATGCACTACCAGAGACCAGTAGATAAACCAGACCTCCAAACTGACATCTTCATTCAGGGGGTCTGCAAAAGTCCTATGTTGCTTTCCCAGTTATCAGTCTGAGGTCGATGAGCAACCACTTGTTCAGGGCAGCTGTTTCTGTGGGTTTCTCCAGTATGGTCTTGACCTCATGGCTCATCACTCTTCCATCTCTGCAACTGGATTCCTGAAGGTCAGTTCAGTGTTTAGCTGTGGGTGTCTGCTTCTGTTTACATCAGCTACTGAGTGAAGGGTCTAAGATGACATATAAGGTACATATCAATCTCATTATGGGAGAAGGGCTTTTAAGGTAGCTTCTCTGCTATTGCTTAGACTGCTAGTTGGGGTCAAATTTGTAGATCTCTGGACATTTCCCAAGTGCCAGATTTCTCTTTAAACATATCTATAATGGCTCCCTCTACTATAGTATCTCTTTTCCTGCTCTCCTTTATTCTTCACGTGAGTTGAACTTCTTGTTCTCTCCATTTGTCCCCCCTTCTCTTCCCCCATCTCTTCCAACTCCCTCTCCCTTCCCCCCATGGTCCCTATTAGCTCAGGTGATCTTGTCCCTTTCCCCTTCTCCAGAGGACAGTGCATGTCTGTCTTAGGGCCCTTCTTGTTTCCTAGCTACAATGGCAGTGTGAATTGTAGGCTGGTAATACATTGCTCTATGTCTAAACACCATATATGAGTGAGTACGTACCATTTTTGTCTTTTTCTGACTGGGTTACCTCACTCATGATAGTTTCTTCTAGGTCCATTCATCTGCCTGTGAATTTTAAGATTCTATTGTTTTCTACCCACCCCCACTGAGTAGTATACAATTGTGTAAACGTACCACATTTTCTCCATCCATTCTTTAGTTGAGGGGAATCTAGGTTGCTTCCAGGTTTTGGCTATTACCAATAACACTGCTATTAACATGGTTGAACAAGTCCTTGTTGTATGAATGTGCATCTTTTGGGTATATGCCTAATAGTGGAATTGCTGGATCTTGTGGTAGATGATTCTCATTTTCTTGAGGAACTGCCATACTGATTTCCAAAGTAGCTGTACAAGTTGGAACTCCCATCAGCAGTGGAGTAGTGTTCCCCTTTCTCCACATTCTCTCCAGCATGAACTATCATTGGTGATTCTGATTTTAGCCATTCTGACCCGAGTAAGATAGTATTTCAGAGTTGTATTGAGGTGTATTTCCCTGATGGCAAAGGATGTAGAACACTTACTTATGTGTCTTTAAGCCATTTTAGATTCCTTTATTGAGAATTGTCTATTTAGTTCTGTACCCTACTTTTTAATTGGATTATTTGGTGTTTGGGTGACCAGCTTCTTGCATTCTTTGTATATTTTGGAAATCAGCTCTCTATCAGATATGGGGTTGTGGATATCTTTTCACATTCTTTGGGCTGCTGGTTTTGTTTTGTTGACTGTGTCCTTTGCCTTAAAAATGCTTTGCAGTTTCAGGAGGTCCCATTTATTAATTGTCCGTCTTAGTGCTTGTGTTGCTGGTTTTATGTTCAGGAAGCAGTCTCCGGTACCAATTCAAGGGCACCATTTTCTCTTCTAAGATGTTCAGTGTGGCAGAATTTATGTTGTGGTCTTTGATCCATTCGGAGTTAAGTTTATGCATGATGATAGACATGAATCTATTTGCAGTCTTCTACATGCCAATATTCAGTTGTGCCAGCAACATTTGTTGAAGATGCTTTCTTTTTTTCCATGGTATAATTTTAGCTTCTTTGTCAAAATTCAGGTGTTCGTAGGTCTGGGTTTTCAATTTGATTCCATTGGTCAACCTGTCTATTTTTGTGCCAATAGCAAGCTGTTCTCATTACTATAGCTCTATAGTAGGTCTTGGAGTCCAGATGGTGGTGCCTACTGAAGTTCCTTTATTGTGCAGAGTTGTTTTGGCTATCTCAGGTCTTTTGTTTTTCCATATAAAGTTGAGTATTGTCCTTTCAAGGACTGTGAAGAATTGTGCTGTCATTTTGATGGGGATTGCATTGAATCAGTAGATTACTTTTGGCAGGATTGCCATTTTTACTATGTTGACTCTACCTAACCAAGAACATGGGAAATCTTTCCATTTTCTGGTATCTTCTTTAATTTCTTTCTTTAAAAACTCAAAGTTCTTTCTATACAGGTCTTTCACTTGGTTGGTTTGCATTACACCAAGGTTTTATGTTGTTTGTGGCAATTATAAAGGGTGATGTTTCAAAGATTTCTTTCTCACCCCATTTATCTTCTGTATATAGTAGGGCTATGGATCTTTCTGAGTTAATCTTTTATCCTGCCACTTTGCTGAATGTGGTTATCAACTGTATGAGTTCCCTGCTTATTTGTTCTGGATTTAAGTTTGGTAAGTGATACCCATGGAGAAGTCAGGTATAATTCTGATAGGTTTGCCTTTATATGTTACTTGACCTTTCTCCTTAGCAGCTCTTAATATTATTTCTTTATTCTGTATGTTTGGGCTTTTGATTATTATGTGGTGAGGAGACGTTTTTGTGGTCCACTCTCTTTGTTATTCTGTAGGCTTCTTGCACTTTCATTGGGATGTCTATCTTTAGGTTGGGAAAGTTGTCTTCTATGATTTTGTTGAATATGTTTCCTGCACCTTTGATGTGGGCTTCTTCACCTTCTACTATACATATTATTCTTAGGTTTGGTCTTTTCACGGTGTCCCATATTTCCTGGATATTTTGTGTTAGCGATTTGTTGGACTTAAGATTTTCTTTAGTCAATGACTCTATTTCTCCTAGTGTGTGTTCAATACCTGAGATTCTCTCTTCCATATCTTGTATTCTGTTTGTTATGCTTGTATCTGTTCTGATGGTTTACCCAGATTTTTCTATTTCCAGCAATTCCTCAAATTTTTTTTCATTTTCTATATTTCAGTTTTCAGGTCTTGAATTTTTACCTTCATCTGTTTGGTTCATTTTTCTTGGCTTTCTTTAAGAGATTTGTTGATTTTTTGGTTTGTTTTTTCTTCCTTTAAGAGATTTTCTCATATCCTCTTTGAAGGCTTTTATCATTTTCATGAAGTTGTTTTTAAGGTCATTCTCTTCTGCTTTGTCTGTGTTGGGATGCTCAGGTCTTGCTGGTGTAGAGTCCCTAGACTCCAGTGGTGTCATGTTGTTTTTTCTGTTGTTGAATGCGTTTTTATATTGTCTTCTTCCCCAATTCAGGACATTGTGCATTTCTTTTAAATTTTCCAATTTTTGTAGTAAAGGATTTCAAAGTATGACCTGGTGATTCTCTGGATTTCCTCAGTGTCCATTGTTATATCCCTCTTTTCATTTCTGATTTTGTTAATTTGCATGTTTACTCTGCCTTTTGGTTATGTTGGATAAAGGATTGTCTATTTTGTTGATTTTCTCAAAGAACCAACTCTTTGTTTTATTGATTCTTTGTATTGTTTTCTTTGTTTCTACTTTAGTGATTTAAGCTCTCAATTTGACTATTTCCTAGCATCTACTTCTCCTTGGTGAGTTTGCTTCTTTTTGTTCTAGAGCTTTCAGGTATTCTGTTAATTCTCTAGTGTGGCTATACTCCAGTTTCTTCATGTGGGCACTTAGTACTATGAACTTTCCTCTTAGCACTGCTTTCAGAGAGTCCCATAGATTTGGGTATGTTGTGCCTTCATTTTCATTGAATTCTAGGAAGTCTTTGATTTCTTTATTTTTTCCTTTACACAGGAATGACAAAGTTGTTTATTGTTCAACTTTTAAAACAAGCAAGAATCAAAAATCAACAATCAATGGTCATTAATATACCTAAATAACAATGGTCTTAACTCACTTATGAAAAGACACAGGCTAACAGAATAGATACGAGGACAGAATCCATCTTTCTGCTGCATACAAGAAACATACCTCACCTTCAAAGACAGGCATTTCCTCAGAGTTAACAGTTGAGAAAAGATTTTCCAATCAAATGGCCCTAAGAAGCAAGCTGGTTTAGCTATTCTAATATCTAACAAATTAGACTTCAAACTAAAATAAATCAAAAGAGATGAAGAAGGTCATTTCATATTTATCACAGGAAACATCCATCAAGATGAATTCTCAATTCTGAACATCTATGCACTAAATATAATGGTACACACATTCCATTCATAAAGGAACATTACTGAAACTCAAATCACACATTAAACCCCACACACTTAGAATGGGAGATTTAGACACTCCACTCTCACCACTGGACAGGACCACCAGACAGAAACTTAAAAAAAAAAAAAAAAACAAGCAAGCAAAAGAACTAACAGAAGTTATTACCCAATTGGGTGTAACAGATATCTATAGAACATTCTATCCAAACAAAATAATATATCTTTTTTTTCAGCACCACATGGAACCTTCTCTTTTAGACCACATACTCAGCAATAAAGCAAGCCTCCACAGATACAAAAACATGGAATAACCTCCTGTATCTTATGGAATCACCATGGCTTAAAATTAGATTTCAGCAACAACACAAATTGCAGAATCCCTAAAAACTCATATAACCTGGTTTGATCATTGACTTAGATCTTTATATTAGCATATGTAAGTTTCAGATATTTGCATATTAGCATATGTGAATTATGCATCAGAGCCTGCATTTTGAGATTTTCTTGCAAGTATACCATACATTTTTGCCATAACCCCACTACACATTTGTCACTATGAGGGTCAGAAATCAGAAGGATTGTGGGCTTTTTGGTATATCTATGTTTACTTGTCTTGAGTGTGCTTATTGAAGTGAAGCCAACCCACTCTATGTGATATCATTCCCCAGGTAGTTCCTGGACTCTACAAGAATGGAGAATGGAAGGCAAGCTCTAGGGTGCATACATTTATTCCTTTCTGTTTCTCTTTATTTATGCAGGCTCACTGGCCCCTTCAAGCTCTTCCTGTTGTGGCTTCCCTAGTTATGCTGGACTGTGATATGGAAATGTTAGCCAAAAAGCCCTTTTTCCACAACTTGCTTTTCTCAGGGTATTTTAGTATAGCAACCAGAATAGAAACTGGTACCTTCTCTTGGCCACACATTATCTCCCTCTTATCAAATAGTCTTCATATACTAATGTCTTTTTTAATAGAAAATTGATAGTTTAATGAGATTTATTTAACTTTAATTATGGTTGCTTATGAGCATATTTGACATAGTATTTATAGGAATATAAACAACTGATCAGTAGCTATAGCATGGAAGAAAATTTGTTCCTCTCCTAGTGACCCTCATTGCCTGTCACCAGCCCATCCCTATCCCAGGACAGAGTGATGATGAGCCCAGTGTTATGCAGGTCTCATGTGGGTTACCACACTTGTGAACTGAAGATAACAATGGCCATTGGCTGCCTAAAGAACAGTGTTTGACAATACTCATTGAAGTATTGTGAAATACATCAATATTCCTTATTCCAGCTCTTGGTGCTTTTTCTGGATATTCTATGCTTTTCCTTGAGCCTGGGAGAGGGTGATATAATTATTCCCTTAGGGATGAGCACTCAATTACTCTTTGATCTCCATGTTTTTGCCACATTTAAGTCTATGATAACTGCACTCAACTACAAAACAATTTTCCTTGACCAAGGCTGACAGCAGCAGTGATCTGTGAGCATATAAAATTCTTAGATGGCAATTTAATAGGCACATCCTGTTTACCAAAGTGACAGCAGGAACTTCTCCAGTAGGATCCTGAAATTATCCATGTATGGGCTTTTGACCAGATTTATAATACCAGGCATGACATTTTTGTTTTTGTTTTTTCCTCCCCTGTGGAGCAGGCCTCATATCAAATCAGAAAGCAGTTCAGTTCATTAACTCCATAATCATTATGGCATTATTACACCAATGGGCATATTTAGTTTGGCAGGTCTCTAAGTGTGGCTATCAGTGACAATTTCCACAATCAGCCTGTGTAGAACCTCCTGGCATTATCAAAGCACTCATTCATGGATCCTGGCTGGAAGCCTATAGTCAGTTCCAGCTAATTTCTCTACATCTTGCAACTGGAGTAAGTGGTGTACTCAGCAACAGAATCTAACCATTTACTTCTTTTGTATAAGAAAGTGCAGAAACACTTTTTGGGGATATTAGGAGGCTCATTGAAGGCTCTGTAAATTGGATGATATTGTGATAGCCTAATGGGTTCTGAGAACAACTTTATACCATGAAGGTGCACCTTCATCTGAACTATGTTTCTAATTTTATTCCTATTTATGTATCTATTGGTATTTAAATAATGAATATTCATAAATGGATATGTTATGTTTGGATATAATCTACTCCTCCTTTATGTCTTCCACATTCTTCTTTATGTATTCCAATTTTCTTCCCCAAGTTGATGTGCTACATGTCAATACCCTGTTTTTGGAATCTATAGGACACCTCTGGCTGACATCTGGAAGGGAGGTATTCCATATCTATTAAAAGGTCTTCTATCTCTCAATATATAGCTTATAGGAGAAGGATGATGCTCTGATTTGAATAATCCAAAACCAATTAAGTTCATATCTCTCTATAAAATATTTTAGTTTATATGTGTGCATATATATTTAAATACACATGTATTATATATAAATACATACATAACCTCAATTAATTCAACTCATTATATATACACATATATAAACAGCTTATAAAATAGTATATTTCTGTGTGATTTTTCAAGTTTTGCAAGTTTCATGATTGTTAGTTATCTTTTCCACATCCTGTCTTTTGCCATACCTTCCCATGCCTTTTGAATCTCCCTTCCCCTTTCCTCTTCATATCATCTGTGTTCTGTTTTCCCTTCTCTTGGTTCCCATCTCCACCAATGACCTCTTTGTACAGCTTTGTAAGTGACCATGCTCCCCTGGATAGCCCCATACCCAGAAATGTATGCATTTTACAAATTGGTGTTGGTGGCTTACTTTAAGAGAATCAATGAAGAACGTAAAGTTTTAGGATAAGGAGTAGAGCATGCATATAGGAAGAGTAATCATACTTTCATCTTCTGACAATGTCAAATGTAGTTTTCTGAGTCTAAACCAATTCTCAGTTAAAAATAATAAATGCAAATATGTGCGTGGTGGTTAAGGCAAGCATGGTATGTATTCACTCATATGTGGATTTTAGACATATAGCAAAGGATTCCCAGCCTACAATCCACACCGCCATTAAAGCTAGGAAACAAGAGGACCTATGAGAGACATACATGGTCTCCCCTGGAGAAGGGGAAAGGAACAAGATCTCTTGAGCAAATTGGGAGCATGGGGGGAGGGGAGAGGGAGTTATGAGAAAGAAAAGAGAGAAGATGAGGGGAGGGGAGGACTTTAGGGAGCAGGAAGGTTGAGTGGTGGGGAAGAATAGAGGAGAGCAAGAAAAGAGATACCATAATAGAGGGAGCCATTATAGGTTTAAAGAGAAATCTGGCACTACAGAAATGTCCAGACATCTACAAGGATAACACCAACTAACAATCTAAGCAATAGTAGAGAGGCTACCTTAAACACCCTTCCCGATAATGAGACTGATGACTAACTTCTTTGCCATCCTAGAGTTTTCATGCCGTAGTTGATGGAAGCAGAAGCAGACACCCCCAGCTAAACACTGAACTGACCTCTGGGAATCCAGTTACAGAGAAGGAGGAGTGATGAGCCATGAGGTCAAGAGCAGGCTGGAGAAATTCATAGAAACAGCTGACCTGAACAAGAGGGAGCTAATGGACCTTTGACTGATAGCTGGGAAATCAGCATAGGATGGACCTAGATCCCCTGATCATGGGTGTCAGTTAGGAGGCCTGGCAATCTATGGGGCATGGGAGTGGATCAGTATTCATTCCTAGTATAGGAATGGACTTTGGGAGCCCATACCACATAGAGTGATACTCTCTCAGCCTAGACACATGGGGGATGATCTAGGCCCTGCTCCAAATGGTATGACAGACTTTGAAGAGCCCCCATGGAATGCCTCACCCTCTCTAGGGACCAGAAAAGTGATTGGGATATGGGTTTGTAGGGGGCAGGGGAGAGAGAGAGAATGGGGATTGATATGTAAAACAAGTTTTTTTCCAATTAAATTCAAAAATCTGATGATAAAATAATCAAGAAAAATTTTAGGCTATTTGGATCATGGAAAGTTTTTCTTCCTGCTTCAAATATGGCAGGTAGTTTTTCTGTGTAGTAGTCTATGTAGTCAGTCATAGTCTTTTAGATTTTTGACTTTTTTATTCCAGGCTATTCTTGCTTTTCTGGTGAGAAATCAGGTTTTTGATGGTGTTTCCTCTATGTATGAGCTGTCTTTTTTTTTCTCTTGTATCTTTCAATATTTAATATTTAAATGGGTATAATCTAACACACATAGTGCTCTTTCTCTCCCCCTCACCTCTCTCTCCAGTGTGTGTGTGTGTGTGTGTGTGTGTGTGTGTGTGTGTGTGTGTGAGTGTTCATGTGCATGCATTTTAGTGCAGGAATCACAATGATACCAGACTAATTCCCACTGAAGTATTGGGAGGTAACACAAAGTGCTAGTGTTGCTTTTGGTATCATTGCCCCATAGTAATTGATGCAATGAGACAGAATAAATAATTTATAATTCTGACATAAAAGAGGATGGCATCCTATAAAAATCAAAAGCAGCATATAAAAATATTAACAATAAAAGAATTTAGCCACATGGCAAAATATGCTCATAATTTATTTGCTAACCAGTTATTAGACATTTATGTAAGTTGTATTGGCTGACACTAAAAACAAAGGTGATAAAACCATTATTGTGGACTGTTTATATAAGTGGATTATGTTAAGTTTTACTGTATAATGAATGTGGGATTATATGGCAATATGTGTATTTACCTTTTTCAGTAATAGTTATATTGGTGTTAGACCATTTGGCACATTTACAGCTGTGTGTGAGGGGTACCAGCTGTGTCACATCTTCCACAGCACAGATGCAAAGGATAAATCTTCTGAATTTTGGTCACTTAAAAGGGCTGAGCATTGTTGTTCCTGCACTAATTAATATGGAGTATATTTTCACTTGCTAGCTACCATAACCTTACTAATAAGATGCTTCTTCTATTGTTCTCAATGTGTTTCAATTTATTATGTGTATGACATTCTGCATCAATGTATTCCTGCGTGCCAGAAGAAGGCACCAAATCTCATTATAGATGGTTGTGAACCACCATGTGTTTGCTGGGAATTGAACTCAAGACCTCTGGAAAAGCAGACAGATCTCTGTCCCTTAGAGCCATCTCTCCAGCCCTGCTCAGTGTGTTTCTAGTAAGTTCAAAAAGTTCTTTAAAATATGTAGGAGAATACCACTTGTCAAACACATGTTTTGTTGCAAACATCGACCCTAAAGCTGAGTCTTCTCATTCTGATAGTGCCTTTCAGAGAACAAAGAAAATCTTTGTAAGATCTAATTTTCCATGGGTTTTGCTTTGGGTATTATGCCTAATAAATCTTTGGAAAAACATCTCTCATTTAGTCTGGGAGTCCCGTACCTTTAGATTTTCAGTGTAAGACTATTCTGAAGTTTGCTGGAGTGGAATGATGAATTGAGTTGTCATTCTGAATGGGTGTTCAACATTCCACACATAGCATACTAAAAGATGACTGTTTTCTCTACTAAATTGCTGTGGCACACTTGTGAAAATCAAATCAGGCATTTATATTCAGGTTCTCCACTCTGTTTTGTTATATTATGCTGAAGCTTACCTTTCATGTCTATCTTTGTGGCTAAATCATAATATCAATACTGCATCTGGTCTGTGAATAGTGTTAGGTAAGAATATGCTGTCTAAGTTTTGTCTATTCTATTCCATTTGTGTTTTATATAAGTTTTATAATCCACCTGGGATATAACATTATCCCCATATACAATCCTACCAAACTTTCAGAGGGGTTTGGATTGCAGTGAATTTGCACACTGTAGTGGCAGAAGCGATATTAGGTGAGTGTTAAGACTGAGGACTGAGAACTCAGGTCTGTCCTCCATTACTTACCTCTTCACTATATTAATGATATTTTATACTTTTAATGTTCAGAGGTTTTTTTTACCCAATTCATCCCCAGAGATTTCATATTTTATGCTACTTAGTGTAAATTTCTCTTCAAATTCCCATTTCTGCTTGCTTTGGCACTGTAAAGCACATAGTTTAAACCAATTCTCTCTATTAATTTTTGTATAGCTAAACTTACTAATTTTCCTGTCTTTTTTCTGTAGGTATTTTCAGGTTTCCCACATGGGTGATCATGCCATATGCAAATAAAAACAATTCAACTCTTCTCTTTCAATTTGTGTGTTTTACTTGCTTTTCTTGATTTTTATCACTTGTCAAACTGTCAGTGCAATATAATAGAAACTGGTTGAATACACATTCTTGAAATGTCAATCTTACTGAAAAAGAACACACTCTAGATATTATGTATAGTCTTTGCTTTAGACATTTTTGCATTGTCCTTAAAAACTTGAGGAAAATTTTATTACCATTGCAGACTGTATTTGTTATCATTATCAAGTGTTAAAAATTGTGAAGGGGTTTTAAAACATCCATATGGTCATGATCATGATATTTTTCTTATTTAGATTCAGTGTGGTAGTTTATACTAACAAAATTTTGTAGATTGAAGAGTTTCTATTATCAACTTCAGTTAAAATATATATAGTTTTAAGTAAATCAAATTTAACCACACACACACACACACACACACACACACACACACACACACACACACACACACACACACAATTAAACTTGATTTGCTTAAATAGAACTGATATTTGAACAAGGGTAAAATGTTAATACACATTTGGTTTTTTCAGGTCTTAGCTCTAAAGGGTGTTAGCATGTCTATGGTCTTATGTAAAGTCTTTCCTTCTGTTTTCAAGCTAATTGTGTTTACAGAGTAAAAGGTGAAAGGGGAAGTTGGCATAAAACCTGTAGACTTCATCTGTGAAATCTTGGAATGGAAGTTTTCATTTGGGAATGTTTTATACTCAGATGAAATCCTCTTATATTTACAGGACTGTTTAACCATCAATTTCTAGAGTGAGACTTTTGCAGTTTGTATCGATTGAATTTTTTCTGTTTTATTATTTAAAACATTTTTTAAGCATGTGGATTTTGAGGGTTATTCCCTGATATTAGGAGCATATCTTTTCTCCCTTTCCTCATTAATCCAGCTAGTGGCTTATCACACATTTAGCTTTCTGTTTTATTGATTTTTTTATCTCCTCACCATTGTATAGTCTACCTATTTCTGCTATTACCTTTGTCATCTTTGCTGCTGCCCTTCTCCTGCTTAAATTGATGTGTGTTTGGTCTTCTGTCTTCAAACCTTGAAAAGGAGCCCTGGATCTCTACAGTAAGGCTTAACATATTTTTCCAAGATAGTGTTTCTTTGTGTAGTCTTTGCTATCCTGGAACCCAGACTATTGTATCCTCACACAGATAGATCTACCTACCTCTGTCTCCCAAGTGCTGCATCAAAGGCATCCATAAACAATGAGGCTTAACTTCTTTGTTGTTGTGTCTGACATCATGTGTTTCCCAAGAATTCTGTTGTTATTTTAAATTGCATTCACTCACAAATACTCTCTCTCTCTGATTTGTTCTTTCACCCAAGTGTGTGTATATGTGTTTTGCTTATGGATTTCCCAGACATGTTTAATTGTTTTAACTCTTTGTTGTGTTTTTATGTTAATTTGCATGATTTAAATACAGTTCTTTTCAATTTATTCTTTCATAATTTCATACTTCTGAATACTTGCTACCTCAATACCTTCCACTATGCCTCCTTATGCTCTCATGTCCCCTCCTACTACTATGTACCCTTCCACTCCTGCTGAACTTGTCCTAACAAGCCTTCATTTCACTTCCATGTTTTATTTTTGACCTTGATTTATTTACCTGGGACCCACCAAGTGAGGTTGGATGGGTGTTATTTACTTGAGCAAGAGCACCTTACCTGTGGTTATGCCACTAAAGACTTTCACTCTCACTCTCTGGGTAAGCATTAGCTGCATTTATCTCCTAAGGCAGGACAAAGCCTCAGGATAGAATGTGGTTAGGCCAATCATGTGCAGGACAGAGCCTCAGAATGGAATGTTAATAAGCAAACCTTGTACAGGTAACCAAAGCTTTTGTGAGTTCTGGAAAAAAAAAAAAAAAGGTTGGTCCATATTTAGAGGATAACATTTTACAGCACTTACTTCTATTCTATGACTCTTTGCGGGGAGGGGAGATGTTTGTTTGTTGGTTGGTTGGTTTGGAGGTTTTTATTTGTCTCCTCTTGTGAGATGTTCTTTTGACATTTTTGGCACCAAGTCCCCAACAATAACTTATTCTTAGCATTTTGTTCAACTGTGAGTCTCTTCATAAGTTACTGCATACTGCAAATGATACTTCTTTGCCCATAGCTAAGAGCAGCACAAATCAGTTGGTATTTAGATGTTTAGAAACAAGTTTTATGACATGGTATTTAACAAATATCTTCCCTAGCATCTATGAACTTCCCACTCATGGAGTTTTGTCTATATTTACAATGCCATTCATGATTTTCTACCCGTAGAAGGGTGCTCAAGTCCACCTGGAACATAGTTGGTTACCCTCATAATGATTGTGCCACTATTCTATCAGGAGGATCATCTTATAGAGCAGTTTAGTGTTATAATATGCAGGGTCCACAGCATAGTAAGGTAATTGGTGATTTTTCTTCCATACTATCTTCTATCTTTCCTCACTTTTTCTGACAATGTGAAAATTAGTTAGTAAGGAGACTTCTAACTCAGTCCCCACTGAATTCCTTAGTGTCCTATAACTAAATTGAAGTGTATAACATGAGTTTTCTTGGCCCAGCTAGCCCTGTCACCACTTCAACCCCCAAATAACACATGCAGATGCTGTATTAGCTATAAGCTGTTGGCTGATGAATTGGACTTCTTATTTTTAAACCATAATTACTAATCTCTGCATTTGCTCATGGCCTTATCTTACTTTCTTTCTTTCTTTCTTTCAATTACTCTATCCTGTTTCTTTTCTCTCACAAGCCTATGTATATTTTTAAACACATCGCAAACACTCTAGAGGTTTTTCTTCATCTGAATTTGTCTTTACTGTAAATCTTTACCTTTTTCTGGCCACATGTCTGTTATCTGCTAAATAATATTGCTAAAAATAAAGCAGTGGCTGTTTTAGGCACTGTCTTTCCAAGATGGCTATAGTATGTTTACTGCCAGGAGTGAGAGCTGTGCTCACTGCCTTGGTCTATGCTGCTATCAAGCAGCATGATGCCGGATTGGAGATGTGATCACTGCCACTTCCAGCTACTCGTATACCATTCAATTGTTAGTAGGGCCTCTAATAAGAATCTTGCAGTTTGGGGGGTTTATGCCAAGTCCGGAAGATTCCATAAAGGAGCCATGCGAGTCTTTGCTTGTCTCTAGCAAAACAGAGCCAACCTGAGAAAATGCTGCTACCAAGAAGCCATGCTTGTCTCTGTTCTTTTGTTTTTAAAAATCCCTTTTTAAACTTTTGCCAAGTTTTAAGTGGAAATTCGTGCTGCATGTTGCTTACCCCATTTTGTAACATGAATTCTCTTGGCCCACCTGGTCCTGCTACCCTTCTTTGCCCCAAAGAAACACACAGGATGCTATAGTAATTATAAATACTGTAGGTCTTATGGATAATATTTTTTATTTGCTAGCCTACTCTTAATTATTCACCCATTTTCTAATAATTCATGTATTTCCACGTGGCCTTATCTTACTGGACATAAGGTCAGGGCCTCTTACTCCTTTGGGATCTGCATTGCATCTGTTCAGTGTCTCTGCCGAGAAGAGAAGAGAAGAGAAGAGAAGAGAAGAGAAGAGAAAGGAGGGGAGGGGAGAGGAGGGGAGGGGAGGGGGAAGGAGAGGGAGGGGGAGGGGGGAGGAAGGGGAGGGAGGGGGAGGGGGAGGGGAGGGGAGGGAAGGGAGGGAGGGGAGGGGAAGGGGAGGGAGGGAAGGGAAGGGGCGGGGAGGGAAGGGAAGGGAAAGGAAGGGGAGGGGAGGGAAGGGAAGGGAAAGGAAGGGAAGAGAGCAAATTCCTGTTTGTCCTTGCTTATATTCTGATTCTGTTCAGATATGTTACCTCCTGGGGTCACATGATGATTCTTCTCTGCCTATGCTACCCAGAATCCTCCTCATATCCTAGCCCCACCTATCTTGCTTCCCTATTGGCCAAAAGTGTTTTATTCATCAACCAATAAGATAAACATATACATAGAAGACCATTCCCCATCAGAAGTGTGTACTCTCTTCACCAACAGGGGTCTTATCAACCAGTTATGATGGGCAACAAAGAGCAATGGCTACAGTTTCATTATTTGGGAGCTGTTGGATTCTCTCTAGCAGGTCATGGAGAGGTTTTCATTCCATAATCTATGACTTTTGGGTACAGTGTTACCCATCTATGCTAGACAATTTGGTTTAAACTCTTCTCATTTTCTTTTTAAAGCTTTTCATCTTAAAATTCAGTTAACAAATAGGTTTCCCTATGACTTCCTTCATGAATTGTTAGTTTTGGTAAGACCTCTCAACTCTTCTGCTGTCCCCAACATTTCTAGACCCAATATCGAGTCTACTGTAACATGTTTCATGACAATGGTGTGTTCTTTCTTGATAAAACAGTTAACAGTTACGTTAAACTTGAAAAGAGTTTATTATACTCAGTATTTTCTCTTTGCCTATCTGATCTTTGTATCCTTCTTTCTTACTCTATCTTCTTAAATTATTGACTATATTGTAACCCAGTGTATTTAACTGTTATTTTTGTGTTGTTTGTTTCTTTGTTTGTATATAGTTTCATTGCTCACCACTCTGTATTTTTCAACAAAATTGGGGACTCATACCAGGGAAAGGCTGATACCCACTATATGTAATCATTAATTACTTGTAGTTCTTTGTCCAGGGCTATGGTCCTATGAAATCTCCCCCCTTCAAAGTTAGCATGTCTAATAATAATAGCCATTGTTCAGGTCTTGATTATACAGGTTTTTCTAGAAGGAATTGTTTTACACCATATTTTCTGATCCTCTGGCTTTCATAGTCTTTCTACCTCCTCTTCTATGATGTTCCCCTAGGTATAGATGCAAGAGCTGTGCTTTAGATGTATAAGTTAAAGCTGAAATCACCCACAATTCACTGATGGCTACATTGTGTTCAGTTGTGGTTTTTCTTGATTGTCTCCATTTACTGTAAACGTAAGTTTCTATGATGGGGACTGACACTTATATTGGGTATAAGGATAAGATTATACTACTCTATCAAAATGTTAGTCATAAATTCTCATCTAAGATACATAAGCACTCTATCCCTGGGATGTTGGCTAGGTGTCTAATGCAAGGCAAGATTTGAATAGAACTCAATTCTAATTAGATTGATATTGTTACCACCAATATTTGAGTGCCAGTTACTGCACCTTTATAGAGATCTGATGATGTTTGTCATTGCTGTGGTTTATAGATGTCACAGGTAGGTGTAACTATTGATAGATTGTCTCCTTTGACAGAATGTATAATATTTTCTGGTGACATGGGTGCTAGAATGCAGAAAGGAGGCTTTTAGTTTAAATCCAGCTTGAACAACCAGGGTATTGTGTCCTAAGTATGTTGTATTTTCATCAATAGTGGTTTACACTAAATTCTGAGAAGCAAGCAAAGCAGAAGCTATATTCTATATTTTTTGTAGTTCACTTGAATAACTCAAAATGACCACACTAAAGAAAATTTCTAATGCTTGATACTAGAATTTTTCTTTGTCTATGGTTCTAGGGAGCATTGTCAGCCCTAATGGCCTTAAAATAAGGCTTTGTCAAACAACCTTGGTGTTATTTGTACTTAGTTGATCTTCCCTAGTTGGAGGACCTTCCAATTTTTCTATTGCCTATTTCATATCCCCTGTATCCTACTATTTGCCTCCCCATGGTCCTTTTACACTTCTTTGGTTTCTGGAAATACTGAATGTTGTACATGAAGAGGCTTTTGAGATAGGAACATGAGATGAGAGAAAATATGTTTCTGGGTCTGGGTACCTCATTACATATGTCTTCTAGATCCATCCTTTTACCTGTCAATTTCATAGTTTCATTTTTCTTTACAGCTGCACAATATTACATGAAGTATATGAATCACATTTTCATTATCCATTCATGTGTGGAGGATATTTAGTTGTTTCCATTTCCTCAGTATTGTTATTAGGAAGCAATACACAGGACTGAGAAACTATCTATAGAGTAGAATGTCAACTTCCAAAGGCACAAGAGAAGGAGTGGTATAGCTGAGTCATAGGACAGATTTGTTTTTAGATTTTGAGGATTCTCTAACATATCACCACAGTGGTTCAGCCAGTTTTCAACCCTATCAATGATGAATAAGGGTTCTCCTTTCCCCATGACCTCACCTGCATTTGTTGTCAGATGTTTTGTGAATTTTAGCCATTCTTACTGGGGTAAGCTGAAAACTCAAAAGTTGTTTTTCATTTGTACTTACCTAATTATTAAGGATGATGAACACTTTTTGAAGTCCTTATTCATTTTTGTTTCTACAATAGAGAAATCTCTAGTCCTCTTTTTTTTTCCTTTTCTCTTTTATTAGTTCAAATTAGGAAAAACCTTGCTTCACATGTCAATCCCTTCTTCCTCTCCCTCTCCTCGCCCCCACCCCTCCCCCAACCCCCATCAACCCACCACCCCATTCCTCCTCCACTCCCCAGGGAGGGTAGGGCCCTCAATGGGTACTTCCCAAAGTCCACCACATCATCCTGGGCCGGGCCTAGGCCTTGCCCCATGTGTTTAGGCTGAGGGAGCATCCCTTCACTTGGGATGGGCTCTCAAAGTCCCTTCTTATGCCAGGTAAAAATACTGATCCACTACCAGGGGCCCCATAGAGTGCCAAGGCCTCCTCATTGACATCCATGTTCAGGGGTCTGGATCAGTCCTGTGCTGGCCTCCCAGACAGCAATCTGGGGTCCATGTGCTCCCCCTTGTTCAGGCCAGCAGTTTCTGAGGGTTTCTCCAGCCTGGTACAGACACCTTTGATCTTTATTCCTCCCTCTCTTCAACTAAGTTCGAGAGTTCAGTTCAGTGTATATCTGTGGATGTCTGCCTCTGCTTCCATCAGTCACTGGATGAGGGCTCTAGGATGGCATAAAAAGTAGTCATCAATCTGATTTTAAGGGAAGAGCATTTAGGTTATCATCTCCACCATTGCCTGGATTGTCAGATCGTGTCATCCTTGTAGGTCTCTGGGAATCTCCCTAGTGCCAGATCTCTCCTCAGACCTCTAGTGGCTCCCTCTAACATGGTATCCTTCATCCTGCTCTCTCTCCTCTATTCTTCCCCCAGCTCGATATTTCTGCTACTCCATTTCCTCTGCTCCACTCTTCCTCTTCTGCTCTCATTCTGGCAGCTACCTCTCCCCTACCCTCATGCTCTCAATTAGATCAGGAGTTCCTGCCCCTTCCCAATTCTGGGGTCCATTCAGGTATCCTTTAGAGACATTCATGTTTCCTAGTTTCTTTGGTGAAGAGGATTATATACTGGTAATCCTTTGCTCTATGTCTAAAATTCATATATGAGTGAGTACATAACACGTTTGTCTTTTTGTGACTGGGTTACCTTACTCAGGATGGTTTCTTCTAGTTCCATCCATTTGCCCGCGAATTTCAAGATTCCATTTTTTTTTTCTGCTGAGTGGTACTCCATTGTATAAATGTACCACATTTTCTCTATCCGTTCTTCAGTGGAGGGGCATCTAGGTTTCGTCCAGGTACTGGCTATTACAAACAATGCTGCTATGAACATGGTTGAACATATGGCCTTGTTGTATGAATGTGCATTATTTGGGCATATACCCAAGAGAGGAATTGCTGGATCTTGAGGTAGACTGATTTCCCATTTTTCTGAGCAACTGCCATATTGATTTCCAGAGTGGTCTTACACGGTCGCACTTCCATCAGCAATAGAGGAGTGTTCCTTTTTTCTCCACATCCTCTCCAGCATAGATTTTCATTGGTGTTTCTTATTTTTGCCATTCTGGCCAGTGTAAGATGGTATCTCAGAGCTGTTTTGAGTTGTATTTCTCTGATGGCCAAGGATTTTGAGCACTTTCTTAAGTGTCTTTCAGCCATTTCAGATTCCTCTGTTGAGAATTCTCTATTTAGTTCTGCACCCCACATTTAAATTTCATTGATTGGTGTTTTGGTGGCTAGCTTCTTGAGTTCATTGTATATTTTGGATATCAGCCCTCTGTCAGATGTGGGGTTGGTGAAGATCTTTTCCCATTCTGTGGGCTGTCATTTTTGTCTTACTGACTTTGCCTTAAAGAAGCTTCTCAGTTTCAGGAGGTCCCATTTATTAATTGGAGATCTCAATGTCTCTGCTACTGGCATAACGTTCAGGAAGCTGTCTCCTGTACCAATTCCTTCAAGGGAATCTCCCATTTTCTCTTCTAGAAGATTCAGTGTGGCTGGATTTATGTTGAGATCTTTAATCCATTTGGACTTATGTTTTGTGCATGGTGACACATATGGTTCTATCTGCAATCGTCTGCATGTCCAAATCCAATTGTGCTAGCACCAATTGTTGAAGATGCTTTCTATTTTCCATTATATAGATTTAGCATATTTGTCAAAAATCAGGTTTTCATACATGCATGGATTAATACCAGGTTTGTCAATTCGAACACATTGGTCTATCTGTCTATATTTGTGCCAATACCAAGCTTTTTTCAGATCTATGGCTCTATTAAGGAGCTTGAAGTCAGGGATGGTGATGCCTCCAGAAGATCCTTTATTGTACAGAATTGTTTTGGCTTTCCTGGGATTTTTGTTTTTCCATATAAAGTTGATTATTGTTCTTTCAAGGTCTGTGAAGAACTGTGTTGGGATTTTGATGGGGATGTGTTGACTCTGTAGATTACTTTTGCAAGATTGCCATTTTACTATGTTGATTCTACCTATCCAAGAGCATGGGAGACCTTTCCATTTTCTGGTATCTTCTTTATTTTCTTTCTTTAAGACTCAAAGTTCTTACTGTACAGTTCTTTCACTTTTTTGGTTAGCATTGCCCCAAGATATTTTATGTTTCTTTTGGTTATTGTAAAAGCTGATGTTTCTCTGAATTCTTTCTCATTGTATTTATCATCTGTATACAGTAGGGCTACTGATTTTTTTTTTTAGTTAATTTTGTATCCTGCTACTTTGCTGAAGGTGTTTATCATCTGTAGGAGTTCCCTGGTAGAGTTTTTCAGGTCATTTATCTAGACAATCATATCATCTGCAAATAGTGAAAGTTTGACTTCTTCCTTTCTAATTTGTATCCCCTTGATATCCTTTTCTTGTCTTAATGCTCTAGCTAGAACTTCAAGTACAATATTGAAGAGATATGGAGAGAGTGGACAGCCTTGTCTTGTTCCTGATTTTAGAGGAATCACTTTGAGTTTCTCCCCATTTAGTTTAATGTTGGCTGTTGGTTTGGTGTGTATTGCTTTTATCAGGTTTAGATATATTCCTGTTATCTCCAAGATCTTTATCATGAAGGGATGTTGGATTTTATCAAAGGCTTTTTCAGCATCTAGTGAGATGATCATGTGGTTTTTCTTTCTCAGTTTGTTTATATGGTGGATTTCATTGATGGATTTTCATATGTTGAACCATCCTTGCATCCCTGGGATGAAACCTACTTGATCACAGTGGATGATTTTTCTGATGTGTTCTTGGAATTGGTTCGCCAATATTTTGTTGAGTATTTTTGCATCGATGTTCATGAGGGATATTGGTCTGTAGTTCTCCTTTTTAGTTGTATCTTTGTGTGGCTTGATTATCAAAGTGATTGTAGCCTCCTGAAAAGAGTTTAGCATTGTCTCTTCTGCTTCCATTGTGTGGAACAATTTGAGGAGTGCTGGTATTAGCTATTGTATGAATTTCTCGTAGAACTCTGCAGTGAAGCCATATGCCCCTGGCCTTTTTTTTTTTGGTTGGGAGGCTTTTGATGACTGTTTCTATTTCACTATGGGTTATAGGTTGATTTAAACTGCTTATTTGTCCTTGGTTTAATTTTGGTAAGAGATATCTATCCAGAAAATTGTCCATTTCCTTTGCATTTTCTAATTTTTTGGAGTACAGGTTTTCATGATGATTCTCTGGATTTCCTCAGTGTCTGCTGTTATATCCCCCTTTTCATGTCTGATTTTGTTAATTAGCATTCTCTCTCTCTCTCTCTCTCTCTCTCTCTCTCTCTGCCTTTTGGTTAGTTTTGATAGAGGTTTGTCTATCCTGTTGATCTTCTCAAAGAACCAACTCTTTGTTTCACTGATTCTTTGTATTGTTTTCCTAGTTTCTACTTTATTCATTTCAGCCCTCAATTTGATTATTTCCTGGCATCTACTCCTCTGTGGTGAGTTTGCTTCTTTTTGCTCTAAAGCTTTCAGTTGTTCTGTCAATTCTCTAGTGTGACTATTCTCCAATTTCTTCATGTGGGTACTTAGTTCTATGAACTTTCCTCTTAGCACTGCTTTCAGAGTGTTCCATAAGTTTGGGTATGTTGTGTCTACATTCTCATTAAATTCTAGGAAGTCTTTAGTTACTTTTTTTATTTCTTCCTCAACCCAGGAATGATGCAATTGAGTGTTATTAAATTTCCATTAGTTTGTAGGTTTTCTGAAATTTGTTTTGCTGTTGAATTCAAACTTTAAAGCATGGTGGTCTGATAAGATACAGGGTGTTATTCCAGTTTTTTATCTGTTGAGTTTTGCTTTGTTTCCCACTATGTTGTCAGTTTTTAGAGAAGGTGCAATGTGGTGCTGAGAAGAAGGCATATTCTTTTATGTTTGGATGGAATGTTATATAGATATCTGCTAAATCCAGTTGGGTTATATCTTTTGTTAGATCCTTTGTTTCTTTGTTAAGTTTCTGTCTGGTTGTCCTGTCTAGTGTTGAAAGCAGGGTGTTAAGTCTCCTACTACAAATGTGTGGGGTTTTATTTGTGGTTTGAACTTTCATAGTGTTTCTTTTACAAATGTGGGTGCCTTCGAATTTGGGGTATAAATATTCAGGATTGAGACTTCATCTTGATGGACTTTTTCTGTGATGAGTATGAAATGCCCTTCTTCATCTCTTTTGGTTGATTTTAGTTTGAAGTTGAATTTGTTAGATAGTAAGATTGCTACACCAGATTTTTTCTTGGGTCCATTTGATTGGAAAATCTTTTCCCAACCCTTTACTCTGAGGTAACACTTGTTTTTGAAGTTGAGTGTGTTTCTTTTATACAGCATAAGGATGGATTCTGTCTTCATATCTATTCTGTTAGCCTGTATCATTTTATGGGCAGGTTAAGACCATTGACATCGAGGGATATTAATGTTCATTGATTGTTGGTTCTTGTTTGTTTTGGATTTATTGTTGGCTGTGTCATTGTGTGTTGATTTCACCATCCTGTTTCTTTTTGTGTTTGGTAAAGTTAGATTATCTATTGCCTATGTTTTCATGAGTGTAGTTATCTTTGCTGGGTTGGAGTTTTTCTTCCAGAACTTTCTGTAGCGCTGGATTTGTGGATATGTATTGTTTAAGTCTGGTTTTGCAATGGAATGTCTTGTTTCCTCCATCTATAGTGATTGAAAGCTTTTGGGTACATTAGTCTGGGTTGGCATCCATGCTCCCTCAGTGTTTGTAGGATATCTATCCAGGACCTTCTAGCTTTCAAAGTTTCCATCGAGAAGTCATGTGTTATTCTAATAGGTGTGCCTTTATATGTTACTTGGCCATTTTCCTTTGTTGCTTTTAATATTTTCTCATTATTCTGTGGGTTTGGTGTTTTATTATTATGTGTCAGGAACTTCTTTTTGTTGTCCAGTCTGTTTGGTGTTCTGTATGCTTCTTGTACTTATATAAGCATATCCTTCTATAGGTTTGGGAAGTTTTCTATGATTTTGTTGAATATGTTTTCTGTACCTTGAGCTGTATTTCTTCACCTTCTTCTATACCTATTATTCTTAGGTTTGGCCTTTTCACGGTGTCCCATATTTCCTGGATATTTGTATTAGGGATTTGTTGGACTTGAGATTTTCTTTGGTCAATGAGTGTATATTCTCTAGCGAGTCTTCAACAACTGAGATTCTCTCTTCCATCTCTTCTATTCTATTGTTTATACTCACATTGTTAGTTCCTGATCATTTATCTATCCTATTTCCAGCATCCCCTCATTCTGTGTTTTCTTTATTGTTTCTATTTCAGCTTTCATGCCTTGAACTTTTTTGAGTGCTTCCTTCCCTTGTTTGGTTCTTTCTTCTTTGCTTTCTTTAGATTCTTTAAGAGATTTGTTTATTTCTTGAATTTTTTTGGTTGTCTTTTCCTCCATTTCATGTAAATTTTACTTGTTTTTTAATTCTATTTCCTTAAGGGATTTTCTTGTTTTCTCTTTAAAGGTCTCTATCATCTACCTAAGATAATTTTTAAGGTCCATTTCTTCCTCATCCTCTGTGTTGGGCTTTTCAGATCTTGCTGGTGTGGAGTCCCTGGATTTTGGTGGTGTCATATTGGTCTTTCTGTTGTTGAGTCTGTTCTTATTCTCTCTTCTTCCAATCTCTTCTTCTTGTGGGTGCAAGTGGGGTCTCTGTATCTCCTCTAGTCACCCGGTGGTGTGTGTGGGCGAAGACTTCAATGTCTGCTGCTCTAGATGGTCTTGTCTCTCCTGGTAGTCTCCTCACTTAGTAGAGGTCGGGCCAGTGGAGAGGGAAGGAAGAGTGAGGTGTTTCTAGACTCAGGGAGATTCTCCTTGTCTGGGGAAGGTGCACTCTATGCAGGCACAGGCCCACAGAAATCAGGGATGATTGGGATGTTGGGCAAGAGTAGGGCAGGAGCAGAGTGTACACTCACCTCAGTAGAGGTCAGGCTGGTGGAGAGGGCCAGAACTCTCTAGTGATCTTAACCCTATTTCTTAATTGGGTCAATGGTTTTTTTGAATGTTTGTGTTTTGGAGTTTTTTGTATATTTTTACACTTATCCCCAATCAGGGTTATAGCTGGCAAAAACACACTCCAATTGTGTAGGATTTTTTCTTCACTTCATTGATTATTTCCTTTCATATACAGACACTTTTTGATGTTTGGAGGTCCTACTGCTACAATTGTTGGTCTTAATCCCTATTCAAATGGATTTTTATTCAGAACATCCTTTCCTACACCTAAAACTTGTATGGCTCTTCTAATATTTTTTTTTAACATTCTAATAATGTTTGCAGGTTATAAATTGAAGTCTTTAAGCTACTTGGAGCTACTTCATGCAGGATGTTAGAGGTAGGTCTGATTTTTTTCTTCTACATATTCACACCCAGTTTTCCAAGCACCGCTTGTTTAAAATGCTGTATTGTCTCTGGGATATGGTTTTTGCCTCTTTGTTAATTATCAGGTACCTGAACATGTATTTATGTTCAGGTCTTGTACTTTGATTGATGCCTATTTTGTGTCAGAAACATGTTTTTTTTATTACTATAACTGTATAGAGTATCTTGAAGTCTAGAATGGTAATTCCTCCAGTATTATTTGTTTTCCTAAGTATTGTTTGTGTACATGGAATCTTTTATGATTCCATATGTATTTTAGTATTTATTTATGTGAAGAATATTCAAGATGGTCATTTTCACATGATAAATTCTACTGATCCATGAACATGGAATGTTTTTCTATTCTCCAGTATTATTCTCAACCTCTTTTTCAGAGATCTAAAGTTATATTTTCACCACTTTGTTTAGGTTTATTCTAAGATATTTTATTGTCTTTAATAATGTTGTAAAAAAGAATGTGTCCAAGAAGTATTTTTCTCAGTATCTGTTGATAGTCTATAAAAAGGGAAATTTCTTTTATAATTTGATTTTATACAGTGTTGATTTTCTGTTGTTTCTACAAGTTTTCTGGTAGAATATTTTCAATATCTTATGTGTAATATCATATGGTCTGAAAATGAGAATAATTTGACTGCCTCTTTTCTGGTTTGTATCCTTTTAGTTTCTTTATCTTGATGTATTATTATAGATAGTGCTTCTAGAATTATATTGAAATGGAGTGGGGACAGTGGACAGTCCTGTCTCATTCTTGATTATAAATTAGATTGCTTTGAGCTTTTTGCCTTTTAGGATACTGGTGGCTTTGGGTTTGGCATACATGGCTTTTATTATGTTGAGGTATACTCCCCCTGGTCCTATTCTTTCTAGGACTTTTATCATGAAATCATACTAGATTTTGCCAAAGGCCTTTCCTGCATTTATCCTTTTATATTTCCCAACATAATGGAGTACACGTTTTTAAAGTATTCTCTGATAATATTCTGAATTTCTTTGGTGTCTGTTTAAATGTTCCCCTGTGAACTTATAATTCTGCTAATTTTGATCATCTCTTTCAGTAAGTTGACTCAAGATTCTATCAATCCAGTTATCTTCTCAAAAGACCAGTACATGGATATATTGATTCTTTTCATTGCATTTTTTTTGTATTTCCCAAATTTATGCTTGAATTTCATTATTTCTTACTTTTTACCTAGTTTGGGTTTGGTGTCTTCTTATGTTTCAAAATTTTTGAGTTTCATCTTTAAGTCATTTATTTGTGCTCTTTATAACTTAAAGACAAAAGCCATATGACTGTCTAAATAGGGGCAGTCAAAGCCAAATCTAAAATATATTTTGAAGTCACAGAGAGAGTAGAATTGGAGGGAATGTACTTCAACATATAACTGTTAATATTGTCTTTCTCTTTATTCTTGATTATATTTCGACATCTGCAAAATGGCTTCACTTTTAACCCCATTTCTTTCTTTCATAGTCTTCCAGATAACCCCTTATGTTTCTCACATGGTTAACAGGAGTTAAATTGATTATATTCACCCACATACTTGATATTTCTCCTTTTGTTTCTGTGTTTAACAGCCCTTGCTGTCCTAGAACTCACTTTGCAGACTACACTGGCTTCAAACTCACCAAGATCCACTTGCCTCTGCTCCCAAGTGCTAGGATTAAAGATGTGTGTCACCAACATCGGGCCTCCTTTCTTTTACTACACATAGATGCCAATACTTACCTGTTCCAAAAGGAACTGGAAAACATCTGGAAACTGCTCAATCGCCACTCATCACTCTCAATAGAAGCAGATCAGATTGTCTTTACTTTATTTATACCTCTGCAACCATGTCTCTGTGTGTTTCCCTTTTCTTAAAGTAGATTTTCCAAATCTTGGTAATGAATAACATTTTCGCCACAAGTACAATCGGACTTCCATGCAACACCTCATCCATGTATCCATGTGCAACACTTCATCATTTCTGTTGGCTAAAGGAAAATTGTGTAGACCCTACCCTGCTTTATTGTCTCTACTGCCATTGAAATAAGCTCCAGAGTGACTTGTGAATTGCTCACATGTCTGTCACCTTCTATAGCTATTTAGTTTGTTTTAAAATATGTACGGTCAAATATAGAATTTTTAGATAATACAACTGAAAGCAATTGCAAAATTAATTAAATAAGAAATAAAATAAGAGGCAAATGTTATTACGGATAATTAGAATGTTTTCCCTGTTCTGCATTGCATTTCATTTGTAGGAGTTACACATCTGCTATTTTGGGAAAGAAAAAAAAAACTTATGGAAATATACATTAAATAGCATTATTTATAAGAATATTTATCACAGTCACTCCAGATCCCATAATCCTGGATATCCATGCCCTCATAAATACTGTGTCATAGCAATCTTTTTTTTCCTCACACTGCTCAGTGTGAGAAAATTTTCAGTTCAGGAGCCAGATGTTTTATCTCTTCAGTGCCAGATATTTAGATGTTCACACATTCAACAATGACTGGTTAATTTTGCTTTATTTGTTTTCATTTGGTTATTTCATATCATGTATAAACAGACTAAATTCCTTTTATAATTAACCTGATATTGTTTAAACATAGAAGACAGTAGAATGTTGCTTATCTTCTAGTTGAATCTCAGTGAATCCCATTCTTCAATTTATAACATGACTTCTATAATGTTGTCAATCAAGATATTATACAATAAAAAATTCACATATTCTCATTATCCATACAAATTAGGCCTTCATCATGACATTTTATAAATGTTAATATTAGACATGTCATCCCAGAATATAAAAAACATCACAAGGAATTTTGATCTGAAAGCAGTTCTTATTGAGTCTTCTGTTCTAGGTGTTAACATTTCATCATTTTAAATTTTTACTTAGGTTTGCTTTTCATCACGGTCCAATTTTTTAAATATAACATTTGATAATGATCACACAGTGAATAACATCTCTTCATATTAGCTCCTATTCATCTTCCAGATCTTCTTTTATTTTTCAAATGTTGATGCATCCCTGCCTTAAATAACATCTACACAGAAATACAGTCTTGTTGTTGGCATTGTACACATTAAGGCAGCTTCTTACCTAACAAAGCATCATGATAAGCATGAAAAGCTGGAAAAACAACCTCTTCCAATAAACAACATGATAGAAAAGAAAAAGGAGAAACTGCTGTACTCCAAGAAATACTACAATCTCACATCCAGATATCAACAAAATGATTCCCTTACAGAATTTGTTGAATCCTAATTCTAAAGGATACTGAACAGTGTGAGAAACAAAAAGAGTGACATGACACAGTATACATGAGGGCATGGATATCCAGGATTATGGGATCTGGAGTGACTGTGATAAATATTCTTATAAAATCTGTGGTTTTCCAAGATAGAGATAATTTACACTGACTTTTAGTGTATTAAATTAGGCATTGTAGTATTACAAAAGATGTAGCATAATTCATAGCATTTCACAAAGATTTCTGATCATGAGATTCCAGTGTGGCATCAGTGAGAACCCCACAGCAAACCCACTATACTTTTTAAAAATTCAAGATAACTAAGAGTTTAAAAATTCAATTTTGCTGGGCGTTGGTGGCACACACCTTTAATCCCAGAACTAGGGAGGCAGAGGCAGGCAGATCTCTGTGAGTTTGAGGCCAACCTGGTCTCCAGAGCGAGTGCCAGGATAGGCTCCAAAGCTACACAGAGAAACCCTGTCTCGAAACGCCCCCCCCATAAAAAATCAATTTTACCACTAGTTTGCCTGACTTAGTAACAGGGCTCTGAAAGCTCCATAGAAACATAAATGATTGAGGTCCACTAACGAACATGAACTCATGGTGTCATAAAGTACTTAGAAAAAGGGAAGTTACACAGGGAAAGCGGAATCAGAACTTCGTTACATGACCTATGACTATTTCAAATAATTTGGACATTTTTCTGCTAGGTCTTCTCTGACAAACTGTAAATTGCCTTATGTGAATTAATGAAGATCTGAGAACATCTGGTCCTATGGTAGAGTAACACACCACTTGCAGAAAAGATGAATGGAATCATTTTAATGAGAACTCTAAATTTGGAACTAGCATTATTTTCCATATTCTTTGCTTGCCATTTTCCTGTGTTACTTCCAACTTCTCCAAAAGGTTTTTGAGAGTGCCTGCTGGACTTATTTAAGCAACTCTGTGTTTTTTTCTTGTAACAAATGATGAATGAATAATATCAAAGTCTCTAATAATACAACAAACTACATGAAATTAAGCTTTCTAGAATATCTATTAGGTATTTAAATGAGTGATATAATTCCTATTACATTTACCATCCATCTTGTTTTAGAGTCTACTACTTATGACTATACAGAGTACTGAAAATAAAAGCCTGTAGCCAGACGAAAGAAAGTGCATTCTATGACTCTTAGTAACTCTTTTGATCATGGGAGCACTACAGTTTTTATGCTTACTTCCTCATACAATATCTTATGTCATCCTAGTTTATATAACTACTATAAAAATTAGGCAAGATGATCCCAGCAGGGTCCAGACCATCTAGAGACTGCCAGCCAGTGCCCTAGTCCATTACTATGCCCACAGGATAAGGAAGAGGAGAACCATCAGTGTATTGCTTACACTCAGTGGAAGGGAAACTTGGTCCCATAACCATTAAGAGAGAAAGACACTCTTTCTGCACCCACTGGAAGAAGGGATGGGAAGAAGACAACATAAAAACACATTCAACAACAGAAAATTCAATATGATACCACCAGAGTCTAGGGACTATACCAGCAAATATTGAACATCCCAATGCAGATGAAGCAGAAGAGAAGGACCATAAAAACAACTTCATGAAAATGATAGAGGCCCTCCCTTAAGGAAGTGGAAGATAAAACAAACAAAAAATATAATAAATCAACAATTCTCATAAAGAAAGCCAAGAAAAAAATGTTCAAACAGATGAAGGAAACAGTTCAAGACCTGAAAACTGAAACAGAGACAATTAAAAAAACACAAACTGCGTTGCGTTGGTGGCTCATGTGTTTAATGCCAGCACTCGGGAGGCAGAGATAGGTGGGTCTCTGTGAGTTCGAGGCCAGTCAGATCTATAGAGCGAGTGCCAGGATAGGCTCCAAAGCTACATAGAGAAACTCTGTCTCGAAAAACCAAAAAGAAAAAACAACCCACAAACTTAGGGAATGCTGGAAACAGAAAAGCTGGGTAAAATGATCACGAACTACAGATGCAAGCATAACCAACAGAATACAAGAGATGGAAGAGAGAATCTCACATGTTGAAGATACACTAGGAGAAATAGATTCATCGACCAAAATAATCTTAAGTCCAACAAATCCTTAACACAAAAAGTCCAGGAAAATGGGACACCATGTAAAGAACAAACCTAAGAATAATAGATATAGAAGAAGGTGAAGAAATGCACCTCAAATGCTCAGAAAACATATTCAACCAAATCATGGAAAAAAACTTACCCAACCTAAAGAAAGACATACCAATGAAAGTACAAGAAATTTACAGAACACCAAATAGAGTGAACCACAAAAAAGTCCCCTTGCTACATAATAATCAAAACCTCAAACATACAGAATAAAGAAATAATATTAAGAGCAGCTAAGGAAAAATGTCAATAACATATAAAGGCAAACCTAGCAGAATTACACCTGACTTATCTGAAACCTGGAAACTCTGAGAGCTAGAAAGTCCTGGATAGATAATCTACCAACATTAAGAGACCATGGATACCAGTCCAGACTACTATACCCAGAAAATATTTCAATCACTATACATGGAAAAAAACAAGACATTTCACAGCACAACCAGATTTAAAAATACATATACACTACCCCAGCCCTACAGAAAGTTCTGGAAGGAAAAACTCTATCCCAAGGAAGATAATTGCAACCAGAGAAACATAGGAAATAGACAATCACACTTTACCAAACCCCAAAGAAGAAAAGGTGTGAAAATACACACAAATGAATCCAAAACAAACAAGAATGAACAATCAATGGTTATTAATATCCTTCAATATTGATGGTCTTAAATCACCTATAAAAAGACACAGGCTAACAGAATAGATACAAATACAGAATCCATTCTTCTGCTGCATAAAAGAAACACACCTCAACTTCAGAGACAGACATTTCCTCAGAGGTAAGGGTTGGGAAAAGATTTTCCAATCAAATGGAACCAAGAAATAAGCAGGAGTAGCAATCCTAATATCTAACAAATTAGATTTAAACTAAAATAAATCTAAAGTGATGAAAGGGTCATTTCATATTCATCAAAGGAGAAATCCATCAAGATGAAGTCTCAATTCTGAATATCTATGACCCAAAAAATACAAAGGCATCCATGTTCATAAAAGAAATATTCTTAAAACTCAAATAGCACATTAATCCTCACACAATTATTGGGGGAGACTTCAACACCCCACTCAGTTTGGGATAGGGATGGGGTTCAGGGGAGGAAAAGAGGGAGAAGGAACTTGGATTGGCGTGTAAAATAAGCTTATTTGTAATTTAAATAAAAAATAGAAAAAATGAAGGGAGATAATTCTTAAAAAGCATGGGGTTTGCAGGAAGTAGACCCCCAATAAACTTTGGATAGTATAGTTTTGACCATGGTGATGATGGTGTAACCTTGCTAGAGCAGAAGTACTCAAAAGACTCAGATTTAAATCAGGAACAGGCAAAAATTAGTGTAGATTCACAATTACTTAAACCCCTAGGTTTAGTAGAAAGTAGTGTTGGCTCTGCTAGACAGGCAGATTGCATTTTTGAGAAACACTGATCAATGAGCTCGAAGTTCTAATATATCTACCACAGTGACTTTAGTTCTCCCTTTCCACACCACAATTTGCATAAGCAGGTCTCTCATCATTCTTGCTTTACCTGAAATCTGTAGGAAAGCAGGCTTGCAACTGTGGAAGTGTACATAGATTAGGCAGGGCAACTCTGATGTCTACTGTTTGAAAACCAGGTTCTGAGGCGTGGTTCCCTCTTAATTCGCAAGAAATTTATCCTAACTGTAATCAGAGAGGCTGTGATCACTTGATAAAGATCTCTTTCGAGCTTGACCTATAGCTGGAGCACAAGAAAAGAATGACTGAAGAATGCTTTCCAGTTATAACAAAGTATTTGCAAAATATGTGACAGAAGCAAACCCAAACCACAACTGTGTTAAAATAGTAGATTTCTTGTCAATTATTCAAAAGGTCAAAATTCAATTATTTATATGCATATACTAATAAGATCCTTTACTTCAGGTTGTAATGTAATACTTATAATATTTAGACAATTGCTTTAGTTCTCATCTTTAGCTTCAAACATAATATATCAGTTAAAGAAAATGGCACTAGCTCATAGTAGTGGGGATGGGGCTGAAGCAGGGGGCCCACACATGTAGGGGCAGTAGAGTTACATAGCAAGGCTCTGTCCTCAAATAAAAGATGAACAATTTTTAATGATAACTTAAAATTTTTTAATACTTTTATCTTCATGTATTCTTTAATACTTTCATTCTCTATTTCATCACGTCCCAGAACCTGCCCTGCCTCATTTCCCTCTCCTCCAGATCCATTGCTCCTTGATTTTCCTTCAAAAGGGGAAAAACAAGCAGGCCTCCCAGGGATATGCACCTAACACAATTTTTTTCCTGATAACTGAAAGCCTCAACTCTTTTACATTTTGGGGAGGAATAGAATAACGTGATTATCCCTAGCTTTCACTTCTTTTGACAAATCACCTTTCTTGCCAACTTTAAATTTTGATTAACTCTTTTAGGAACAACTGCTTTTTCCCACTCTCCTCAATGTGCAGAAGTGAAATATACATGTTGGAGAAATGTCTGACTCTGTCAAAGGCTGGTGGATGAGAGCATAATTTGGTCCCAGCTGCTACCTGAAGTTTATCCTGCAATTCTCAAGTTGGAGTTAGACTGTGAAAAGAGTAAGTAAATCCAGTCTTGCTTTTAGCAGTTATGTGGCAAAAAAAAAAAACAGCAAAAGTCAACAAAGCCACAGAGTGTTCTCAGTCAGAGGGAGCAATATGACCTTTCCTTCATCTCTTCAAGGATATGCCTCTTGAAGGAGAGTTTTAGAATCCTTCACGGGGATAAGACATTCACATATGTGAGGAATATCTTAGAATCACAGCATCCTGAAAATTTCATTGTGGTTTCTTAATACTAGCAGTTGAGATTGTGAGTTATGACTATTTTTAATATTTCATCTTGGGTTCTGCTTTGGGCAATGCTTCTGCTTTCCAGGGGATTGGATGCCTTATAACAGGAAACACTAACTGAGCCAGTCTTCAGAGCCCAGTCATTCCACTGAAAATTCTAAAGGGACAAGCTTTCACCACTGAACAAATATAGGGCAGAGAAAGCTTATCAAATCAATTTTTGTGTGACAGAAATTATTTTGGATCAAAGCCAGATTCTAGAATAAAGTCAAATTATGCATCTGCTACCCTGAACTGTGTAAAGCAATCTGACAATGAAACTGTGGGGTCCTTGAACTAATATTAGCTCAAATTGGGCCCATGATAGATTCTAAAAGCTGGTGCAGCTGTATGGAATAATTTTACTATTAATGGTAGGGTTTTTTTCCTAAATTAAACAGCTTTCAAGCTCTGCCCACAGCAACCATACACATATATCAGCCATTCTTTTTAGAGGATGGTTACCTTCTTCAATAGAATATAATTGTACCACAAAGCAATGTTTCCTTATGTACTTACAAAAATTACAGTTTTCACATTCACTTAGTAACTTTAAGTCTTTCCACCTTCAGCACTGAGATAGCAAATGAAAGTGATTTGTCAGTAGAGAGGGCCTTTGTGTCTATGTTTATTAGTATTCAGGCATCTAGTGAAGCTGATTGTCATACCCACTCAAACACCCCAGAGTATTACTATGACTCAAATAAAAAAAAATGCACACACACACACACACACACACACACACAATTGCATAATTTTCCCAAATTGTATTTTAATTAATATTTCCAAAACTATCCCTCATTTACACTTCATTTTATTTTTGATGAATGTTTTTCTAAGAGTTCCATGTTTTCAGAAACACACAAAGCACAGAAATACACATGCAAGAATGTGTCCATCCACTAATTTTGTATTTTAAGAATGAGTAAGCATTATTTAATAATAATGCTTTGACCCAGGCAGACCACAACCTGAGATAGGAGAAATTTCTGTCGCCAGACCCCTGGGAATTCTCCTAAGAAAAAAATGTAAGAGGATGCTGATATTCACAGGCATTTCTATTTAGCATATTTCATAGCACATCTTTACAAGCCATAGGTTTCTAACTTAAGAAATAGCTTAATCATGGAGACAAAAATGCCTTTTGGTCCTCTAAAATTCAAATTGCCTTTTTTTTCCTGAATAGCCTTAGGGAGATGCTATGCTGCCTATCCAGAGGCCAACGTCTTTACAGTGTTGTAAACCAGTACTAAGAACACAGTTAGGAATGAACACATTGCCTCTCTCCACGTTCCTTAGCGGTCCACAGAAAAACAAGTGCTAGTGAGGGCACATGGTCTATGCTCCCTAAGATGCAGGCATTCAGGAAATATCCTCAAAGTCCATGCGGAAGCTCCCAAATCCTTTCCTGTAGAGCTCACTTAACATAACCTTTCATAGAATTAAATATCTTTCATACTTCTACTTGAGCTGACACATTGTGTCTGCAAAAATGCTTTTCTAATTATGAGAGCAACTCTGTTGAGATGAATGTACACCTTGATTAAGTCATAAATCTTCAGGTGTTTAAGAAACCTCATGGATAACTTAGAAATTTGAGAGGTGTTACCAAAGAAGATAGACAAGTCTGTTAGCAACAGCCCATCTCTAATAAAGTGTTGACGATCAAATGTATTAAGAAGGTGTTTGTATCAACTCATACTTACATGTTAATATCATTTTGTGTAAAAGAGGCAAAGACATACATCAACAAAATGGTAATCCTGATTCAAGTTATGAGAAAGTTCTTGCGAAAGCTTCATAGATATTTTGTGTCTGCACTATAATGACTTTAATTTATTTTTTCAAAATTTATCTGGACACAAACATAATATCACCATATTTTGCAGTGATAGAGGGAGCTTTACAATTATGTTACAGGAAATCATGTTTCCATACATATGACTCGTAATTTAGATTGCACAATGTCAACAACTGCTTCTCACTTTCTCAGCATTTTAGCACTTAAGCATGTAGAGACAGGGAGTCCTCACTCTGACATCATGGAAGGCACTGACTACAGAAATGCTCAGATTAGTCATAACTTTAATCTTCTTCTGAAAGTCAAAATGATAAAACCATTTAGATCAACACCCAAAACTCTCTTTAATGCTTGCCAGAAAAGAATGCTACTTTATGGTGATGAAATCAAGATATGGACTAAGAAAGCAACTTATCTTCAGAGAATAAAGTAGTAAAACAGAATTAAAATACAAATCTCTTCATTATCTGAGACAGGCAGTGATAGGCAACCAGTTCAAGACAAAGAAAAGATGTATCAGGCATAAAAAAATCTGATGTTATCTGCCATGTAAATTTTCTCTCTGAAGTATGCCAATTTCTCTTTGCACTTTAAGAATTTTTAAAACTAAAACTGGCTCTAAAATTACATAATGATTTTGAAATAAATACAATTATACTCATGAAACTCTACAGATCTATTAAATACTGTGGGAGATATTTGATTTATTTCTCGAATTAGACTGCAGGAAAAAAATCTTTGTTTGTCTTTATCCCTCCAAGTTTTTCTTTGGATAGGACCTATCACGGTTATTAAATATGTCTTGCCTATTGATCTAAGAGAAGTTTGACTTGTGTGTATTGACATTTCAAGCTTTAAAAATGAGGTATCCTTATACCAAGGGTTGGAGAGTTGGTTCAGCAGTTTAAATACTTAACTGTTCAGTTCCCAGTACTCACTTAGGTGAGCACCCAAGTACCAATAACTCCTTTCCCAATGGCTCTGATGCCCCCTTTTATCCTCTATAGTGGCCTGCACTCATAAACACATATACTCATAATTTAAAAGAAATCTTTGAAAATGTATGTTTTTCAAACTGAAGTGGCACACTCCCTAATTTCTTGAAGTCTAATCAAGTTCATAGAATTTTAATATAAATCATAATTTCTAAAATTTTTAATATTTACTAATACCAATTAGAAGCCTAGGAATTTATTTATATTATCCTACACATTGACACAATACAGGAGCAAATAATAAAATACTTTAAAAAACAGACTAATAAGTTTTAGAAAAAATATGTCAAATTACAGGTAAATATGTGAGAAAGCTGAAAGTCAATCACAGGCAGGTCACCTGACACTAGAAACATTGTATTATTTAGTAGCCTCTTACCCAAAATATTAGGATTCAATTATGACACCTTTGTAAACATCACTATATATTGGTCATATTTTCCCTTTACTTTCTTTATCCTTCTCCCCCATTCTTGATTTTCCTTTTTCTTCCTCCAAATAGTCCTTTTGTTTTAATGTCATGTCCAGATTTCATATCTGAGGTAAAGCAAGTGATATTTTGTCTTTCATTTCCCTTTTATCTTCTCCTCTTTTCTGCCCCCACTTTCTTTAGGTCTTTCCATACCTCCATACATTATCTCGTTTCTTTGTGTCATGTATACATTTGAATGATATACATACAAATCTTGCATTATTTGTTTTTCTGAGTCTGACATGTTTTGCCTAATATAATGTTCTCCAGTTCCATCAATTTTCTGGAAATCCCACGACTTTGTCTTTTGCTGTGTTGAATGAAGCATGATTGTGAATAAATATCAAATTTCTGTGAATGATACTAATAGTTGAGTTTTTGGGCTAGGGGTGGTAAAACTTCTCTGAAAGTATTGAGGTAATAATTGTAGAATTCAGATTATGTCTAATGTATCAGTTTAAATGGGTGAAGTGAGGAGCAAGTAAATTATATCTTGATAATCAACTAAAAATGTAAATCTACAACCAGATTCATTCCCTTGTTATTGTGAATCATGCAGCAATAAATAATGATATTAAAAGCTCTTATTTTATACTGCTGAGATTCTTTCACGTATATAGTTAAGGGTGATATAGCTGGAATATAGTTGTAGTTATAGTTTTTTGAGGAGCTTCCATTCTTATTTCTATTAGAATCAGACCATGTATAATTATAATGTATAAACATTTTATTTCTCACATCTTTGTCAGCATTTGTTGTCATTTGTCTCCTTAACTTCTGACAATCTTCCTAGGTTGAGATAGAATGCAAATATAGTTTTAATTTGCTTTTTTAATGGTTAAAGATTTTGAACATTTTAAAATATTTATTGACCATCTGTATTTCTTAGAGCTGCCAATTACATTTGCCCATTTGTTTATTAGATGATTTGTTAGGAGTACTATTTAATTTTTGGAGTTCTTTACAAGTTCTAGACAATGAACCTTCCAGATAGATACATAGCTGGCAATACTTTTTCTCTCAATCTGTAGGCTAGCTCCATTCTGTAGGCTCATACTATTAATCATATTAATCATTATATTTCAGATTCCCTATTATTTCCGCACTGTGAATATAGGACTCCTAAAACAGAAATGTCAAATAGATTAGCTTAGGCATACAGCAGAAAAGTTCTCATTAATACAAACCTGGTCTCAGGCTGACAAGATCAGCAGAGAGCTTAGTGACCTTCAGAGTCTCATGCTGCATTCCAAGCTTTCTAAAGAGTGTGCCTAACATGTGCATCCTAACACATGCATCCTAACACATGCATCCAAACTCACGCATGTGGGGTAAACCTGTCCTAAAGAATATTTGTAACTGGCTATACATAAGCACACCTGGAAGAAAATTCCTGCTTATTACCTTGTTTAAAAGAAGTAATTGATTGGTATAATTTTTTAAAGATGTCTCTCTCACACAATTAGCAAATAATAAAATTGACAAATGTGTATACAAATAAAGCAGGAAAAGTCCATAAAATTTAACCAAGTGTGTGAAATTACTATCATCCTAGACTAATTATGATGATGCTTGGGAATCATTTTTTACCTTGAGGCTCTTAACTGCTTTCCAAATAACTTTAAAATTACCTAAAATTTATAATAATTTTATCCATGAGTATATGCTATCCAGTATAGAAAAGGTCAACATAAATGCAATAGTTGTTAATGAATATTTTTGTAGTTCTAGTTAGATAGTATTTTCACTTACATATTTAATGCTGTGACTCTGAAACATAGAAAGATATGTATCTAGAAAGTTTGCTAGATTTATCTGTTAAATGTTATATTCTGTGGAAAGCCTATGATGGTGGAACTACCCATGAACATGCTTATAAATGTTACTGTGCTTAGTGGTTTCTTATTTGATTAGATTGATAAAATTAATTAAAATATATCCATAGGTAATATGGCAATGTATCTTAGACATATCCCATTCCTGCCCCTGAATCCATATTTTCTTTCTCTTGACAGTATCAAATTTAATTTAATTTAAATTAATTCTTATAAAGGTTAAAACCTTGTTCACCAGATGTGTTTTGATTTGTACTTTTAAGGGTTTTTCTTCAGTTTCTTACTTCCAGATTTGATTCTAACTGAGTAGAAAAAGTATACTTTTTGATAGGATTTCTGTGCTATATTGCACCATGATAAATGTCCCTTAAAATGCTTTATTTGTGTTATGGTGCATTAAAACTCACTCTTGACTAGGAATAAATAATTAAAACTGCAGTTCTTAGAGCAATCAATGTGCTTTATGTGCTTGATCTAAAAAATATACTTATTGTGATTGGCAATGAGACCACAGAGGCAAGAGCAGACCTGGTAGCCTTTCTTTCCTTATCATCAATATGGGGTAATTGTATTACACTGCAGTCTTGTAATAATACACAATGATTATCAAGTAGCTTGTGTTGTTTCATCATTTGTTTTATAGCATATATGTTATATCTCATTGTATTCATATATTATGATATTAAACTATCATTAGCAGTTATCAGAATTGGGGATGTGGTACAATGGTAAAATCCTTGATTAGTGTGGTTAAGACTCACTGCCATAAATAATGAAATGAGATAAAAATAGATATATTTATACAAATTAAAATCGTTTTCTAGCCTTTAAAATGTTCACAAACCATAACAATTAATTTCCTTATACAGTAAATATTCTCTGTGATAGTGTTTCTCCAAACATTGACTGTATATACAATATTGAGGCTTGCTAGGGCATGTGAGATAAGACTGTGTATTTATGAATTCAAGCAACTGGTGTGAAAAGTAATAAGTTATGTTGGAAAGTGTTTAAGGCAATATTTTTTTCACAGATCCATTTGGGCATATTAGATTAGGGGAAATGGCATTTAAAATTAGGCGGACCATGTTTAAGGTAGTGTTTTGTCAAACATCAATAGAGATATCAGTACTGGAATCCAGTCAGGTCTGCAACAGAGAATAAGGACCATGGGTAGCTCCTGAAAATACTCACAGAGAAGGCTTCTGAGACCTCTTCTAAATGCAAGCCCCAGACTGTTCCAGGTGGCACAGGCATTTAAACCCAACATTTGGGAGACAGAGAAAGGCTCATCTCTGTGAATTCATAGGCCATCCCAGTCTACAGAGTGAACTCCATGATAGCCAGGACTGTTTCAAAAAGAAACCCTGTCTTGAAAAAAATACAAAACCTAAATGGCTGGCTTCTCCTCAAAGTTTGACTATCAGAAAAGGTTCATCTCAAAACAAAGCAAAATAAAACAACAACAAAAATGCATAGATTATATAGAAAAAAGAGGTTTTTTATTTTTAATATTTATTTATTTATTATGTTTGAGTGCTTTGTCTACATGTATGCTTGCATTACAGGAAAGGCACAGATCCCATTAGAGGTGGTTGTGAGCTGCTATGTGGATGCTGGGAGTTGAACTTAGGAGCTCTGGAAGAGTAGCCAGTCCTCTGAACCAATGAGACATCTCTCCAGCCTAAGGTTTATCTTTCACTCGATTCCATGTTAAAATACAATCATTGTTTCAACATGTACTCCTATCTTCTACTTCCCTGCCAAGTAACCAAACTAATGGACATCCCCATATAAGTCCTTCAACTTCCAAGACTATGAGTGAGATTAAACCTCTTTGTACTTCATAAGTAGGTGAAATCGGGTGTTTTATCTGCTGTAGTGATGGAAAGTTGAACTAAGGAGGCATGTACATATAAAATCAGTATGTCTTCAGTGAGGGGGTGTTTACTTTCTCTCCGTTCCACTGAAGTTTGCCAACTCAGCAGCCATATCTTCATCCTCTCATTCTAGTACAAGACCATTACAATAGGAGCTCTAACAAAACTCAAACTATGAAGCAAAATCTGTATTCGGTCATTCTCGTGGGGCCAGATTTATCCTCGGAACTCACGGAAATCTGTCATTTCTTCAGATAAATATGAAGTGTGAAAAACAGGGCAAGTTAGGTTGTTTTTACAAGTGTATTAATTTTTTTATTTTTTTTGCCTGATACTTAACAGCTTAAAAACTACATACATCTCTGAAGCTAATTCTTTTGTAAGTCATCCATTAAAATATGTAGGTCATGTATTTCCTTACATTAATGAACAGTTATTCTTATCTGCATCAAGTGTGTTGTCCTTTTAGCCATTGAAAAATGGGAAATGCATACAAAAATTCTGTATCTCTCCATAAGCAATTTTCAGATTTGTTTTGCTAAGCTTATATGATCTTTGCAAAATGGTATAAATTTATAAAGTGCTCATATTGAGTAATTATCAAGCACCATCTATTTATACTACCTTCTAAGTAGCTTGATTGAATGGGAAATTGCAAATAAGCTGATAAAGCTAAAGTAGAAGGCTATAATCATATCATTAATGAACATTTTTCTTCTTTTCAAGGACGAGGATTGACAATGATGTCCAAGAATAATTCTGTGGTATTTAATGTCAAACATAGAATAGGGAAAATTGGGTATGTACCATAAGAGGAAGTGAGTATTTCTGGAGTAATGGCACATCAAGTAAATAATAGAGCCTTCAAAGAGATGCAATTCATTCCAGATAATGCTCTGGACAAACAGGGTATGGGTACATTCAGATATAATGTATTGTCTCAAACAGTAGCTTTAAAGAATTGAAAATTCTAATGTTAGTAAATTGGATAAGGAAAAAAAAGTTTAAATTGAACAAAGAATGATTTTCTATCTTTATTTTCACCCAAGAATAATACATTCATGTCAGACACAAACTCAATAGAGAATAATTAGATGCTAATAATGTTTCCAGTTGGGTATAAAGTTACTATTGTATATTTTTTGAACATAACTATGTTGTAGAACACAGAAACAAAACTAAATTTTTGAACCCTACATTTGGTAATGGTTTTTGGTGATTTTTGAGACAGAATCTTAGAGGCTAAATTTAGAAAAAACTGAAAGGCACTTTGAAAACACAATGTGTTGAAAGCTAATTAAGCTTTTGGTGTGGGCAGACACTGCTCTGACTACATAGGATGGAGGAGGTAGTTATGTAATAACACTATGGACTGGTAAAGTGGCTTGCAGCGTAGATAAAAAGAGGAGATACCTATAAAACAGAACAGGAATGATGTCTTGGTAAATATGGAATGGAAGAAGAATGGTGTATTACTACAAATCTCTGAAGAAATTAATGTGCTCACAAATTCAGAGTTGACTTGCAGCTCCTAGTACTTGAGCAGCAAATGAAATTTCTTTATTGTCATCTTAGTTACTGTGAAGAATAACGTCATTTCTTACAGTTGCTATTTCTAGTTTTAGTGTTGCAGTGAGACCATTATAACATCACAATTTCTTCCAGAACCAAAACACACTGGACCCAAACAAAAGAGCAAAGCAAGCTCACTTCCCCACTCATGCAATAAAAATCATCTCTCCAAAGAATATAGTGTTTTGACATGGAACATATAATCTCATGTTCTATTGCTTCATCAATGACCCTGGCCTGTTCTTTTTTGTATACTCAAAGGGATGTTGCACACAGACAATACAGAGTTATGTAGAATATCTCTAAGTATATAAATAAAACATTTTTTAAATAAGTTATTTTTAGACATCGTGTGACTACATGTAATTAGGTAATAAGCACCTGTGCAGTACAAACCTTCAGCTCTTAAACACTGCTTCAGCATTTTCATAAATTGTTAAACATTACCACAGCTTTAATCTCCAGTTTATTTAACCCATTAGCTCATTTCAAAATGTGATAATTGCATGGCATTTCAGAGGCCATTGTTTGAGTGTAGGGGTCCAAAAAAGCATGAGACATATCTCTCAAGGAGCTCATGAGTGAGTTAGCATGCCACTATAAAGCATTGAAGGACTACAATGATAGGTGTATGCTAAGAATCATTAGCAACATAATGGAAGAAATGATGACTACAGTGGATCAAGCTTCATGGAACATATCCAAGTGAGACTGGAAGAATGTTCTTCCATCCCTACTCATATAAAGGGTAAGAGACCAGGGCAGGTATAAGAAATGGATTGCATGAGGCTGAGTCAGGCAGCATTTTTAGTATGAAGCTGAGAACTTGTGCATTAGTACATTGTGATAAAAAAAAAGCTAAGCAGTAGAAAAGGAAATGAAGAGTAACAAAAATACTGAAGGAAGAAAATGTCTAGAAGAGAATCTAACATAGAACTAGTCACCTCCTTGATGCAGCAAAGCAGGTCTTGTTTGACCCAATATAGCTGTCATTGAAAATGCTGTATTTCGTGACTGGGTTACCTCACTTAGGATGGCTTCTTCTAGTTCCATCCATTTGCCTGTGAATTTCAAGATTCCATTGTTTTATTCCACTTAGTAGTAAGTACACCATTGTGTAAATATACCACATTTTTATACAGCACAGGAGCCAGTCAAAGATAGCACTGAGGAGAAGTCAGATGGGCAAGTCTTGAGTTGTTGACAAAAATAGATTATTGGTTGTCTAGATTGTACCAGATAAGGTCACTGAATGAACAGCTCATGTTTACTAGGTAAAGCATAGGGCACCTAGGCACATGATAGGCTGACCTTTAAAACCATTAGCTGGCTGTTTTCCAGATCTGTTTTTTTTTTCCTTTAAAAGATGCTTGCTTTGTGGTAAAAAACAAGTTCCTGCGTTGCTGACTAGACTCAGGCTAAGACCCTGTAACTGGCTCCCAAAGTGGGGCATGAAGGAACTAAATCTCAGCAGAGGCCAAGCAGTCTCTCAGGATAAGTGAGACCCTCAGTATGGGTAACTCTGTTTTCAGTAAGAAGGGAGGAGAAGGACTGGAAAAGTCTGCCAAAGATGAGGTGGAGGAGGAATAGGCTAAACCATCCAGCCCAGATAACTCCAGAGACCTGCCTTATGTTCCCAGGAGCCAGGAGATTGGGTCCTCCTATACTGCCCTTAGGGAAAATCCGAGGGACCTGTACCCCTATGACTGGACAATAGCAGGTTGAAACCTGGAGGCTCAGTTTATGTGGAGACCTACCCAATCAAGGAGGGACAGGAGGATACAACTAGGGCCCCCTAAGCCTACCCACTAAACGCGGCCCCTGGACCAGGCAGGCCTCTAGAATGGTAAACTTTGGCGGCCATAGTTCTTTCAGAACTCTACAAGACTATGGAGAAAGATGACCCTAATTCCCCTTGGGCACAGACCCTGTTATAGGACATTGCCTATCATCCCTACATCCCTAAGGACTGTCTGGATGTGGCTAAGTCAGTTCTGCCTACTTCTCAGTTTAACAAATAGTGTGCTTTTTAGAAGGAGGAATGAAGGGTACAAGCTGAGGCAAATAGGTGAGCTAACCCTGCCATCCCTATTACCTGTGCTATGCTATCAGAAATAGGAGATGGTTATTTCACTTTCATTCAGCAAACAGGGATCCCTGAGCATATCTGGATCTAAAGAAGGAGGCTGGGTTGAATACCTGCGCTAAACTGGATGACTGGCCTACTGAGTCTCCCATAGCTGGGGTGAGGCAGAAGCACAGCAAGCCTTTGCCAGGATTTATAGACTGGGTCCAACAGAGTGTGCAGTGCAAGCTGCTGCCTGGTGACATCAGAGAACAATTTATCAGACTGTTGGTATGGGAAGGGATGAATGGGGACCATAGAATGGCCTGCATGGGATGAAAAGACAGTTCCCTGAATAGATGGGTCATAGCCTCACAAGATGTAGGTACCCAGCAACACCAGTCGAGTCTGTAAGGCCCTGGACTTACAGGTACAGATGATGACCATGACAGAGGCTTTCACCCAGGCCCTGGCACCCCAGGGTCAAGGGTCCTCAAGGCTGCTGGGAAAAGGGACATGCTTTAGATGTAGACAGGAGGTACATTTTAAAAGAGTCTGTCCTCAACTACCCCCTACTAATTGGCCAGGAGGGGCTAAGCCCCCTCTACCCCATGCCCTTAGTGCTGGAAGGGATACCATTGGAAGAAGGACTATGATCAGAATTTGACCTGGAGGGAAAACCTTTAAACTAGAGGAGGGGCAGCCTCCAGCCCAGTTAAAACAGGGAGGAGGGCTCTCTAAAGTTAGGATTGGAAGGTTTCATACCCCAACAACACAAGCCTAATGGACTGTCCCCTTGATTAAAGGACTTCATCCTAAAATGACCATTTTTATAGACAGTAAAAGGCTTCACTGCTTGATAAACAGGGGAAGACAGGACAGTACTCCAGGAGGAGGAAGTACCTTTTACCTGGGAGCTTGCACCTGGGCCCTTGGTTTTGGGGGCGGGAGATAACTCCCAATCAAGAGAAACAATTAACTTAATGTGCTGGACCAGCCTAGATAGGGACTAAGGAAAGATACACCCCTTAGTGGTCAAAGGCCTTACTGCCAATTTGCTGGGACAGGACATGCTGGGCCAAGTGGACACTGTTATGATCACAGATCATCGGGCTTTTTATGATGATATCCTGGAAAAGAAAGAGGCACAAAGGGTGGGAAATGACCTAAATGGGGACACAGAGAATGATTTTTTCAACTTCCACAACTACAGAGGGGAGCCTGAGAGGTCTATCCACCTGGATAGATTGGATACCCCCAATCAGAAGGGTCATTGACCCACCCAGTACCACCTTTCAGATGAGCACCAGGAAAACCCATATGGGTGGAACAATGGCCACTATGCTATCATCAACTAATGGATGAACAATTAAGGCTCAGACATATCTGCCCTTCTACGAGCTTATGGAACACCCTGGTGTTTGTAATTTAAAAGGTGCCACGGTTTGGTGCATGCTCCAAGATTTGCACGAGATAAATGAGAGGATGGAACTAGTGGACACCCCCTTAAAGGGTATGCCCTAGGCTCCTACTAGTCCCACAGAATATACTTTTATGGTAATTGATATTAAATATTGATTCTTTTCTATACTGCTACATCCAGAGGATTGTGATAAATTTGCCTTCTCTGTTCTTTCACTTAATTATTCCAAACCTGATCAACATTTTGCATGGGTAGTGCTACCACAGGGAATGGCTAATAGTCCAGCCTTCTGATAAGTATCTTGCTACTCATTTAAGCCCTGTGCTAAAGTCAAAGGATTCAATAATATATGCTTATATGGATGATTTAATTTTGGGACATTGGGATCCAATATATCTGGAGGCCTTTATGACACAGATGGTTCAATTCCTTGAAAAGGGGGGTTTTACTGTTGCCCCAGAAAAGGTTCAAAAGGTTCCCCCCTTCAAAGTACTTTGGTCAAGTCTCACACTGACACAGGCTAGCCTGCTTAAGCCTGTTCTGGAGGTCTATGACCCTGACGCAGCTCCAATGGTTACTGGGCTGCTTGCTGGAGCCTCCATTATTACAGCAGTTCTAACCCAGGATGGGGAGCCATTGGAACAGATCCTTACGTCTTTGGGAGGAATATCCCAGGTCTACTCTCAGGCAAATTAGCTCACTGACACCATCATAAAGGGCAGGACCCTGGCCTAGAGACACTATGGGCTAGACCCCCATACAATTGTCTTCCCCTTCTGGGTGGAAGATGTTAAATTGTTTGCTCAGGCTAACACCCACCTTGCTCTCACCTTAGAAGGATTTATGGGGAGTATTGATTGCCACTATAGGCCTTCCAAATGGGATCCTCTTTTACAGAAACTCCCTTTTAAGATGTCTTCCTTGTTTCTATCTAAGCCCATCCCAAATGCCATTTGCATCTTCACTGATGGGGGCCAAGCAGGCTCTGCTTATGTTGCCTTTAGGGGATACACCTTCAGGGGCACTTTGGTCTCCCAGAGTTCCTGACTAAGGGCAATGAATGGGCAGATAAACTGGCAACATCTCCAGAGACACTAATCTACAGAAAGTCACTCAGTTACATGATGTGACCCATGTCAACTGGAGGGGACTACATAAAAGATTCCCAATGATTCCTATAAAAGAACTAAAAAAGATAGTTCACACCTACAATTATGTCAACCATATCTAAGAGTTCTCCCTCTATAGCTGCCAGAAGTTCACCCCAGAGTCCTATGGCCCAATACCCTCTGGTAAACTGATGTTTTCCAACTTTTGGCAAACAGGTGTATGTATTTCGTCTTCATAGACACTTTTTTGGGAGTCTGTTGGGCCACTACACATACTGTAGAAAAAAACAAACATGCTGAAACACATTTCCTCTAATGTTTCAAAACCCTAGGATTATCCACATAGGTTAAGACTAATAATGGCCCTTGCTTTGCCAGCAATTCCATGATAGAATTTTTCAATAGATGGCATATCAAACATACTACAGAAATCCCTTACAACCCTCAGGGACAAGCAATTGTAGAAAGAAACCATGAATGTCTCAAAGGACAACTTTTAAAACAAAAAGGGGGAATCAGCCCCCATTTACAACTAGGAATGGCTTTGTTTACTATTAATATTTTAAATTTTTCTAAGGGAGCAACCAAATCCATGTTCCAAAGACACGTGGGCCACCTAAACCCCAAACTCCAAGTTAAGGTCAAATGGAAAGACCCTCTGACATCCCAATGGAGGGGACCAGACCCATTAATTACAATCGGAACCGGATTTGGATGTGTCTTCCCCATAGGGGAGGAAGTACACATTTGGCTTCTGGCCAGAAATCTATAATTACTGACTGTTCCCACAATGCAGGAGAATGACCAAGAACAGGTTGACCAACAAGGAAAGGAAGTGACAATGTTGGTAAAGGCTCATTTTCTGAAATAAGAGGGCCAATACAATGAATGATACGTAACCATGTCCAAGGTTGCTGGACCATTGAGAAGCTTTTATGTTCTTTAAAAATTACAGATGATGTCCCATTTCCTGACTACTCTGATGCTCCTGCAATTGATGCTGACTCCTCCAGTGGCTACCCAGCTGAACCCTCATCATCTCCAGTGGAGATCAGTACCACCAATGGAGATGTCTTCAGCAGCACCACGAATGAGGTAGTCCCCCTAGCCCTGATGACACGTGCTCTTCTTCAACTTCTGTGACATGGCTCAAGTATCTTGGGATGTGAGAAACTAGACTTCTCTTCATCAAAGATGGTCTGAATCTGGAGTGTTGCAGGGGTGCCACCTGCCAGTTCCCAGGCTGCTCACATGTTCCCAATAGGGCAGCCTTAAGGGACACTGACTTTTACAAGTGCCTGGGGAGAAATTGGACAGCAACAGACATATCCAAATGTGGTGAGGTGGACACCTTCTGCTATGCACAATGGAGGTGTGAGAAAATGGAGATGGACTCCTGGATAAGACACTCTCCACTCTGTTGGGTTCCTTTATAGAAATAACCTTAATTTATGTCCTTGGGCATTGCCTCTTCAATAGGCTGGTCAGACTAATCAAAACAGAGACTCGAGAGACCCAACTGATGACCACTTGTGTATATTGTGATAGGCTTAGCCCTGAGGATATCACCCCTTTGAGTGAAACTTGACAAAAGTTGCTATCAGAGGTGAACCTTTGTGGAGATACCAAGAGTCCTGTACTTCAAAATGAGGTGGGCCATAGTCTTACACAAAAAGTAGGCACCTGTAGGGCACATGAGCCAGTCAAAGATGGCACTAAGGGGAAATCAGATGGGTGAGTCCTGAGTTGTTTACAAAAAAAAATATGATTGCTTGCCTAGATCGAACCAGATATGGTCACTGCATGAACAGCTCATGTTCACTAGGTAAAGCATAGGGCTCCTAGGTGCATGGTTGGCTGACCTTTAAAACCACTGGCTGGTTGTTTTCCTGCTCTGTGGGTTTTTCCTTTAACAGATGCTTGCTTTGTGGTAATAAATGAGTTCCTTCTTGACTAGACTCCCTGCTGCCTCTGATTGTCTCCAGTATTCTGGGAGGCTGGGAAAGGGTGGAGCAGTAAACTTATCTTTGCTAGGACCCAGGTCAGCCTTCCCTGGTTGGGCTGAGATCCTACAATTGTCTTTATCCACTCTTCTGTTGAAGGGATTCTAGGTTGTTTTCAGGTTCTGGTTATTACAAATAATGCTGCTATGAGCATAGTTGAACAGATGTCCTTCTTGTAGGAATGTGCATCCTTTGGGAATATGCCAAAAAGTGGAATTGCTGCATCTTGAGGTAGACTGATTCCCATTTTTCTGAGGAATCTCCATACTGTTTTCCAAAGTGGTTGTACAAGTTTGCACTCCCACCAGCAATAGAAGAATGTTCCCCTTTCTCCACATCCTCTCTAGCATAAGCTGTCATTGGTATTTCTTGATTTTAGACATTCTGACAGGAGCAAACATGGTATATACTTACTCATATATGGATATTAGACACAGAGCAAAGGATTACCAGCCTACAATTCATACCACCACCAAAGAAGCTAGGAAAAAACAAGAACCCTGGAGAAGAGGAAAGTGATAAGATCTCCTGAGCAATTGGGAGAATGAGGGAGGGGAGAGGAATTAGAGGAAAGAGAAGGGGAGAAGAATGGAGAGGAGGGGGACATGAGGCAGCAGGAAGATTGAGTTGGGGGAAGTATAGAGGAGAACAAGAAAAGAGATACAATAATAGAGGGAGCCATTATAGGTTTAAAGAGAAAACGGGTTTAGGGAAATGTCCAGAGAGCTACAAGGATAAACCCAACTAACCGTCTAAGCAATAGTGGAGAGGCTACCTTAAATGCCCTTCACCTATAATGAGATTGATGACTTCCTTATATGCCATCCTAGAGCATTCATCCAGCAGCTGATGGAAGCAGAAGCAGACACCCATGGCTAAGCACTGGGCCGAATTCCTAGAATCCAGTTACAGAGAGGGAGCAAACTACTCCCTACTAGACTGGGTCATTACTAGACTGGGAAACCCAAAGAAACGGCTGACATGGATGATGGGTAGCTCATGGACCCCAGACTGAGAGCTAGGAAACCAGCAAAGGACCAACCAAGACCCCATCAACATGGGTGTCAGTTAGGAGGCCTGGATAGTCTATGGGCCTCTAGTAGTGGATCAGTATTTATCCCTAGTGTACAAATGGATTTGGGAGCCCATTCCACATAGAGGGATACTCTCTCACCCTAGACACATGTTGTAGGGCCTAGGCCCTGCTCCATATTATCTGACAGACATTGAAGGCCTCACTCTCCCTGGGGAGCAGAAAAGGGATGGGATTGGAAGTCAGTGGGAGGGGCATTGGAGAATGGAAGGGAGAGGGAACTGGGATTGATATGTAAAACAAAATTGGTCCTAATTTAAATTTATAAAAAGAGAGAAAAAGTAAAATGATTGTTGCTACACACTAATATTGAAAACAAATAGAAAGAGATCAATAATTTTAAAAAAGAAAATATTGTATTTCTACTGCATTTAAGAGCACAGAAGGATTGATACATATTTAAGCCAGGTGTGGTGGTGCACACAAGTAAACACTGGAATAAGTCTTGTTTATACCTTCCTGTTTTGATTTTATTTTGTCTTTTGATCTTTTAAAGTTTTATTAGGCACTATCTTCAATGGTCCCCAAAATTAGAAAATATAAATGTGCACCAAACTTTAGTGTCTACTTATTCAGGTAAATCATACCATATGTACCAGTAGCATATACATAAGTTTGATATAATGCCAATGGCTGACAAACACAGGTAAAGACTTTTGATGTGATTAGTCATTAGGAAAATACAAGTCAAAATCACAATGGGCTCTCTACTCACACTTACAAGGATGCCTTTAATTAGTGCTACCACACATACACATATATCTGGGTATTTCCTTACACCTAACTCCAATGTCTTCTTTTGTAATGTGTTATGTCTTTCCCAATCCTAGTTTTACTCTTTCCATAGTTGGGAATCTGTCTCTGATATTTGGAAACTGAGTTGCAATTGTCATTTTTAAATTTAAATTTTTTGAGTATTTAATACATGAGTACTGTATTCACCTTCTCCTGATCCTTTTGTGTCCCTACTCTCTTTCAAATTTATGACCTCTTTTTTACATATATATATATATATATATATATATATGTGTGTGTGTATGCATACATATATATACATATATATATATATATATATATATATATATATATATATATGTCTTCTGAGTCCAATTTGGTGTTATTCATATTTCATACATCTACATGTTTGGGCATGATCATACGAAATTGGAAATCCTATCAGGAGGCTTGTTCTTGGAAAAGACTGATTCTTCCTCTCTCAGTAGCTAATGACTTTAGCTCTCCATCCAGAGCAGTGGTTCTGAAGCTTCCTAAAGCTGAGACTTTTAAATAAAGTTTGATATGATGATGACTTCCAACCATAAACTATTCCATTGCTAGTTCATAACTGTAATTTTGCTACTACTATGAATTGTAATGTAAATACCTAACATACAGAAGTTAGATATGTGACCTCCAAAAAGGGCTTTCCACTCCCAGGTTGAGAACCACTGAACTAGAGGCATAGCCTTGTCAGATTTTTCCTATGTATGTTGGCATGCACCTGACATTCTGCAATAAAAATGACACCACAGCAGGAAGAGTTGGGAATAGTAGGACATGGGTGCTAAACACATATATGCACATACAGAAACACATAAATACGTACATACATGTATAATATATGCATCTCTACAAAACACACACATTCATACATATATTCATAAAATCAACTGAGCCTATTTAATGTTGCTCATGTACACATGTTTAAGCCTGAGAACTCAGGATTGCCTAACCTTTTGGTGAGTTCTTCCCTTGAGAAAAGGGATTGTCCCTTATTCAGCTCTTCATCTAGGGGTGGGACTTCATGATATTTATCCCATCCCTGTTGCCATGTTAACTGGCTTGGTATCGTGCAGGTGTTGTTTAGGCAGTTAATTGTTAAGATGTCATTGATGCTGCTTCCTGTCATGTCTAGAAAACATTATGTAGCAGTTTATCTGGTCATCCTAGTGCAAAATCTTTCTCCATATTGTGATTTCATGTTCTCACTTCTCTAAAAAGAAGCCATAAAATACAATAGCTGAAATATACTTCAGGCAAGAAAAGAGGAAGCTGTTATGGCCACTCTGCAACTTGTTTTTCATACACTTCTATAAATGAAGGGCTATGGTACTGTTTGAGATAATCTAAGTACCCTGATGTCAGTGTAAACTGACATCTTTAAGTGAACAATCTTTAAGCGTCCATGTCAACCCCATCCCCAGAATACCATAACCTGGGAAACATCACATATCCCTTTAGGGGACAAACCATGAAATATGTTTAAGAAATTTACTTGTGATTTTGAAGACTTTAGGGGTTCTTAAGATTAATGCATCCCGTGTTTGTAAACTGATTTTGATCTAGAAATTGGAAGGATATTTTCTACTTCAGTTGCTGATGTCACTTTCTTTACTATTCCTCATTAAAGAGCTTACTATAATCTATTGTTAATTTATTTTATCCCTGCCACTGTCAAATTTAACTTGTCTCACAGATCCTTATGCTTGAAACTACCCACTTGCCATTATGATGTTCATGGCAATTACAGCATTCTGTCCTCTGTACATCAGCACCCCAGTCCATCACCTTCACTGTCATTAAGTAACACAGCTCTGTGACAATATTCCCCAAATGTCCTTGCCTAAAGCTGTCACATGCAAGTTCAAAGAACTCATAGTTTCTTGCCTCCATCTTTGACTGCTTTGAAAAAGAAAGGTGTGCTCTAAAAGACTTCTGAGAAACGTGTAATCTTGTGACTTCTCTGTTCTTTCAGAGTGACCTATTCTGAACATGCCGCCCCTTTAAATTTTCTGACATCTGCTGAAGTTTCATGCCTACTTTGTTTAGGTAAACATCATACCTGCATTTCAAATAGCCATCACAGCAAACCTGTAGGGCCACTTGCTTGCTGGGACATTTAATTGAGATACATGGTAGAGAAGACAATGTTAATAAATTATTTCCTCTTCAGGTTTAACACAGATTTGTTTGTATGCCTGTCTTTCAGGTTGATAGCAGAGCCTAAGTGAAAAATGATCCTTGGAAATCTCCTAAAAGGAATAAGAATTACTGTGATAAAATATCAAGGGAACAAAGAACCCATTGCAATGTCCATAAGAGAGGGAGTTCTTCTTTTGAGTTGTCATCATTGTCATTATCATCATCATCATCATCATCATCATCATCATCATCATCTGAAGAGTCTGAAGAGTCTGAATCTCATGGCCTGGATGGCTCACAATTTGTCTATTTACTTTCCTCAGATGTGGTATTATAAAAATATCCACTTCAGGAATAAGAACTCCATGTAATACATTACAGACCTTAATTCAATACAGAAGACATATAAAGCCCAGGAATTGTTTTCCTTTGCACCTTTGACACCATAGTGTGATCCTATCTTTGATTATTAGCACAGGGTTAAGAATAGTGTAAGCTACATAACCTATATTTTAAAGTTGTTCCTCCAATCATGATGATTTTTCTCCATTTTTTTATTTAATTAGAAACAAGTTTGTTTTACATGCCAATCCCAGTTCCCTCTCCCTCCTCTCCTCCCCTGTCCCCCACTAACAACCTACCTATCCCATACCATTTCTGCTCCCCAGGGAGAGTGAGGCCTTCCATGGGTGTCTTTGGAGTATCTTATATCCTTTGGGATATGGCTTAGACCCTCCCCCATGTGTCTAGGCTGAGGGAGTATCCCTCTATATGAAATTGGTTCCTAAAGTCCACACCTATGCTAGGGATAAGTACTGATCTACTACGAGAGGCCCCATAGATTTCCAAGGCCTCCTCACTGACACCCCACATTCATTGGGTCAGGATCAGTTCCATGCTGTTTTCCCAGTGATAAGTCTGGGGACCAAGAGTTCCCCTTTGTTCAGCTGTTCCTGTGGGTTTCTCCAGCCTGGTTTTGACCCCTTTGCTCATCACACCTCCTTCTCTGGGATTTCAGTTCAGTTCAGTGGTTAGCTGTGGTTATCTGCTTCTACTTCCATCAGCTGCTGGATGAAGGCTACAGGATGACATGTAAATTAGTCATCAATCTCATTATCATAGGAGGGCATTTAAGGTAGCCTCTCCACTGTTGCTTAGATGGTTAGTTGCTGTCATCTTTGTAGATCTCTGGACATTTTCCTAGTGCCTGATTTCTCTTTAAACCTAAATGTCTGCTCTCTGATGGTATCTCTTATTTTGCTCTCCTCTATTCTTCCCCATATACAACCTTCCTGCTCCCTTATGCCCTCCTCATCCATCCTCTTCTCCCCTTCTCATACTCCTAGTTCCCCCTCACTTCCCCCCATGCTCCCAATTTTCTCAGGAGAACTCCCATTCCCTTTCTTCAGGGGACCATGTGTGTCTCTCTTAGGGACCTCCTTGTTGCCTAGCTTCTCTAGTACTGTGGATTGTAGGCTGGTAATCTTTGTTCTATGTGTAAAATGCATAAATGTAAAATACCATGTTTGTCTTTTTGTGACTGGGTTACCTTGCTCAGAATGGTTCCTTCTAGTTCCATCCATTTGCCTTTGAATTTAAGATTCCATTGTTTTGTTCAGCTGAGTAGTACTCCATTGTGGAAATGTACCACAGTTTCTGTATACATTCTTTGGTTTAGGGGGATCTAGCTTGCTTCCAGATTCTGGCTATTAAAAATAATGCTGAAGGAATTGGTACAGAAGACAACTTCCTGAATATTACATCTGTAGCTCAGATGCTAAAATCAACAATTAATAAATGGGACCTCCTGAAACTGGGAAGCTTCTGTAAGGCAAAGGACACAGTCATCAAGACAAAACGGCAGCCAGCAGAATGGGAAAAAATATTTACTAACCCCATATCCGACAGAAGGCTGATATTCAAAATTTACAAAGAACTCAAGAAGCTAATTTCCAAAATGGGAAAAGAAAGATCTTCACCAACCCCACATCTGACAAAAGGCTGATTTTCAAAAATATACAAAAACTGAAGAATCTACTCACCAAAACACCAACTAATCCAATTAAAAAGTGGGGTACAAAACTAAATAGAGAATTCTCAATAGAGGCATCTAAAATGTCTGAAAGACACATAAGAAAGTACTCAACATCTTTATCCATCAGGGAAATGCAAATCAGAACAACTCTGAGATACCATCTTACTCCAGTCAGAATGACTAAAATAAAAAACACCAATGATAACTGATGCTGGATAGGATGTGGAGAAAGGGGAACACTCCTCCACTGCTGGTGGGTGTGCAAACTTGTATAGCCACTTTGGAAATCAGTATGGGGATTCCTCAGGAAAATGGGAATCAATCTACCACAAGATCCAGCAATTCCACTCTTACACATATACCCAGAAGAAGCACATTCATATAACAATCATGATGTTTTAATTATGATTGCTTTATATCTGTTTATTTACAAGTTAGAAAACTTGAACTAAATCTGCTTAGGGCATTTCCAAAGGCACTAATGAACTCTAATTTTCCCCAAATTGAATTTGATTCATATAAACCACACTATCATTGTAAACTCTTCAAATAATGTAAGGTTATAGACAGAAATTCAATCAAAAACATAAAATTGAAGGTCCATCAAGTTAGGTCAATTAATATAGTGCTTGCCTAGCATGCATGGAACCATGGGTTTGATCCTCAGCACCATTGTAGATATAGAAGGATCCGAAATTCAAGGACATCATTGGATGCATAGAAGTTTGACTTTATTCGGGAATACTGGAATATATATGAAATATATGTATATATATTTCAAAGATGAAAAATTAGTTTTTGTCAATTTCATAGCCAAAGGCTAATCTCCAGGAGAAAATACTTCTCTAGCATCAAGACAAGAGGCAAAAGGAAAACTCATATATTATACATCTAAATATTTATGATATATAGCTTTAAAACTTATTCTGTAAAATTTATTCCACAGATTTTCTTTGTTGCAATTCTAATCTGACATCTGTATAAATTCATACCTCTTAAACTCTACTAGCACATGGTGATACTAATGACATCTCTCCCTTACATCCCTGTCAACTTCACTCTCTTTGTCTCCGTAACTCTGTTCCAGAGAATGAGGTATTTATGTATATGGAACATATACTGTGCTACAACCCAAACACCCACAATCATCTGCATCTTGATCATCACTCAGTTGTTTACACTGTAGATATCAAACAAGTTCAGAACATACTCACTACAGAAGTTCATACAGACCTTAAGAGATGAAATTCAGGACTAGTAGTCAAGAAATGAAGGTATAGGCTACCAGGAACAAAAGTATCACTGAACGACATCCAGAATGGGACCCTGTTAACAGCAGAACCTACACAGGGAAAACATGCCTTCATAGATATTTAATATTTACATAAATATTATATTTAGTATTTTAAAACATTTTCATTTGAGAGAAGAAATCAGACTTTATATATCCTGTATCCATGGCTACATAAAAGATGATGTAAATTTTAAGTGCATGTTTTTTTTTTAAATGCGTGATAATGAAGATAATTACAACAGATGGTGAATAAAAAAAGAAAAAGACTGAGGGGAGAATATAGAAAAATCCATGGACATCAGCAATAGATTTGAGCCCTCTTGTTTAAATGATTGTACTGCTATGATTTTTTAAAAGATTTTTATTTTGTGTTTATGAGTGTGTTGACCCAATGAATGGGTGTGGACAATGTTTGAATAATACCTACAGAGGCAAGGAGAGGGTAGGAGAAACACTGGAATTGAGTCCCAGATAATTGTGAAGTACCATACTGGATTGCTGAGAACCAAGTTCAGATTCTATGCAAAAGAAGTAAGAGCTCTTGCACACTGGTAAATCTCCCCAGCCCCTACGTGATTATTTCACTAAATAATTTTTGGCCTCAAAAGCTTTCCTATTTGAAGAAATGAACATGCTGAACCAAACAATTTCTAAGATCCTTTCTAGTTCTAAAGTCCCATAGCTCATTTCCACTGGCACCACCACTCCAATGTAATATTCTAAGTGCAGCTTTACCTTTTCAGATAAATATTAATAACACAAAAGTTCTGAAACAAATCTCAGAACTAATAAATATGTTCTTATTAGGGTTGCATGGATACATTTTCTAACAAAATGCTGATTCACTTCTCAATATAATATACACTGAATGATACTTAACAAATATGTGTGAACTGGAATTGAACAAATTTAAGTAAATAAACATTACACGTTGACAAAAAGAAGACATACATCTGGGGATGTAGTTCAGTTCATATACAGCTGAGGATTTAACTCAGTTGGTATCGGGAAGCAGGAAGCTGGGTTTTATTCTCCATATTTCATAAAACCAGATGTGATAGAGAACTGCTGATATGAAGGCAAAAAGATAAGAAGGACAAACATTAAATTACCTTGCGAGTTCAAGACTAATTCAAGCTATGTAAAACTTGAGCTATGCCTCAAAAATAGATAAATAAGTGAATAAAATAGATGATTGATTGATAGATAGATAGATAGATAAAACTACAATGATCTGTTTAATTTTGACTAGGATATAAGAGAGAAAGGATTGAGAGGTTTCTCTGTAGATTCAATATAAGGAAAACAAAAGCAAGAAAATGATTAGTTGTAATTCTGAGCATGCTAACCAAAGAAGCATGGTAGGACATGCTAAATACAAAACACATGCTCTTCCATGCCTGTGTTATATATTCCTAGGAGATATTCAGTGGACTAATAGAACTAAGAAAAACTTAACATTTTGTGTTTTAAAGACCTACACCATAATTTTTAATATTTTCTGTATGTATTTTTCTTCCAACACTGCCTCCACCCTGTGTGTATGTATAAAGTCTACCCATCTACATTTATTGTAATCTGATGTGTATGAGGAGATATTAACCCTCTGGTATTTAAAGTGAGTACCATAATTGCAGAATAAATTATACTTCTTTAATACATTTATCTTTTTAAAAATAATGAGAGACAGTTTTTAGTTTTTTCATTTAATCATAAATCTCTGGATATTGTCCTCAGACTGTATAGTAGAATGAAGAAGAAATGCTATGCTGTCACAATTCTGCTACAGATTGTTGCATTCTCTTATCTGGTCTTCTAAAGATTTCCATTAGAGTTTAACCTGTCTACCCAAGTAACCACAACCTGACATCTTTGTATTTTCAAATATAATCTGATAGTTAGAGACAAGTACAAATGTATGTCAGGTAATGTTGCTAACAAAGATAGTGACTCTAAACATCTTTATTATTTAAATATGTATCTAAATATTAAAATTACAATTTAAAAACAATGCCTCAAACACAAAAATTACCTCAGAAACTAGCCCAATATGTCATTAAAAATGCCACAGAGATGAAGCCTAGAGAAGATTTATTAGTGCATTCTACTTCTTCTAGTTTCCTATCTTCTAACATTCTTACACCTTAAAAACTATTCCAGTACTATTCCCTTTGTTGAACATATAATCAATAGTGTCCACAAACTACTACACTGAAACCAGTTTGCTCTCAAGCAACTCTTTCCTGAGTGCCACTTTCAAGAACATAAAATGAAGTTCACCAGCTCCTTGAATTAACTTTTCATCTCTTTTTTTGGTTTTGTTTTGTTAAGTGTTTCTCCATCAAAAATAAATATAAAGGCCCTTATTTGAATATTTGTATCTAATGCCTTATGTTTGTACAGCTGCTCATCAGCTGGTAGCATTATTTAGAAGGTGGTTAGCAAATAAACCCAACTAGAAGTAAGGTTACCCAGGAGGCCTCCCTGAGGTTCCTGTTCATGAGGGGCTGTCATGACCTAAAACCATGAGGAGAATAGATCCTTTCTCCCTTAAGTTTTTTTCTGTCAGATATTTTGTCAGAGCAATATGAATTAGATCAAAGATGGCATTTTTAAAGCATTGTCATGTGATTAAAATTATTTCTTATTTGTAGTGGTCAGTCATTAACTCTCATGTTATAATGATAAGATGTGAAGACATGAAATCAGATGAGGTTAAATGTGTTGAATTCAGTAACCACACACACCAAAACATACCACACACAGATACACACACCACACATACGTACAGACACACACACACTCATATGCACACACCACACACATATACCACATACATGCACACATACACACCACACACACTCACACCATAAGTACCACACATGCACACACACTACACACTTGCTCACACACATACCATATACTCTCTTGCACACAAAACACACCACACATGTGTGCACACACACACATGCACATGTAACACACACACACACACACACACACACACACACACACACACACATACACACACACACACAACAAACCACCGTTCATATATTTGCATGCTCATTTTCATTTGAACTATTTGCAAGGATTAGGAAGTGTGGCCTTGTTGACTAGGAAAAGATGTGTCACTTAGATTGGGCTTTGGCATTTCAAAAGCCCAGGCCAGGCCTATTCCCTCTTTTTTTCTGCCTGCTTCCTACAGATCAGGTTGTAGCTCTCAGCTCCTTCTGCAGCACCATGCTTTCAGTCATGCCACCACCTTACCTGCAATGATTATAGTAAACTTGCCCTCTGAAACTGTTAGCCACCCCCTAATTTAATGATTTCTGTGGTCCTCTTAGTCCTGGTGTCTCCTCACAGCAATGGAACAGTGTCTAATGGAAAGGACTTACCAAGTATCGTAGGTGCCAGCATTTAACAGTATTTCAAACTTTATAGAATTAGCTAACACAAACAAAAAACTGTACCTTCCACCTTCATTAATATATTGCTCCTGATATGACTCTTCAATAATTACAACAAAATATATATCATATAAACTACTATATTTTGTAGACATTAAGTTTATTGAGAATTCAGTTTTTTCTCCTCAGGGGAAAAGAATTGTGATTTTTAAATATTTGATAGGAAATATAAAATATTAAGATACATCCACTGACAATAGGCTTTTCCAAGCAAGGTAACTTCTATAGTATTAAATTTATATTTGGAACATTTCAATTATAAGGTGATTTTTCTTTCTAAATGTTGAGCATGGTGGTACAATGTGGCATTTGTAGTGAGTATATTTTAAACATTACAAATTTAATTAAGCATTCTCTTCAAGAATTACAGCAAAAAAAAAAGATATAACATGAACACTTCTTTTATTTTCTCAGAGAGATTTTGAAGGTCCAAAGTCACTTGGACCTATAGATTGCTCTCTAAAAATTGTTACCTGTGGTTAAAGTACAGCACAAAAATATGTTTGTTTTGACCCTAAGAAAGACTATACTCATTAAATATGTATTACAAAATGTAAATGTAATTAGAGTTCATCTCTTGTTGTACCGAGTTTAAAAGTTAAATTATATCATAATTGAGTATGGAAAAGTATAATATAGAGAAGATATTTACACTTATAGTTTCAGATATCCATTGGGATTTTGGTATATATTTCTCATGAAAATGAAGAGAAAAGGAACTTTTGTAAATAGATTACTTAATTAATGATTTCAGATACTTTAGGATGTTTTCTGATACTATTTATACATCCAACACAATCACACACTGGTATTATTTTGATGATTTGGGGAAACTGTGTGTGTGTGTGTGTGTATGTGTGTGTGTGTGTGTGTGTGTGTGTGTGTGTTTAGTTTTCTAGGTAAACAGAATTGGCACATATTAACTGTTTGGATCACTAGGAAAAGCAACGATAGCAAGAAATGTTTGAACTCAAAAGTATTCCTTGATTCCATTTCTGTTTACAATTTTGTAACTAAAATTTTTATGTAACTTTCTGATTTTGAAGGTACAGCTTGTGGTAATAAACAGATGCTCCCTGTGCAATACCAGCTTGCAGTAAGCAGGACTGGCTCATGAAGCACAGAGAATGTTAGCTGTGTTCATTTTAGAGGCAGCTTGAGTAATTGTTTGGGTTTCACTGTTGATGCACACACCAGAAGCAGAAATTTCTTGTTTTAATTAATTTTTATGTAAATTAAAAACAATCTTATTATATATACCATCACAGTTCCCTCTCCCTCCCATCCTCCCATTCACTCCACCACACCCCCATCCAACCCTCATCCACTCCTCAGGGACGATGATGCCTCCCATGGGGGATCATCAAAGTCTGGCATATCATTTGGGGCAGGACCTAGGGCCTCCTCCATGTATCCAGGCTTAAAGAGTATCCTACCAGAGGGAATGGGCTCCCAAAGCCCATTGAAGCACTAGGGAGAAATACTGGTTCCACTTCCAAAGGCCCCCTAGACTGCCCAAGCCACATGACTAACAACTACATCCAAGGGGGCTGGTTCGGTCTTATGTTGGTCCATCAGCTGTCAGACTGGAGTCTGTGAGATCCCACTTGCTCAGGTCAGCTCTTTCTGTGGTCTTGACCACTTTGTTCATCACTGTTCCCTGTCTACAACTGGATTCCAGGAGTTTGGCTTGATGCTTAGCTATGAGTCTCTGTTGCTGCTTCCATCAGCTACTGGATGAAGCCTCTATGATGGTATTTAAGATACTCTTCAATCTCGTTATATGGGAAGAACATTTAAGGTAGCCTCTCCACTATTGCTTAGATGCTCAGTTGAGGTCATCGTTGTGGATTCCTGGAGATTTCCTTAGTGCCAGATTTCTCATTAAGCCCATAAGGACTCCCTCTATTAAGGTATCCTTGTTCTCCTTCTCTTGAACTCACAGTGATCTGTCTGCCTTTGCCTCCCGAGGGCTGGCATTAAAGGCATGCATCGCCAACACCCAGCCCTCCTATACTCTTAACCTCTAATCTCTCAAGATTACTTTCAGACTAAGAGTGTCACTTAAAGACAACCACATGTTTTTATGGTACAAACAGAGAAATCTGTTTTTGTATAACTTATGGTCATTTAAGTCTGGAAAAGATACTATTAGGGGAAAGGGGTACAAATGCATGGAAATACAGATTATCCCACTCAGTTGGGCAGCAGTGTGTGGAACTAAACAAAAACATAGGTCACATTTGGGGTTTCCAGTGTTTCCTGACAGCATGGACTTTTGGAAACAGAAAAGCAGTGTGTAAAAATTGCCTACTTTGGGAATTTTGTACTTAGAGTGACTGGGTCATTGACAAAACAGTATTAAGCTATGTGGCAGTATCTGACACACAGTTCTTAGTAAATAATAGCTGAGCAAAAATCTGTATTATAGTCATCATGGCCTAAGATTATGACTGGTGCCTGATTAGTAGTACAAAGAAAACACAACACAACAGCAGACATTCTTTCCTTTATGAAAGAAGTTTAATTTTTTTCTAAGTTCCTTTAGTGAACTCTCAGAAAGATATATACCACAAAACCCTTTCTGAGGACAAGTGTCAATTTCATAAGAAATTGAAAATACCATAAACCCCTTAGATTAAAGCCACAGGACTAGAAGAGAGAGACACTTCTTTCTAGTTATAATTTCATCACAACAGAAAGCAGAGTGTTGCTCTCAGAGTCTACCACATAAGATGTCAATTTATAAATGCAAAGAGGGAAGAGTGAATACATTTCCTAAGGACCTTGTTATTCTTAGCCATTGCCTAAATGATAGACTGACATCACTTGCATTCAGAAGAAGGGAAAAAAGCAGTCTATGCCCTACCATGGCAGGCACCACTACAATAAAGGAACAGGTAATGGAGAGATGGGACTGAGGGAGAAGAAGTGAAACTGCACTGTGGAGGGAGGTGAGAGAGGGCTGGCTGTGGCCATGGAAGATCATGTTGTTGTCCAGTGGGGTCAATGGGATGGTGTGCAGCAGCCTAGAGCTTAAGCAGAAGCAGACTCAGGCCCAGAACAAGCTTTCTGGTGGAGGGGTCACCCTAGCTCTAGGCAGTAACAGAGGCCTGAGATGAGGAACAGTATACTTTCTAGATTGGGCCTCCTTGAAGAACCACCCTATCCTGTGATGCCACTGAGGGCCATGTGTGGTTCAGAAGCCCTGATGTGTCTGGGGTCTGGGTTGATGTCTGAAGACTGTGTTATCACCTGATGGCATGTGCATCCTGGCCTGTTGCAGTGGCCTGAATCCATGTTAATTTCCATTGACCATGCTACATCTGTCGACCATACTGACATGAATGGTCTCTGATGCCACATAAGACTGGGGTGGTGTCTGGGGTTGGGGCTGCCACTTGGGGTCATGTCTAGGTGTGAAGTTTTATGACAGTTGGTGTCTGTGTTGATGTCTATGGCCTATGCTACTACTGAAAGCCCTACTGATGTGATATATGCTGAAACCTGAAACCATGTTGATTGGTTTCAGGTTTCAATCCCTGGGGCAATGCTTCCTTGAAGGCCCACACCAATGTAGGTGGCCTGTGCTGCCACTTGGGGACATGGTGATTCCTGGTCCATGCTGCTCCTGCGGGTCACGTCTGGGTACATGGTCTTACCATAGACGGGTGTGTGTTGCCACCAAAGGCCCTATAGCCTGAAACCATGTTGATGTCCTTGTTGTGATCCCAGCTGCATCAGAGGGCCTTGTCTAGGGCCTAGGTCTTACTACAACTAGGAGCCCTGTTAGAGGTCTGTACTGATGCCTAAAACAATGTTGAAGTCTATGATCCATGCTCCAAAGGATCCTAAAGAGCAAATAAACTACTTTGGCAGCGATATTGATGACAACAGACACTAAGTTGAGAAAGATGAACAATGAAGACTTCTAACCACCCCAACCAGCACTCCTTCAAACAAATAATAGTAACAGCCTAAATAGAAAGCCATCAAAGGAAACTCTTCAAAGCTGTGATAGGATGCTAAAGTGTCACTCTCCATAATAAATGGCTTCCAGCAGGGGTGTGGGAGTGGAAGGGCTCAATTGTATTTAGGGTGCTGGCCACTGAGAGTTTGAGCATACTCTAGTGAACATATAGATAATACAAAATTATTATTTTTTTTTATTTGCTGGGGATTTAAATGAAAAAGAAAAAGAAAAATGCAGAATGTTCTAAATTGCTATCTTCTCTTAGAACTGACCAGTTCAAAATAAACAAAAAACTGTTTCACGATAAATTAGTAGAACTCTGAAAGAAGAGAGCATTTTGCCATTCTAGGCCTCAGAAGTTAAGCAAAGAATAAAGAGTTTATGTAACAACCATGGCAGTTAAAGTCAAGAGACACAGGCCTGAGTCTTCATGAGTAACAACATGAGCTATGGATTGGTTTAAGAGGCAACACACACTATGGAAGGAATTGTGAACTATGAAACTACCTAAAAGAATAGAAATTCCTAAGATTTATTACTTTATCATATCGATGTATATATTTTCCTTACAATTGAAGAATGTTACTTCTGAAAAAACATGATTCCTAAGTGATAGGTGTTGTTCTTTTGCAAAAGTTTAAAAATTAAAAAAAAAAAAATAGAAGATGAGAGATGGGGCTGGTGCCGATGCAATGGAACATGAACTATGGGGAGCATAAAGAGTACATTAACCATAGAGTTTATTATGGTGGGAGAGCGAGAGCGGGATAGAGAGAAATGGAAGAACAGAGCAGGGCAGAGAGTAAGAGAGAAGAATTAGTGGTCGACCACCAGAAACACAGAGAAAGAAAGAGAGAGAGGAGGGTGAGAGTTATAGAGCTTTAAAGGGAAAGCCATACATGCACACTGAGGCTTCATGCATCCACAGAGTCCTCACACAGATCTGTAATGCGTAATGAGTGACATGGTGATGATGTGGCACGTCACTGTATGTGCCTCACCCATTGTTAGGGGGTGGGGTCTGTCTCTTAAAAAGGTGCAAGCAGGTCAGCATTAATGCCTGAACCTTTCAATAGGATGCAATTCAGGTGATAAGATCTGATTACCATCAACCTGAACTTTCCTTATGACCATCCTGCATGCCTTGCTATTTTCAACATAATGATAAAAGCAAAGTAGTAATCAATGAATGAAAACATCTCATTAATGAAACACTGTTTGCCCTAACTATTCTTAATTTCTCAGCTGGTCAGATAACCTGAAATGCTTTATCATATAAACCAACCTTTTCAACAACTGAATATCTTTATAGTTGGAAATTCTTCAGTGAGAGAAATCTATGACTACATGTATAAATTACAATAGTGGGAGTGTTAAGTGATTTATGTATTCTATGTTCTATAAAGACATGTATTTTCCCAAAAACTATCATATTCTTGACAAATTGTCGAGGTCCAAATATTATTTCTCAGAAATATGCTCTGCCCAACCAAGAATTCTAGGAGTTCAGAACTCCTATTGTCTTTCAGATACTGGCTGATTACCTCTGGGTGCCTGGCCTCAGTGGGGAATGGCTCTTAGTTTGTGTAACAAAAGACCTAGGCTCTGGTGAACCACAACCATCCTGAGGACTAGTGGGACATGCCTGAAAGCTGATGAGACACGCCATCATGGAATAGCTGAGGGCCTGAGTACATGTGTTCTAGGACTATCTCTAGAATTACAGGGCATGTTTCCTAGTCAGCCCTTTATACATAACTCATGTCTTCTGCCATTACCCCATTTTTGGAAAGCAATTTAAGAGGATGCTTGAATAAACCGTGGTCTCCGGTATTGACTGAGGGCCCACCGGAGATGACCAAATGTTTCTGTCTCATCTTTAACGTCAGTGGGTAGCTAGGCTTTCCCTCATCCACACTCCCTCATTCAGGATGGGACTCAGAGCTGTTTGACTGGTTCCAAACACAGCCCCAAAGACATTGATCTGGCATAGAGGGCTCTTGCAGTGTAGGACTGATACAGGCCGAACCCTGGCACCAAATGCAGCAACTTAACCTATTCTTTAAAAGTATCCTTTATTAGATAATCAGGTGTGTTTCTTTTATTGAATACAAACAAACTTAACACTAACCCATAGGGAAAAGGGGAATTATGATGAATTCCATTGGATTAACTCAGACTTTTAAAAAGTTAATATACCAGGTTAGAGAAAAAAGCCCAAAGCAGTCCTGGGGATCTAAGCAGTGAGATTCAGTATTATAAGATTACTTCAGGGGACACCCCTGGAGTTGTGCCATCAAGAGCTGCTACCAAAATGTAGCTGGTTAAGTCTAAATGTTAGTTAGGTGTAATTAAAAACTCTATGCTTAGTTACACTAGTCGTATTTCAAGTACTCATTGTGCTATGTGGTTTAAGGCTACCATATTAGGCATCACAAACATGTAGTATATTCCCAAGTACAGAACTTGTTGCTGGGAAATGTTAGTTTAATGTAGCTCAGTCTCTTATGTGAATTAACTCCATTTATTTTTCCAAACTTTGTCAGTACACGAAAGATAAGGAGTCTCCAGAGAGTTTCTGTGCAGCACTCGAGTTATTTATCTGCACAACTTTTTGCTGGGATTTCACAGAGGATATTGGTGAAGAGTGGGACACTGTCTGGGCTATATATTATGTGGAAAACACAACTTCCCTACAAGGAATTGCAGATATAATATTTAATAAGGCAGAAGTGGAAGTTGAATGGGCAGAACCACTCATTGTATAACATAGGTGTTCATATCTTGTTCTGTTCATTTGTATTGACATAAGAACCCTGAAGTATACCATATGTGATTCATCTATTTTGCTTATCTGTTCACTTTAATCTGCATGTGATGATGGAGATGGCAGTACCAGGTAGTCTTCATTCGTCATTCAGCTAATTAGGACAGAAGGTAACCTCTTTAAAGCATTCATTCCCTAGACAGGAATCTGGGCTGCTGTGTGATAAGCCGTTTGATGGTATGCCAAAACCCCTGGAAGGTACACCAAAAAGAAGCCCTGGAGCCATTTACCTGGCCTCTTTATGTCTGAATTATACTTACCTTTAATCCCGGTCCAGTGATAAAGTAATTGCATATTCTTGTCAAGTTTAAGAAAGCTAGAATTTCTTACTTCAAAGGTCCATTTTATTGTGCAGTAGTTTTTACCTTCACAGAGAAAAGGGGAGGCAAAGGAGTATTTTCTCAGTACACATCATGACCAAGCATTCATTTTCAATATACAATCTGTCTTTGTTCTGTGTTTCTAGCTTGATTTATGATTGCAGATTGCAGATCATATCTACACTTGCTGAAAAGCAATACACTTGCTGAAAAGAAATATCCAGACTTCAAATTGGTTGCAGCATGAATTTCACAGTCAGTCTGGCAGGAACTCAGCACATCTTTTTTTAAAAGGTTTTGGACAAGAAAAGGAAGTCTTCCAAAGCATGTAAATAAGGGTTACAAATGGAGATGCAGTATAATCATGAATGCCGGAATCTGACTGTAGCTCTGAGTTTCAGATTACCAAATAAAAGGATAATGTGAGCTTATTAATCACCTGAGCCCCTTTGGCCATCTCTTCTCTCATTCTAATCATGCAGTCACCTTATTCCATGATGTGCAAACCCACCATCTCTCTTGTTGGGTTCAAACTCCTGTGGTACAGTCACTGAAAGTGTATGGTAAAACAATTCTGGTATATTTATATGCATTCTGATTGTTTCCTTTTTTCTTTCTCCTCTTCAATATAGTATCCAGGTAATTAGGATCCCCTTGCCTATAGACATTATTCTTTCCAGGATTAAATTTAGAAGTAGCCTGAAAAAACAATGACATCTTGAAATTTGCAAGCAAATGGATGGAACTAGAAGAAATTATCCTGAGTGAGGTAACTCAGACACAGAAAGAAAAACATAGTATATACTCACTCATAAGGGGATATTAGATATAGACCAAAGAATAGCCAGCCTACAATTGAAAACCCCAGAGGAGCTAGGAAACAAGGAGGACCCTAAGAGAGGTATACATTGATGCAGGAGAAGGGGAAAGGCACAAGATCTCTTGAGTAAATTGGGAGCATTGGGTGGGGGGAGAGATAGAGGAGAAAGAGGAGGGGATAAGGGGAGGGAAAGGAGAACATGAGGGATGAGGAAGGTTGAGCTGGGAGAAGAACAGAGAAGGAGAACAAGGAAAGAGATACCTTAATAGAGGGAGCCCTTATGGGCTTAAAGAGAAATATGCCACTAAGGAAATCTCCAGGAATCCACAGGGATAAGAATCTAAGCAACAGTGGAAAGGCTACCTTAAATGCCCTTCCCCTATAATGAGATTGATGACTACCTTAAATGCCATCATAGAGCCTTCATCCAGGAGCTGATTGAAGCAGAAGCAGAGACTCACAGCTACGCACTGAGCTTAACTCCTGGAATCTAGTTGTAGAGAGAGGAGTGAGGAGCAAATGGGTCAAGACCAAAGAAACAGCTGACCTGAGCAAGTGGGATCTCACAGACTCCAGAATGACAGCTGGGGAACCAGCATAAGACTGAACCAGGACCCCTGAATGTGGGTGTCAGTTGGGGTGCTTGGGCAGTCTAAGGGGCCTCTGGCAGAGGAATCAGTATTTATCCCTAGTGCAGGAATGGACATTAGGAGCCCTCTGGATACAAGGGAAAGGGCCTCCATCTTGCCCCAAATGATGTGATAGACCTTGATGATCCCCCATGGGAGGCCTGTGAGGAGTGGATGGGGGTGAAATGAGGGCATGGTGGGGAGAATAGGAGGATGGGGGAGAGGGAACTGGGATCAGTATGTAAAATAAGATTGCTTTATTTTCAATAAAATTAATTTTTTAAAAAGAAGTAGCTTGCAGCCCAGAACTCTTCTTTTGTTCCTCTAGTCACAAACTTGTTGCAGAAATTATTGTGGAGGTCTGTAAAGAAAAAGGGGAAGTTGTGAGGCTGAGTTCTAGAAGGAGGCAAGCAAGAGAAACAATGTTTTCCTAGAGTAGGAGAGTAAAAGTCTTTGTCAACAGATTTGTTCTACGTTCCTGTATGTTTTCACAGAAAGGGGTGAGAGAACATGGCATAAATTAGGGGTGTAAACTTAGAAAAGCATATGTTACCAGATGTGGAAAACTCCCCCATATTTATATTCCTTAGCACAGACACAGGATGATTAGAAAAATTGGAATCAACTTGCTGAGCAATGCAAGGTATGCCATGTGGTACCATGTGGCACAACAAGATCTTAATATGGCACCATTTCTGAAGTAGAGCAACCAACCACGAGAAAATGAGTTACCCATACTCATCGTCCAGATTTGAAAGGAACTATTCTTTTGGACCAAATAAGCAAAAGCTTTGTTTTTCTTACCTGTGAGTTTACCTTTCATCATTTTCAAGGGTTTCTAAATTGTTTGTCCCACCAACAGAAAATCCCTTGTAACAATAAATCAGACCAATACACATTTTATTTCTGAAGAAATAAGAAATTAAAAAAAAAACAGTAATGTTACCAAGAAGAAGCTGCTAGTCTGTCATGGCAACTGAATGGCATGTCCAAAGCACAGATGAAACAGTCCTAAGACAAAACTCTATATGTGGGATGCCCTCTGCCAGAATGTTCTATGAGCTCTAAATAGAAGCCATTAAATACTGAATTCAGTAGAAGACTGCAAAGTGATCCACTTGAGGAATTTGTGTTTCTTTTTTCTTCAGTTTCGTTCTGTTCTGGTTTATATAACAAGTACCTCATTAATTTCAAGACAAGAGTGTTACCCAGGCACTTCTAGAGGCATTTCCTCATAAGTGTCATCTTGGGTTCCTGGAGTATGCACCTTTAGTCCAACCTTTAGAAAGGTTTCTGCAGGTTATTTTAAAATCATCATAAGATATCAAATATTTTGTTTGACAAATGCTTATAGATTCAGTATATGCAATATGATGATTTAAAATAAATATACTCTAGGCAATGACTAAATTTATGTAATTTACTTACACTATCAAGCAGGAAGTTATCATTTTTATAATAAGAATATTTATCATTTTTGAAGAATACAATTTTATTAACTATACTAACCATATTGAACAACACAAATCTGTGACTCATCTAACTGAAATCCAAATCCATGCCTTTTAACTAATATCTAAATGTGGATTCTAAAATAAATAACTTACCTAAAATAGAGAATATTGAGCAAACTACAGGTTTCACTAGTATTTCCCTCAGTTTCTCAAGGGCAGAAACTATATATCATCATACCAGTCTCATTTTCAGAAGCCTAAGCAAAGAAAAACAAAATGCAAAGGTTATTACAGACCATTAGGTACTACTGTTTGCTAGAGGGTTTTAAGTCACATTCACAGAAACAACACTGAAATATTTATTTCTTCATTTTATATGTGGAAAAACTAAAACATACAAAGAGAGCTAACTGGTCAGGGCAAAATGTAAAAAGTAAGTAAAAAAAATGAGGTAGGTTTGAAATGTATTCTGACAGTGTAGATTTCACAACAAACTCTTGTGTCTATTGCAGTATGACTACACAAAAAGACCATATAGATGAAAGAAGCAAATGGCTAGGGAATGGGATGATGAAAGGAACACAAACAAGGGGTGATAATACGTAGGACTATAAGTCAGATTTGAAAAGTCTTGTGATATTTCTATGCTAATTTTGAACTATTTTATAATGTTATTACTTAAAACAAGTTTAAACTACTTTTGTCATATTCTACCCTTCCCAAGTCCTTCAAGATGCCATCTATCTTCATAGCCCCAAATTAAAGTTTTTTCTTAAAAAATACAAAAATCCAATACAACAACCCCCCAAAACAAAATGTAACCAAATAGAAGCACATGGAAATAACCTGTGGAGTCCATTATGTGTTGGCCAAATAGTCTTAAACATGAAACTTGCCCTAGGGTGATTTATATAGCTGGATCTTGAGGTAATTAAATTCCCATCTTCCTGAAAAACGACCCCATTGATTACCATAGTGGCTGTACAAGTTTGCACTTCTACCAGCAATGTTTGAGTGTTTCCTTTACTCCATATACTCAGTAGTGTGAGTATATTGTTTTACTGATCTCAGTCATTCTGACAAATTTCAAAGTAGTTTTGATTTCCCTTTCTCTGATGGCTAATGTCTAAGTTAGAGTTTAATTGCTGGGAAGAGACACAGTGACCATGACAACTCTTATAAAGGAAAACATTTAATTTGGGCTGGCTTATACTTCAGAGGTTTATTCCATTATTGCCATGGTGGAAGCATAGTGGCATGCAAGCAGACATGGTATTAGAAAGGTAACTGAGAGTTCTACATCTACATCTGCAGAAAGCAGGAAGTGAAATTGCCACACTATGCCTGGCTTGAGCATATGAAACCTCATAGCCCACTCCAGTGACACACTGCCTCCAACAAGGCCACACCTACTCCAACAAGACCACAGCTCCTAACAGTACCACCACTCCCAATGGATCAAGCATCCAAACATAAGTTTATGGGGGCCATTTTTATTCAAACCACCTCAGCTAAAGATGCTAAACATTTCTTTTTGTTCTTCATTAACTTTACTTAAATTTGAAACAACTTTATACATTTTATTTAAATAGAAATGATTTTATACATTTTATTTAAATTAGAAACTATCTCATTTCCTTCTCCCTCCCATCAAAATCTGTCCAGTCATTTGGGGCAAGGCCTAGGCCCTCTCCCTATGGCAACCCCTGTAACACAGTTTGTCCAACAAGCCCATACCTACTCTGAAAAGGTCACACCTCCAAGTATTGCCTCTCTAATGACCAAACAGTCAAATATGAACCAATGGAGACCATTCCTGATCAAACCACCACACAGACATACCAGAAAGTCTCAATTTAACACCAAAGAAAACAAGTTCAATTTGTCACTTGAGAATGAATGCAGCACACACACTTCAAGATGCTCCTACCATGGCGTTGGCCACACAGCAAAGTCCCATACTTGTTGCTAAGAATTTTGTGACATGGGAGGTCATCCAAGGTAGAGAAAGTCCATGCTCCCCTTTTAGCCCAGATAAATAGACCTGTGTCTCCTTAATTGCAGATTACAAAGAGTCTCTTTTTGTGAATGCCTAATGAACTAACTTCTCATCATAGGCAGTTCTGGGGATGGTAATCCTGATTCCTCTGCTTAATCTTTGTACATGGAATGCTCTAAATTCAGTGGGAACTCCTTCGACCATAAGATCAGGTGGGTGCAGCTGGGGCAGAATTACATACAGCTGGCAGGAAGGCACAGGCTAGACTGGCTGCAGTCTCAGGTTCGAAGTAAAGTTAGATGATCCTACTCATCCCGTGATTCTAGGAGGCTCTTATACTCAAGAGGATGGCATCTTAGGATACACATAGGAAGCCTAGTTTCAATTCCCTAGTTTCAATTCAATAATAAAATAAATAAATAAATACTAAAAAAAAAAAAAACACCCAAAACATGTCAGCTATGAGTCATCCTTGTTTCTAGCTTCTTTAACCGGAAGTACTAGAGGTGTTTGTGAGACCTCAAGATCGGCCAGAGCCAGTATATGGCAGAGTCCTGGCAACAACCAAAATGGACCATCTTATGGCCCTCAGGGGGATACTTGGAGACTTAAGGACAGGGTACAAGCAGAGTTGGAATGAGGGCATCACTTTGTTGGTATAAATGTGGGCTTTAGGTAGGATGCTGGTAGGGCCATCTGGTGGTGTATTCTCCTTACTCTGGGATGGACTATTATTGACTCCACCATGAAGTGACCACTGGCATTGAACTTGAGGTGACAGCTGGTGTTGGACTTGAGGTGACTGCTGGTGTTGGACCTCAGGTAAATGAAGTAGGACTAGAGGTGACAGCTGATGATGGACTTGAGGTGACTGCTGGTGTTGGGTTTCAGGTGACAGCTGGTGTTGGACTTGAGGTGACTCAAGTGGGACTTGAGGTGACTGCTGGTGGTTTAAACATTTAAGTGTTTCTCAGTCATTTGATATTCTTCTATTGAGAATTCTCTCTCTAGATTTGTACGCTATTTTTAATTGGCTTTTTTGATTTGTTGATGTCTGCCTTCTTGAGTTCTTTAAATATTTTGGATATTAGCCCTCTATTAGATGTGTACTGGTAAAAATCTTTTTCCATTCTGTAGGCTGCCACATTGTATGAGTGACAATGGCCTTTGACATGGAGAAGATTCTCAGGGCCATGAGGACTCATTTACTAATTTTTGATCATAATGTCTGTGCTAATGGTGTTCTGTTCAGAAAGTGTTTACTGTGTCAATGAGTTCAAGACTATTTGACTACTTTTCTTTCAGGTTCTGTTTATCTGGTTTTATGCTGAGGTCTTAGATCCATTTGGAGTTAAGTGTTGTGCAGGGTGAGAAGTAAGGGCATATTTGGATTTTTCTACATGTAGCCATCCAGTTTGGCCTGTACCATTTTTGAAGATGTTATTGTTCCAGTGTGTATTTTTGGCCTCTTTATTGAAAATCAGGTGTCCTTAGATGTGTGGATGATTTATGTCTGTCTCTTCAATTTGATTCCATTGATCAATGTGACTGTTTTTGTGCCAATACCATGCTCCTTCTAATTCTATAGCTCCATAATACAACTTTAAATGAGGGATGGTGATACCTTCAGAAGTTCTTTAATTATTCAGGGTTGTTTTCACTCTCTTGCATTTTTGTTTCCATATGAAGCTGAAAATTGTCTTTTCAAAGTCTGTGAAGAAATGTTTTTGAATTTTGATGGGGATTGCATTGGAACTGTGGATTTCTTTTGTTAAAATTTCCTTCAAATTCTTTTATCAATTACTTAAACTTTTTACCATACAAGTCTTTCAACTTTCTTGCTTAGAGTTACTCCAAGATACTTTATATTACTTGAGGCTATTTTGAAAGGTTTTTCATGGTTTCTTTCTCAAATCATTTGTTATTTGTATATAGGAGGGCAACTGATTTTTGTTCATTAATATTTTTATCCTGCTACTTTGCTAAAAGTGTTTCTCTTTATGTAGGTACTTAGTGCTATGAACTCACCTCTTAGAACCACCTTCATTGTGTCCCATATGTTTGGATATCCTGTGTTTTCATTTTTATTCAGTTCTTAAAAGTATTTAATTCTTGATTCATTTCTGTCTTCCCACGTTTATAAATCAGTAGAGTGTTGTTCAGCTTCCATGATATTTTAAGCTTTCTGTTGTTGCTGATACCCAGTTTTAATCTCTAGTAGTCAGTTTAGATTCAGAGTATTAGTCCCAATTTTTAGTATCTTTTGAGACTTGGTTTGTGTAAGTATGTGGTTAATTTTGGAGAAAGTTCCATGAGCTACTGAGAAGGAACTATATTCTATTGTGTTTGGGTGAAGTGTTCTGTAGATACCTGCTGGGTCCATTTGGTTTATAATGTCATTTGGCTCCATTGTTTCTCTGGTTTGTTTTTGTCTGGATGTACTGTCTTTTGGTGAGGGTAAGGTATTGAGGTCTCCCTCTGTCAGTATGTGAGGGCCAATGTGAGATTTAATATGTACTGGTTTTTTGTTTGTTTGTTTTTTTACAAATCTGGGTGTCCTTGGGTTTCATGTATAGATATAAAGAATTGAAATGTTCTCTTGGTGGAGTTCTCCTTTGATAAGTATGCACTATACTTTTCTATTGGTTTTGATTAGTTTTGTTCTGAATTCTATTTTGTCAGATATTAAAATTACTTCAACGGCTTGTTTTTAGGTCCATTTGCATGGAATATCATTTTCCAACTCTTTACCCGGAGGTGATGTCTATCCTTGATGTTAATGTGTGTTTCTTGTATAGTCTACATCTTTTTATTGAGAAATTGAGATCCTTGATGTTGGGAAATATCAATCAGCACTGTTTGTTGAATCCTGTTATTTTTCTTCTCTCTCTCTCTCTTTCTCTCTCTCTCTTTCTGTGAGTGTGTGTGTGTGTGTGTGTGTGTGTGTGTGTGTGTGTGTGTGTGTGTGTGTTCCCCTTCTTTTGATTTGCTGGTCTGGGATTATTTATTCCTTGTGTTTTCTTGAGTTTGCATGATAAATATCTTAAATTTGGATTTTTTTCTTCTCCCATCTATAGTGTTGCATTTGTAAATAGATGTTGCTTAATTTTGGTTTTATCATGGAATGTTTTATTTTGGCCATTTATTGTGCTTGAAAGTTTTGCTGTACATATTAGTCTTGTCTGGCACCTGTGGTCTGTTAGAATATGTAGAACATCTCTTCAGCCCTTCTGGCTTTTAAATGTTCCACTGATAAGTCATGTGCTATTCTAAAAGTCTCCCTTTATATATTACTTGTTTATCCCCCTTGATGCTTTAGTACTTTTTCTTTGTTCTGTTCATTTAGTGTTTTTTAAAACTTTTATGTCCTGAGGGGACTTTCTTTCTGGTCTAGGCTGTTGGGTGTTATAAGCTTCTTTCACTTTAACGCACATCTCTTTCTTTATTCTAGGTAATTTTCTTCTATAATATTGTTGTAAATATTTTCTGTGACTTTGACTTTGGGATTCTTCTTCATCTATCGCATTACTCTTAGATTTGGTCTTTCCATGGTATCCCAGATTATTTTTATTTAATCTATCCTTTGACTGAGGTATCCATTTCATCTCCCTTTTCTTCGGATGGTTAAGATTCTTCTATCTTTTGAATTCTGTTGGTGAGGCTTGACTTTGAAGTTTGAGTTCCTAAGTTTTTCATTTCCATGCTTCCCCCAGTTATAGTTTTCTTTGATGATTTGTACTCAATTCCAGGTCTTGGATTTTTGCTCTGTTCACTTCATTCCACTTGTTTGTGTTTTCATAGATTTCTTTAAGGGATTTATCAATTTCCTCTTTAAGAACATCTATCATATTCATAAAGGTTACTTTAAGGCCTTTTTAAAAATTTACTTTGGCTCTGTTGCTTTTCTCAGGACCTGCTATGGCTGGATCCAGTGAAGACCTATTGTACTTGTTTTTATTGACTGTGCTTTTATGCCTGCATCTAGGTATCTAGGATTGCAAACACTATAATTCTAGGTGCTGATATCAGACATTGTCTTTGTTGGGTGGTTGTTCTGTTTCTTTGTTTCTGTTACCCTCTCTGGTCCTTTTGGAGAGCATGAAGGCTGTATGTTACCTATAGGACAAATATTCTGGGGTCCTGGTAGGTGTGACCACTAGGAGTCACAGGTAAAATATGTTTGTTGGTATCTAGACCTGAGACTTAGGACTAGTGATGGGCTGAGGGCAGTAGGGGGCAAATTTCACTAGAGGAAAGTTGTGTATTCCACCAGGTTGTTTCGTTAGTCCTCTGGAAATGAGGGTAAAAAGTGAAGAGAGTCCACAGAAGAAGGTTGCCTGAGGTTAAGACTGGGGGATTGGACATGGAAGAATGGAGAGTGGATTATCTGTTTTCAAGAGTGGGCTGTGGGTTACCAGGGAGTGGCTTCTGGAGTTGGGGAGTGGAACAAAATAGCTAGGGAGCTGAAGAAAGTTAGGAGAGGAAGATCTGTGAGATTCACTGGAGATTAGGTGAGGCAAAGCTGCTGCAAAGCTGGAATGAGACTGGGGAATTTAATTTGGAGAAGCAGAAGGAGAGGTGAAGGTCTTTGGTCATCCGACTTGCTTCTCTGGCTGGAGTGATGAGCTGTTTTATTTGAAGGGAAGTTTGACATTTTTAGCAATCTGCCACAATGCTTATGTGCTTGCTGTCACAGATATTTGGAGTGGAAATAATGTCTCGTCTATATTTGGTTCCATGGACCTTCAGCTTTAGGGTACAACCCTAAAATTAGCATTTGCAATAACACTACCAGACTCAGTGACATGAATGAAGATGACTTCCTTGTGGGGATGAGGCACAGCCAGTGGGAGTTTTCTTGTGTAACAAAATGAGAAACTTCCATTACAGGGGAAAACTTGAGGACAAAAATCAAATTGAAAAAAAAAATTCAGGGAATAAGAGTAGGGGCTTCCAAAAAGTTGTGATCATCCTCCCCACACTCACAGCATTCTACCAAGCTTCTGCACCCTACACTCCCACAGTATTCCACCAAACTCCTGTACCCCATACTTCCACAGTATTCCATCAAAAGCAAGGTTTCACAAAATAGCATTTACGGTGTTTTTTATTGCACAAAGAAGATGAGGATTACATTGCCTAGATCAGGTCTGTAATTGAGTAATGCAGCACTTAATGGGGTTTTATTACCAGCCTCCTTCCTCGTGGTCTCAATGGAAGAAACAGAAAACAGGCATTATTTCTTACAATTCAGAATAAATTGCTTCTGGGTCAGAACTGAGAATATATAGCTGTTTTGGAATAAGAATGTTATAGCCCTTTCTCTCCTTGACATGTTGTACAGCACAACAACAGCAAAAATCACGTTCTAACATTTCTATTATATTTATTATTTTTATTATGACCTGTTATCATGATTCACAGTGGGCTCCAGTTTACCAGAAGCCCATAAAGAGCCTCTTAATTATACATACCACAGAAGGAAACCTACTTAGATATGGTTCAATGAGTAAATCTTATACTAAAAGAATAGTCTTCCCTCCTTGTTACCAAATAAAATGATTATAGTGGACCAAACATTTGAGGGATACAATAAGTTGTTCTGGATTGCTTGCTCAGCAAACTATTCCTGTGTGTTGTTATGAAAAGTGGTAGGAGCTGCCCTGCTGGAGAAATACTTTATCTTGGTATTAGAGTCATAAGCTCATGCTTTGCTCCCTGCTCCTATCATCCTCTCCAAGAGGGTCTCAAAATTAAAGTGTATGTCAAAATGTCCACCACTTTTTGATGGCTGCCTTTGAGAAGTAATAGACTATCTTAATTAAAGAAAAGAAAACTAATGACAGATAATTTTCAATTTTTAATTGTTTGATATGAAAGAAGGAAAGGAATATCAAACCAGCCATAGCAACTATTAAAACTATTTACAAATGAAGAATCTCAAGTGCTGCCAAGTTAAATCATTTGTTTGAAGACATAGCCTGTGAATGTTTAAGGCTTTCACATTTTTGCCATCAAAAACCCATGAAAATATATCTGAATACACTACCTAGCAGAGAGAGTATGGAGATTAAAGAAAGACCAACATGAAAGAGAGACCTGGATCATGATTTGGAGGAGCTCCCTCCTTCCAGGATACTATTGGCTTGGTTGTCATATAGGAAAGCATGGGGGTCAGAGAGATGGCTGAGCCATTAAAGGTAAGGCTCACAACCAAAAATTTAAGAAATCACAGAGCAAAGACAATGTTCAGTGAAAAAAAAACATGCTGTAAATCAGCAAAATTTGCCCTTATTCTCTGAATACCTTGAGCACTATAACTTCCATGGCAGGATGTAGTGTGCATGATATCAGTGTCAGAACTTCGTTTCTTAGTTACTGATTGATAAAGAGCTGAGATGTTATTCAACCTTTTCCGAATCTCTCTCAAATATTCTGATTACTGGAGGATATCACAGTATATTGTGTAAGCTATAAAATGCATTATGCATAAAAAGTCTGATTTATTAAGCTTTATGTATGATTAAAAGTAATCTATAAACAACATTTAAGGGCAGGGGATATTTATATTTCATTTCTTCTGCATACAGAAATACCAGTGCTAAATGACATTGTTAACATTCTTTCCTTATGTATCTGTATTCTGCTTGTCTCAGAGTTTAATAGGATTTGGCCATATTATTTTGTTCCCTTCAACTATAACATAAAAAAGTCACTGATACTTACTCTTATCTAAATACCAACAATTAAATTAGATGAAAAATGTTGGTAGAAAGAACTCGTATGTTACAAATATATCTTCATTTTTATTCTAAATGGAGTTGAATTTTCTAATTGACTCTTATACCCCATTATCATTTAATTTCCTTAATAATTTTACTCATACTTAAGAAACAATTACTGCTCTAGGTTAGTGATGATGGTTGGTAGGATGTACAGGATGCACAGGTCTGGCTCTTGAGGATAGCAATGAGACTGTCTGAGGAAGAAAAGACTCCAATGATGATGAAACATACATTGATTAAGAACATATTATAGCCAAAAATTTCCAGCATCACTTGCCTGGACCACTCTAACACATTCTATCAGGGTTCCCTAGCTTCAGCACTTCATTGCAACACATACCCATGCATGCTTGCCCCTGCTATGCTTGTCTTTCACTGAAATCTATATGCATTTATATTTCATTCTTCTTCCAAACAAATGCCATAACCTACAAACTTCCAATCGCAGAGGGAAAAATAACACTTTTCAACTTAGTATATGAATCCCAGCACAATCTAATACTTCAAACACTCCTTCAATGAATACTTTTCTTCCTTCTTTATTTCTTTTGGTATACTATGCAGGTGTGCAGAACAAAATAATCTATGGTCATCAGTATACCTCCCCCTCCCCTGCCCCTGCTTAACACTTTCTACTCTTGCTCTGTGATCTGGAATTGCAAACTATCACTTCATCCAAACAGACCTTTACAGACTGCAAATGCTTGCTAAAATCCACTGATCTGTGTAGCAACTCTTTGTCTGTCCCACCAGCCAGCTCCCAAATAATGACATGGAGATTTATTATTAATTATGAAAGTCCAGCCTTAGCTTAGGCTTGTCCCACTAGCTTTTATAACTTAAATTAATGCTTTTGTCAATTTATGTTTTACCATGTGGCTTTTTACCTTTCTTTCATTCTGTATGACTGACCCCCTCAATGTCTCATTGGCATCTCTTCTGTGCCTCCATTATCTCCTCCTCTTCCTTTCTCTCCCTGGAAATTCCACCTGTCTAGATACTGGATATTCAGCTGTTTACTATGCCAATCACAGAAATACACCTTCACATCTATACAAATGTTCATAACAGTCATGTGTACATTCTGCAGACTCCAGCTATGACTAGTGTTTAATTCCTCACTAATATAAGAGATAATGGCTTAGATTTCAGATTAAATTTTATTGTAGGACACATATAGCACAGATGCACATTTATGGATCAAAGTTTCTGTAAATTATAGTTTATTTTAGCTTAAACATCCTTGTGAATTGTATATTGGAATTTCATTTTGACAGAAAAGTTGAGACTTTATTGCAGATGAATAACTTTCTGCGGAATACTCAGAAAGCAATCCTCACACAACTATCAGTCATTATTTTGCTAGTCATTATTTAGACATGAAATAAGACAACAAATGTTTACAAATATGTCAGATAATGTAAATTTAAGTTAAGCAGTTTATGTGACAAAAATTTCAAGGCACAATATCTTAGTAAACTTTTCATTTAATACACTTAAGAGGTGTAATATAATCACAACCAAGCATGAACTAATTGGATTTGGTATAGAAGCACTATCCCCAAAATAAATACTTATATATTCTCTTTCCTGGATAGTGTATACCCAGTATAATCATAAGTTTCCCATCTCAAATCAGCCACGATTAAATGTGAAACATCTTAGTGATGGTAAAGGTGACTAAGCATCTGAAAACCAAGATAACTAAGAGTTACTGAAGCAAAGAGGTCTTGTAACAGTGGATGGAGAACTCTTTACAGAAGTCCTGCAGTTGGGTGTGGAATAAGAACCAGGAAATGAAGGCTACATAAGTTCTTTAACTTCCCAATAGAAAAACATTGAACATGGAAAGGACTCCACAAGCAGGACCACCTGACATACTGCAGTTCTTGGTGCTTATCCATGTCCTGAGCAAATGGCACTTCTGTGTTGTCTGTAGAACTAAGAGTTCTCTTTAAATTGTGACATTCCTATTATTTCCTTTCTTTATAAAGTCTGTACAGAATACCACCAAGTAAACGAAACTTGTGGTCTTCTACTCTTATTTTCTGAAATGTGCTTTGCCCCTTAATGAAAAGGAGCCAGTGAGTGGAATACACTTTTGATTAGTTCTGAGGTTAAGTATTCTTTATCTTCTTGTCACCCACAACCATAGTACCCAATCATCATTGTGTTTGCTTTGCTCTTAGAATACTTACATATTCATCATATTATGAGCAATTCCAAGTTTAACTATTCTATTCTCACATAAAGTAATTATTATTCTTTTGACCTACCAATAAAGAATATTAGAAAACCATAATGATTGTACATATGCACTTATTCTATCAATGAAGAACTATTGTTAAGTTAGCCCTCTATCAAAGAGTGATCATTAAAGGATTCAGGTTGTAATTTCTTTAAAATACTGTGTATAAGCAAGTGTCCCACCATCCAGAGTTTATCCTACTCCACAGCTCTATTTAAAACATATTTTAGTTGAAGGGTGAAGCATTTGAGCATAAAACTGGTCCATTTGACAAGAGCTGGCTTTGGGGGCACTCACTGATGCACAGCACCCACTAATAGTCATTCCTGATTGCTTTTTAGAACATGAATTAAGGTACTGGCATCAATTATCGTAAACACAATGTCAATTCTAGAAGCACAATACTTTCTAGTGTCTAAATATACACAAAGCTATTTATGAACATAATAATAATTATTCAGAGACTGGAAAACATGGATTCCTAGAGAAGGGAATTTAATTTATTTAATGTGTTAATTTAATTATTTTTAAATTTCTATTTATTGAGAATTTTGAATATTAGTTCCATCATCTTGTGCATATTGCCCTTAAATATAATGTTATAGCAGCCCCTACCTGATCAAATAGGGAGAAAATTCAAACTCCTAAGCAGATTTAATCACACAAATTACTTGTTAATAAATTTTAATGCTTCAGCATGTCTAAAGGAATATCTGCAGGTCAATGCCACTTTTTCCATGGATTCAGCTTTGCTACATAAGCCCAATTGTTTCCAAATGTCCAGAAAAAAATGGTAGCTGCCAGAAGGTGTAAGGATGGGAGAAGTCAGGGTATTTCTGCCACTCTCCTTTTGCCTCCTCTTTCTTCAGTGACTATATCTCTACCATGATATTTTTCATAGACGGCCCCACCATTTGTGACTGTTGCCAGCAGAGCTGTGTGACTCTCCTAGAATAGACATCATTTTTCGTTTCTGGAAGAAGTGTACTACATCCAAGTGCTTGCTCCTGTTAATACTGCAGCATCCTGTTTGGGTTCTATGTCCTGGGCTCAAGTGAGTATAATCATCTTTGTAATGATTTCCTTTATAATAAAATACATAGAGTGGGTATAATGGCCTGCCTGGACTCTGTTGCAAAGAATGCCAACTTAAAATAGCCTTGATAACTTAATATTCTTTTTATAAAGAGGATCAGCCTAGTGGAATTCAAGTAGAATAAGCATGTAGGTGAGTGTACAGGGTGGAGACCTCTCATCTGATGACTAATTTTCTTGTCAGGAAGTGAGTAGACTGCATATTTTTGCTCTTCTTTGTCTGGGTTCAAAGATAGTAAATTAATACTGAATGTGAATGGCCTATGATGAAAGCCTTGTTATATTTTTAGTTTTAAACAGTCTTTCTTGATTCATTCATTCATCAGATTATGAAATACTGATGAACAGAGGCTATTGCTACCCATGAGAGTTTACATCTGCTCCTCCTCCTCATTTATTAGAGCACCAGAATACTGGCTCCAAAACCAGAAACACACAAAAAATTCTCCAAGAAGCAGCACCGTATGACTAATTTAACATGGGTCTACCAACTATCAAACGAGTAGCTAGCCTGACCTGGGCTCATCTAGCCCACCCTAGACTCAGCTAGCTCTCCATGGCTCACCTAGGTGTCAGCTCACCATTTTTCCCTTAATTGGGTATTCTGAGAGGAAATTTTGCTCTATTTCTTTCACAGATGTTTTGAAAACATTATAAGATCATTACATGTGAAACATGTCCTGTGTTACCAATGACAATGTGAAAATTTGTGAACAAATGCATAGACCATTGAACTTTTTTATTAATTTAAAGTCACTAACTTAATAATTCAGACATGACTGATTGATGTGTAGATTTTGGGAAGTGTGTCTGGTCAGCTCACTGATCTAAATAGATTTAACTCTAGCATCACTTTCCTTTGTAAACTAAGATACTAATTGTTACACTAAGCTACCAATAAGATGGGTTATATTAAATCCAATTTTGGATAATAGGAAATTCAAATAACTTAGCCTATGTGGAGCATATAAAACGTGTTATTAAGGTTCCTTGGAGATTAAGAATTTTTATAAGAAGTAAGAAACAATATAGACAAAAATAATACATAACTCCATTAGAATTAATTACAAAATTATATATGTTTATATAATTTTAATAACTACTACATTTCAAGTACTTAGTGAGACCACTGTTAACTATGAACATATTTAATAGAGAAGAAGCATATAAAATAGAGGCAACAAATATCTTTGCATATAACTGGTAATGGATAGTTTAAAAGTAAAATAATAAAATGAGGAAAGAAAGTGACTATTCTGAGGATTCAAGCTCCTTGAAGGAGATGATACAAGGCTATTATTTTGATGAGTTGATTGTCTTTTCCTGGTGAATAAATACAGAAGAGGACTTTCAGGTGAGAAAACAGGTACACAAAGGTTGAAAGCATGTGGAGCCTTCACAGATGCATAAATTAAGTTGGACTGATGTGAGAACCAGAGCATAAAGTAGAATGGAAAATTGAAAGTACCAACAATTGTGTAGTCCAGAATGCCATCATGTAGCATCTGCCCTTAGATTTAGGAAATCACATTCCACAAGATCAAACTGGTATTTAAAATGTAATTTTAGTGACTGTGTACATAATGAACTGGTATGAAGAGTATTACATGACATTGTAACAGGTTATATATGTTTAATAATTTTTTAAATGCACAGACAAAACCTTTGAGGAATGCCACAACACATGACCTAAAGAAATTAGGTAGCCATTCAGGTATTTAAAGTAGGAATAAAGAGTTGAAATTTTTGCATCCCCAGTACCATATTGCAGATCTGAATAAACAATTCCTTCTCCATTGTATCTTCCATAAAACTTTTGTCCTTTCCCACTTCTCCAAAAATTGCTTTGATAGCTATGTGAGGCAGAAGAAATCTAACATGTATGTGGGTATAAATCAATCAGGCAAAGACCATAGGTCAATGGTATGGTCAACTGATGGAGGAAATTGTAACAGATGAAGAATGTTCCTCTAATCAATCATCAATAATAAACAGCAAAACTAGGTAGGGAACACAGCAAACAGCTGTAATTTGAATATTTGAGACATTAAGGCAGGAAGATCATGAGCTCAAAGTTACCCTGGACTGTACAATGGGTCTAAAGCTAGAATGGGCTAAAAAAGGAGATCCTTTCTCAAAAACTAAAAAGCTATCAGGTGGGAATGACAGATCAATTTGAATCAGTAATAGGTTAGTATACTTGTTTTCTCAACAACATTCCCAGTGTCTGGCATGTAAGAGGAAGAAAGATCACAAAGAAGTGAAGAAATGAATGAGGAAAGGACAGAGAAAGGAAAAATCAAATAAGGGGAAGAAACAAAACAAAAGGAAAACTCAACAAAGGGATTTTCAGTCATTCACTCATGAATACACAAAGAAACAAATTTAAATTACACTCTGGCCCTGGACACATGGGGAAGGGCCCAGGATCAGCATAGGAAGACTTGGTGGACTTTGCAGAGCCCCCGTTGAGAGCCCTACCCTGCCTGGGGAGTGGTGGGTGGATGGGGTGGGGGTGGGCTGGGGTGGGGGAGGAAGTTTGGGGATGAGGGGAGGGAGAGGGAGAAGGGACTTGAAATAAGCTTGTTCCCTAACTAGAACTAATAAAATAAAAAAAAGAAAAAAATTGGAAAGTCCTAATTGCACATAAAATAGTAGATTATTTTTCTCAAGACTGATGTTTCCTTGACAAACATAGATGTTGACAGTTCAGCCCTCAAGGGAAATTTATATAACTGGGATTATTCATTGAGCTCTAACACTGTGACAGAGATCTAACAAGACAAGAACATTTGGTCAAAGATGAAATCACCACATTCAAAAACACTTTGATGTGGTTGGAAATATTTTCTAATGTGCAGAGAGCACATAGCAGGGAAATGGAGGAATTCCATTCCCAGAATGGTGAAGACATAAGCTCAAATGCCTCCCAGGCAGTTTGCTTTGTCTTCTCATAGCTGCCAGCTAGAGATCTCAAGAAACATATTAACTGAAGGCAATAGTAGCATCATTTGCACAGTGTATATGTTACAGGAAACAGTAATTAGAGCTCCACCTCTGTACCTCAGGGTACAGTGCAGAAGATATTTCAGGGATTGTAGTTAGAAAAGAGTACTTTTAGTTTTGTCTGTATTTCTAGAAAAATTTGGAATCATTGTGAAGAAAGTAAAAGACATTCAAATAGAAATCCCCAATCATTATCCTTTGACTATTCCATACATTACACATGGGGAATCCAAATTAAACAATATGTCAACTTGAGAAGAGCTAAGGGTTCAGCTTTCTAGTCAGCCAACATAACCATCTACATATCTGAAAATCAAGCTTGCTAACCTTTTAGATCTTTTAAAGTATCTGTATGAATAATTAAATTACAAATAAACAATGCCTCATTAACAAAACTTAATGTTCTTTTGGTATCCAGTTTCCAGGTCTTGTGTGTATGTCAACTAATTGGCATTTACTTTCATGAAAGGTGATGGTGTATACAGTGCAGTTAAAGGCACTAATTCTCTTTGCTTTATATTTTTCCATCGAATCTAACGATAGAAACAATAGTGTTTAAGAGTATAAACTTTATACTTGGGGAAACTAGGTTTGAATTCCTTGTTCACACTGACTGAATTAATACTGTTGGTCATATTTGCAACATACCTGTGCTCTAATCTCCCTCAACAGCAATATGGAAATAGGATTCTAATACCAGCATAACTCAAAGCACCATGAACAGTAAATGAGCTATCCATGATTCCCTGCAACAGCATCTCACAGTAAATACTCAGTAAACATCAAGTATAATGTGCATCACTACTTTTAATAGCCATTTACAGCTTGCGACAATATCTAGCTGCTACCCAACCAAATGATATACTAAACACTCTGTTGTGTTCTGCATTGTTTTCCTGTTTCTCCCTGTGTTATACCCTACCATTTGTACAAATTCCTAGAGCAATCATTTAAAGGCTGGTGTAACTATGACCTGAACTTAAATTTGAGGGCCAGCAAGATAGATTCAATAGATAAACACACCCACTTTGCAAACCTGATAACCTGAATTCAAACCTGGAACCCACAGTAGAAGGAAAGAGCAGATTCCCAAAAGTTGTCACCTAACCTCCAGGGGTACATGATGGTCATGCGTGGGTTTGCACTCACATATACACATAACACTGAGAGACATACATGATAAACAAAATTTAAAGTAAGAGGAATTTGATATTTTAATGCAGCATATATACATAGGCCCCCACGTACTTTCTGTCTCTATCTCTGTCTCTCTCTTCCCCTGTATTTTTCTCTGCATCTCCTCCTTTCTTACACACACACAGGGCAGAAGAAAATTTTTATAAGTACTAGTAAATAAACTTTAGCATTTAAAATGGCTTAATATGTTCCATCCTAAGTCAATATAGATGTAAAAGAATGTTGGTCATGATCACCTAAATGGACCCCATAAATATACCATGGCTCACAATTATTTTCTCAAGGCAGAAAGTGTTCATATAATGTAATAATTTATTAAAGAATTCACCAAACAATGGAAGAGTCAGTTCTCCAGTTATCTGAGACCTAAAATGACTGAAATTATAAAAATGAGAGGTGTATGGCTGTGCCTAATTTAACGTACCTGATCTCATCTAAAAGAAGTGTATAGATCAAGGTAGAAGATAGCTACACTGATGCCGATTTATTGTTTTCTCTAACACAGTGCTACGTGCTGTATTCATAAGTAGAGGAGACTTTTCTAAGAACAACAACCTCTGCAACATCTCTTCACAACTCTGTCCTGAGCACCAACATACAGGATGCAAGCATGTCTATGACCAGACCACTAAGGATTTAAAACAAGTGTCCAACTTGTTTGATGCCTAGCTTCATAACAGCTAACCAGAAATCACTCAGTTAAAAAATAATTGTCAATACCAGAAAAGTTTAATCTTATGACCTATAAATTGATGTTTTATTATTTTTGGCTCCATCATATGTTTTTCTAGAACATTAGAAAATAGGGCTGTATCCATAGGATAAAATTAGATAATTTACTTAGTTCACTCAATTGAAAAAAATCAGCTAAGGCACTACTCAGTTCCATGGAGGTAAAAGAAAATCTGTAATTATATTGATGAATACCCCAACTATCATCATAGAACCCTCATACAGTAATTGATGGAACTAGACATAGAGATCCACAACCAAGAACTAGGCTGAGATCCGGGAATCCAAGCAAAGAGAGGGAAAAGGGAACATATGAGCAAGGGAGGTCAAGTTCATAATGGAAAAATCTATAGAGACAGCTGAACCAAGCTCATGGAAACTCATGAACACTAGACCTACATCTGTGGAGACTCCAGGGGACCAAAGTAGTCCCTAGATATATGGGGGATAGTTGTGAAGCTTGGGCTATCACAGGGGTCCTGGCAGTAGGACCATGATACAAACCTGGTACATGAGTTAGCTTTTTGAAGACCATTCCTTAGGGTGAGATGCCATGCTTAGAAGCTGGGGGACCACAATATAATCCTGGTATTTGAAATAGCTTGTTAGAGCCCATTTTCAATGGTAGGATGCCATATTCAGTCTTAATGCATGGAAGAGGGGCTAGGCCCTGGCCTAATCTATTGTACCAGACTATGTTGACTCCTCATGGGAGTACTTACCCATGAGGAGGAGTGGACTAGGGATGGGCTAGTGGAAGGAAAGGGAGAGTGGGAGGAGGCAAGGGGTGGTGGAGTGGGAACAGTGGGAGGGAGAACTGTGGTTGGAATGTGAAATGAAATGAAAAATATAAAAAAAAGAAAAACAAAAGAACAATAGTTTTGACCCCAATAGATAATAGAGGGCTTTAGTTTTGTGTACATTGATACTGTTTGGACATTAGGATCAAAAAGTTTAGCCTATCATACCATAATGTGTTTAAATACATAAACTAAGATGGTAAATTACAAAGAAAATCAATAATTTTTAAATATCTGACTGCAGTACATCAGGGTCTCTGAAAACTAGGTAGAAATCTCTGTGGATTGGATTATTTTAAAAAACCATGTATGTTTAATAATTTGGATCCTTTGAGCTGTCTCAGACCCAGCTTCCATTTAAAAAAGCATGTGGGGTTGGTTCATCCATGAGTGAGATACAGCTCTGGCTGGAATTTAAAGCACTCATGTTCAGATAAAGTAAGTCATGTGTTATTACAGGTATTGCCTGGTACTACGACCTTAGTAAATCTAGATAGTCTAATGTCCTCTATGTTAATGCTTTGCTTTACTAAGGATAAATAATATGTACTCTCTTCCATTGATAGCATTTCCACTTTGTCCACTTACTATTTTGATCTCACCTTTTTTGAGGTTTTTATCACATTATTACCTGTATATCGTGGTCACCACATTAATTACGCAACCATCAGTCATAAGTGTTGCTCAAATGAATTTTTCTGCCTTATTGATGAATCTTTCTTCTGTTCCTCTTAACTTACTGAATATCAAAGATTAACAATTCTGAATGACAGGTCCTATAAATGAAGTAAAAAGAAGTCATTGAAATATGAAAAACAATAAAATTTTAAAACATTTTCCAACTGCACAGCCATTACAAGCAGCAAACCCAAACCACCAATTTCCATGATATTCCTCACAGCTCAGATTTGTTACATAGAAACATAAACCAAACATTTTCTATATTTTGTATTCACAGTCAGTTATATGAGATACTCAAGCAGGGTATTAACCATCCTAAATCATCCACAAATAAGTTATATTATCAACTTCCAGCAATACACTGCAAACATTGTTTTTATTTGTGAAACTACTGAGAAGTTCAATACAGAAGAAGACTTGCACATAGTAATTTACCCAAAATATTACACAATAAAGTCTACTATGCTCTGTAATGTTCCTGGAGTACAGGTTTGGAAACTGACATTCCAGTTTGAGCTGGTTATTAACAGATAAGTGAGGGTGTTTTGGTTAACATAAAGACACTTAATGGGGATTTAAATGTTGGATTCTATTTGCAGTAATATTATATTGTACTTCAAAACTAGGAGAAAATAGTTTGCTTGTAATATAAAGCTAATTGATAATATCCACTTGCAAACAGACTGTCTTATATATGCCTGTCACTATTTGCTACTTTAAATGAAAAAGGAGAAAGGAGAAATTCCAGCAAAGAGGCCTTACTAAATATTAGTGGGCCTGGAGATGTAAAAATAAGCTTTATATAAGGTCACATGTAATAAATAGTTTGCATAAAAGTTTATATTCAAAGGTAATGCCCAAGGCTTTAAAATTCAGTATATTGTTATTATTGTTGTTGGCAGTGGGGTATGTGTTTCCAACACATGAACACTTACATAAACACTCACACATGCATGAGTGTACACACACCTCTACATGCCATGGCATGCGTATGATGGTCAGAGAATAACTTTGTGGCGTCCATTCTCTTTATTCACTTTTATATGGGTTCTAGTGTTCAGACTCAAGTTGTTGGGTCTGCATGTCAAGCAGTTCATCCACTCAGCTCAGCCATTTCCCAATCCTCAGTTATCTTCTCTTAAGCTATTTTCATTGTGATTAGGACCTTCATCAGGAAGAAAAGGGGGAAACATGAGTTCAGGTGTCATGCTCAATGTTTGACTCACCATGAAGCTCTGAAGCCTTTTTTGGAAGGAATAAACAGGCAAATGAAGCTTGCTCATGCTATGGACTGTAGATCATTCTAACAAATTCATAGAGGAGATGGATTTGTTCTTATAAAATCAAGCCTGGTTGTGATAAAAAGTTTCTCTACTAAACAAATACGATGATTAGAAGCTATACCAGCACAGGGAAAGAAATAGTTAAGGGAAGGGGAGAAATGAGACTGTGGGTCCTTGTTCCTGCTTACTGGACTCCTCAACCAATGTTTTATGCACACACTAGGGAACTTTTTCCAAGAATTGATCAGATGGAGCCCATCCCATATAGAGAGATACTCCCTGAGCCTAGACACACAGGATGGGCCTAGGCCCTATCGCAAAGGATATGACAGACTAAGAAGACCCCATATGGAAGGTCTCACCCTCTCTAGGGAGCAGAAAGGTTATGGGATAGGTAGGGTGTTAGTTGGAGGGAGCAGGGGAGGAGGGGAGGGAGAGGGAATTGGAATTGACATGTAAAAAATCTTGTTTCTAATTCAGATAATAAAATTCAAAAAAGAATTGATCAGATGCCCACCTCTACTGCCACCCCTGCTATGACAGTAGTTAGTAAGATTTAAAGATGACCACTATGCATTAATAAAAGCAATGGATCATTAGGGGCACAAAACAATTGTTATAAAACTAACACTAAAATGCATAAAAGACCATGCTGATCCTGGCATCATAACACCCTACTGCCATATTTAGATAGGCTTTATAAACTAAAAATCAGCAAAGAAACTTCAAAGATAAATAATGCATGAGATTAACTGAATTCAAGAAATAGTCACAGAATATTATACCCATCAGGTAGGGAATACACATTCTTCTCTGAAGTGCATGAAACCTTCTCTAAACATCCCTATATTGATGTCCTCAAAGCCACTCTCTGCAAATTAGAAACAACTTGGTTGTATTTTATCAGGTAATGATGGAGTAAAAAGAAATCAGAAGAAAGAGAAACCTCAGAAAATAAACAAGTACTTGGAGACTGAACAGCACACTTCTGAATAAATAGTAGAACACTGAAGATAACATGGAGAAAATGTACATATGTCTATATATCAAAACAAGGATGGCATAATTCTTCAAAAACTGGAAGATGCAGCCCAGGCAGATGTAAGTAGAATGTTTATTACTACAAGTTCTGACATTAAAAAATTGTATCCATATCAAATAAATAAACTAATGATTAACCTTAAGATTCTAGATAAACAGGATATTACAAACACAGTAGATAACAAAAAATGCCACAAATATACTAGAAACTGAATTACAATGAAACCAACCTATCAGTCAAAGGATTTGCCATTGAAGAATAACATCATTACAAAACCCCTAGACAAAATAATAAAGAAAGAAAAGGCCAATTGACATAGTTAGATACTATGGAATAATCCTTTTATAGTCTGTGAATATGTATTACTCTCATTGGTTGATAATAAAGCTGAATTTGCCTGTAGCAAGGTAGAATAAAGCTAGGTAGGAAAGACAAACTAAAAATACAGGGAGGAAAAAGGGCAAAGTCAGAGAGGGGAGATGGAAGCAGCTACAGGGAAAGCAAGATGCTAGAGGAAAGGTAAAGCCATGAGCAATATAGACTAATAGAAACCAGTTAATTTAAGCTGTAAGAGATAGTTAGTAATAAGTCTGAGCTATAGGTTGAGCATTCTGTAATTAATGTAAACTTCTGCATGATTATTAGGGACCAGGCAGTCAGGACAAAAGAAAAGCCCCTCCTCCTTTTACAATTAGAGATGGAAATGGATTTGTTATATGAAACTCCAGTGAAGCCTATTAGATCACTAGAAAATAATTAGAAAAGCTGTGTTAAAATCAAGCTGTAAAAACTAAAGATTTGGTCCAAAGCTACAGAGAAACCCTATCTCGAAAAAACAAAAACAAAATTAAAAAGAAAACATAATGATGTGGATAAGTGTCTAAATTATAAAATCTACCAAAATTCAGAAGATATAATTTAACAAACATATACAAGCAATGACATTGAAACAGTATTGAAAAATCACACAAAGCCCAAATGAATTCATGTTTAAATTGTACCAATTATTAAAGATGGTCTAGCATCAATACTTCCAAAGCTGTCTCACAGCAGTCCACACAGCTTCCAGTAGCCCCAGACTCTGACTTGTTGGTCCCAACCATCACATTCTACCTATTTCCTGGTACTCCTGATGAGTAAGGGGACCCTGAACACTGAAATTCCATCCCAAACTAACACCACCCATCAGCTTTTACCTTCTGTCGATGACAGGCAAGAACTGGAACTGGAACAAGAACTGGAATCCAGTTGCAGAGAAGGAGGAGTGATGAGCAAAGGGGTCAAGACCAGGCTGGTGAAACCCACAGAAACAGCTGACCTGAACAACAAGGAACTCTTGTTGCCCAGACTGATCACTGCGAAACAAGCATGGAACTGATCCAGACCCCATAAATGCAGGTGTCAGTGAGGAGGCCTCAGAAATCTATGGGGCCTCTTGTAGTAGATCAGTACTTATCCCTAGGAATGGACTTTGAGATCCCATTTCACTAGAAACAAGGGGAAGGGCCTAGGCCCTATCCCAAATAATATGATAGACTCTGAAGACCCCATGGAAGGCCTCATTCTCCCTGGAGAGCAGAAATGGTATTGGATAGGTAGGGTGTTCATGGATGGCAGGGGAGGAGGAGAGAGAGAGGGAACTGGGACTGACATGTAAAACAATCTTGTTTCTAATTTAAATAAGATTCTCAAAAAATAACTATGATTAAGAAAGTCTTCTCAAAAATAGGAAATAAGGACTCGGGAATTTAAACAATGAACAACACCAGAAATTTCCAAAGAAAGTGACAGTAGATTGGCAAGTTCTAATCTAAAACTTCTCCATTATCCTCTATCCAGTACAGCAGGATGCTTATAAATGCTAGTTATCAGTGATGCATCATGTCATATCACAGAAAAGCATTAAGATTATTAAAATCCCTGGCATTTGGCTCTCTTAATTGAACATTTCACTTATTCATGTCCCAATTAAGTGGGTAATGTTCATCTATTAATCATGATATAAGAATAGCAAAGTAAGGCCACTTCGTATTCATAGGAATAAATAATGACACATGCTAACTTTCATTATTGCTGTCATGTCCACTGTCAGTGCTGACATAAGTTTCACTGGCATCAACAATTTGTCCCAGGAGTGTATACATCAATAGTGTGAAGTGTTCATTCATAGTAACATTTTAAATTCCTTGCATGGCAAAGTCCACATGTAGTTGCTATTGTCAGAATCATAAGAGAATGGAACATGACACAGTGGTAGTTCTCTTAACAAAACATCTCCTTAATGGGAGATGTCCTTCAGTATATATGTTTCTCTTATTGGTTGATAAATAAAACACTGATTGACTGCTTGGTCAGGCAGGAAGCATAGGCAAGGCTAGGAGATTAGGAGAGGAGAATTCTTGGAAACATAGGCAGATGGAGTGGTCATGTAGAACCTGGGAAGAGGGGACATTCTAGGCATTCTCCAGTAAGCCAAGACCATGTGGAAATACATAGATTAATAGAAGTGGGTTAATAATTAAGACAGAGCTAGCCAACAAGTGGCCCAACCCACTGTCCAGCAGTTTCATAATTAATATAGCATCTATGTGCTTATTTGGGGCTGAGAAGGGTGGCTGGACAAGAGAATCTCCAGCAACACCACCTCTTCAGCCTCTGAGTATGACTCCCAAACATCTGGATTGGTATGCAAACTTAGTGTCATTAAGTTTCAAACTTATAGCCTTTTCATTATCACCTTCATTAGAAATAGATACAGACTTCTAGAATAACTCTCCTCATCTGGGAGAAACTGTATGCCAGAATATATCTGGTAATATTTAGAATACTTTCTGAACTTGGCACATATATGAATGGTACATAGTAGATTGAGGCAAGTGATACTGCCGGGCACCCTACAATCAACAAGATGATTCTACAGTGAAGACCTGGCTAGCCTAAATTCAATAATGTGAAGATTGTGAAACCCTCTTGTGAGAGATGGACAGGGAAAGGTGTTCAAAGAGACATGGCAAGCATGCAGCTCTCTCTGATTTTCAAATGAGAGGGGGCTCAAGAGATTGTTTCTGTGAGGCAGTATATTTCTCAGAAGTACAAATATGCTTCAGACAGCCTGAAATTCAGTAGCTAATGAAAGCAAGAGTCTTCAATAAGTAAAGTAGAAACAAATGAGCTACAAGCGCCGATCCTTATAAGCAGGGATCAAAGCACTCTAGCACTCATACACAGAAGAACTCCTCCCAGAGCTTCCACTGTTATATAAGATACCAGCTGTGCATTCAGAGGTTAAATCAGAAACATTGTGAAATATATTACCACAATTTTGCAAACTTTATCATTATGAAGTTTATGAGAAGTAAACGAGGAAAATAAAGAGACACACTTGTCATTCCACACTTCAAAAACCAATTTGAATCTAGAGTTCAGGAAAGTCTAGACTCTGCAGGGGCACCCTCTCAGTAAATAAAAATGAAGCAAACAAGAAAAGATACATGTGTCTATAGTCTCCTCTTATGGGAATAAGTTCCCTCTTTTTTCATGATTTTCTTTTTTCCATATATATAAACTTTATTTAAATTAGAAACAATCTTATTTTACATATCAATTGCAGTTCATTCTCTCTCCCACCCTCCCATGTTCCCCATAAACCAACACACTCCACACCCCAGAGATGGTGAGGCCTTCCATGGGGAATCATCAAAGTCTGTCACATCATTTGGGCCAGTTCCCTCTTGTCTTTTTTGTTAGTTTTTTTTCTGCCTTGGTTTGCTTTTAATGTTTCTTCTTCCTAATGAAATCTGTAATGTGCCTAATGAAAATGTAATTGGCATTTGCTTTTGTCAAATGAAACACATCAGTAAAAATGCTTACTCTTTCATAATATTTTATTTTTCAAAATTAAAATGTAATTACTTTATTCAACCAGCCCTTCCTGTCCCCCAACATGCTAACATAAAAGAGGAATTCTAATGGGACCCAAACTCTAGACAAAGAACTACAGGCATCTAACATTTTGTTCTTAACTGAATTTTAACAATTAAATTAAAATTTTAACAATTAAAAAGTTACCAAAAATAATTATTTTCTCCATAGAAGTCATAAAACAATTAGAGACCAAATGTTATATTATTGTCATTTTAAGCAAAAACTCATGCTTTTACAGTTTAGAATAGAAGACAGGTTTATAGAAGTCAAATTGAAAAGTGACACATCTCCAACCAGGACAATGTTTCTTTGAGCCAGTTTCTGTTGAGCTGTCCTTTGCATTCATGTGTGGTTTCCAATGATTTTCTAGCACTTACTGGTATCTATTAGCTGTTTTTGAAGCTTGTTGTCTCAGAAACAGTAGTATATGAGTGGAGAAGAAGCTGCTATTGTTTGCTTGGAACCAGCTACAAACATGCATTGCTATGAAAAAGTCTTGGGTAACTGTAGGTTATGAAGGTGAAAAAGCTGTTTGTTCTGTCTTCTGAAAGATAAATAATCATAGTCTTTAAAATATCTTAGACCTCAACTAGTGAAAAAAATAGCTGCAAACAACATACAGCCAAATAGTGGAAGCATGTGTTTGCACCACATCCATATTTATAGTATCATCAATGGAACATTATCATCCTTCTCTATATGGCCCTCCCACTGCATTCATCAGCCAACCCTGAAACCTCTAGTCAGAATCTTTAGGCCAGTGCTTTTCCTAACAGATAACCCTTGCTGCAAGCATTATCACAATCAAACTGACATTTCCACAGCTGAAAACCAATGCTGTCCACAGGAAAATTGCAATAATAGATGTCCCTCTCCTAGACCATCACATGTCAGCCTGCTTTGTAGAACATGTCAATGAAACATTTGGAGGAGTCTATAGTTTCTATTAGCAAAAAAACTGAAACTTTTCCAAAGTGACTAAATCACATTTTGTTTACTAAAGAATTCCAGAAAGATTCCAAGATGAACTTAGTAGGATATAATATATTAAGCAATGTTTCAAGAAATATAACTTGTCAATTTTAAAATTCAGATAAATAGTAACTCACCTAGCTGCCAATACAGCTCTATATTCATGTTTCTTGAAGTTGAAAGTAACTTTATTCCCTTAGAAACTAATGGCAGAAATGTGATGTGCTTGCCCTAGCTTAAATTTTCACTTTTAAACAGTCTACTACACACACATCCATTAATCTCCCAGAATGTTTTGTTCTGTATAGTGCTTGTAATACATGTTTTTAACTTTGATTCTTATCAACCATGAACGCATTGGCATGCCAGTCTTTTTTTTCTCCATTTTTTAATTTAAATTAGAAATAGGATTGTTTTGCATGTCAATCCCATTTCCCTCTCCCCTCCTCTCCTGCCCCCCACTAGCACCTACCTATCCCATACCATTTCTGCTCCCCAGGGAGAGTGAGGTCTTCTATGGGGGTGTTCAGAGTCTGTCAGATCCTTTAGGATAGGGTCTAGGCCCTCCCCCATGTGTCTACGCTGAGGGAGTATCCCTCTGTATGAAATGGGCTTCCAAAGTCCATTCCTGTGCTAAGGATAAGTACTGATAGATTACAGGAGGTCCCATAGATTTCTGAGGCCTCCTCACTGACACCCACATTCATGGGGTCTGGATCAGTTTCATGCTGGTTTCCAGTGATCCGTCTGGTGGCTAAGATCTCCCCCTTGTTTAGGTCAGCTGTTTCTGTGGGTTTCACGAGCCTGGTCTTGACCCTGTTGCTCATCACTCCTCCTCCTCTCCAGTTGGATTCCGGATTTTACACATAGAGCAAAGGATTACCAGCCTACAATCCATACCACTATAGAAGTTAGGAAACAAGGAGGACTCTAAGAGAGACATACATGGTTCCCCAGAGAAGGGGAAAGGGACAAGATCTCCTGAGCAAATTGGGAATATGGGGGAAGGGGAGAGGGAGCTAGGAAAATGAGAAGGGAAGAAGAGGAGGGGTAAGAAGGACATAAGGGAGCAGGATGATTGGGGGGGGGAATAGAGGAGAGCAAAATAAGAGATACCATCAGAGAGGGAACCAGTATAGGTTTAAAGAGAAATCTGGCACTAAGGAAATGTCCAGAGATCCACAAGGCTGACAGCAGCTAACCACCTAACCAACACTGGAGAAGCTACCTTAAATTTTTTCCCCCTATAATGAGATTGATGACTAACTTACATGCCATCCTAGAGCCTTCATCCAGCAGCTGATGGAAGTAGAAGCAGATAGATACCCACAGCTACACACTGAACTGAACTAGAAGCCATGCCAGTCTTTAGGACTCAAGGTAATCTCAATCTTCCTCTCCAGTGCATTACCTTCAACGAACCAAGCATTTGGGAACATTAAATACTTAAGATATTCAAATGAGCAAAGATAATACCAAATACATATGATTCTAATATCCATTTTATAACACCAACTCCTGGAGTTAGATAGAAGGAAAATATTGTGAAAGACAAAATAGTTGAATCCCTAAGAAACATTTTAGGAGATCAAAATCACAAAAGAGAATATACAAATTAACATGAGTTTATAGCTTAAAAAATGTCAGACAGCTCTCTCCAAACCCCATCTCCAATTTTCCCCCAGAGAAATCTGTCTTGTTTGATATTAATCGATCCCATGTATTTTTTCTGATGTCTCCTCATAACCTGACACGGGATCATTACATAAATAATTTGCTTCTGTTTTCAAACATTACACAAATAGCATACCTGGGAACTTCATAAGTGGTTCCTGTCCATTCATTTGAATAATGTATATTACCCTGTGAAGTATTCACTTTACCTATTCTCTTACTAATGAAGCAGGTCACTTTCACTACCATATACAAAGTAGCCATTTGCATCTTGTTTTATGCTATGTAATCTCTTTCTCTAGGATGTGAGCAGTGGTGGTTGTGGTAATAATTGCTGCTCATTTGTGCTCAACTGAAATTTCAAAATGCCAGTAGACATTCAGGCTAAGATGTTGTTACATAATCATGTCTTCTTTTTGAAACTCTCCATTTCAATTTTAATACTTAAAACTCGATGGTTGTAGAGCAAAGTTTCAGCTTTCCATATGCTCCAATTAATTCCTGAGGCAGAAAACCTTGCTTCCTTGCGATGGATTTCACTCCATGTCTTCTTCCTCACTTCCTCTCTTTACCTGTCAGAAGTTTAACTTTTTCCATCTGCATTTGTAAGAACATTTTATCAATCAAAAGTCTTAATTATTTATCAGATAATTTCAAGTGTTTTAGGAAGCCCTTCTCATTCTGTAGCTTTTAGCTAAATTTTGTTTACAGTGTCTTATGTGATGACCAAAAACTTTTGATAATAACAAAATTTGTCATATTTTCCTAAATATTTGTAGTGTTTTATAACCAAATAAATCATTTATTAGCCAAAAGTTATGCAACTAATTGTCATAATTCCTGTTTAAAATGCCGCATGTGTTCCTTTCCTTTTAAAATGTTTTATTAGTGAAAGGAGAATCCATTGTTTAGTATTTTATACATTTAGAAATTATTAGCTAGTACTTTAAAAGATACTTCTAGAATATGTTTCAAAAACATGTATCTGGATCATAGCTTGGATGTAATATAGGAGAGAATAATATAAATAAATAAACAAATAAATAAATAAACTGCAAAAATATGGAGATTCTAAAAGGAAATAGTTAAAGAAAATGCAACAAAAAGTTTTTTTAAAACATTATCTGTTTTTTGTTTTTTGTTTTTTTTTTTTTTTCTAGCCAGGCGTTGGTGGCGCATGCCTTTAATCCCAGCATTCGGGAGGCAGAGGCAGGCAGATCTCTGTGAGTTCGAGACCAGTCTGGTCTACAAGAGCTAATTCCAGGACAGCCTCCAAAGCCACAGGGAAACCCTGTCTGGAAAAAACAACAAAAAAACTTATCTGTTTTTCCAAATTAAGTTGAGTATTGTTTTTTCAAGGTCTGTGAAGAATTGTATTGCAATGTTGATGGGGATTACATTGAACCTGTAGATTGCTTTTATCAATATTGCCATTTTTACTATGTTGATCCTACAAATCCAAGAGCATGGAAGATCTTTCCATTTTCTGGTATCTTATTTAATTTCTTTCTTTAAAGACTCGAAGTACTTACAAGTCTTTCACTTGTTTGGTTTGTGTTACCCCAAGATATTTTATGTTTTTTGCAGCTATTGTAAAGGGGGATGTTTCTCTGATTTCTTTCTCAGCCCATTTATTGTGTATATATAGTAAGGTTACTGATAGTTTTGAGTTAATCTTTTATCCTGCCAATTTGCTGAAGGTGTTAATCAGCTTTGGAGATTCCTGGTGGAGTTTTTCCGGGTCACTTATGTAAACTATCATGTCATCCGCAAATAGTGTTAGTTTGACTTCTTCTTTTCTAATTTGTATCCCCTTGATCTCCTTTTATTGTCTTATTGCTCTAGCTAGAACTTCGAAAACAATATTGAAGACATATGGAGAGAGTGGGCAGCCTTGTCTTGTTCCTGATTTTAGAGGAATCATGTTGTGTTTCTCTCCATTTAATTTGATGTTGGCTGTTGGTTTACTGTATATTGCTTTTAAGATGTCTAGGTATGTTCCTGTTATCTATGATCTCTCCAAGACCTTTATTATGAAGGGGTGTTGGATTTTGTCAAAGGCTTTTTCAGTATCTAGTGAGATGATCATGTGATTTTTCTTTTTCAGTTTGTTTATATGGTGGATTGCATTGATGGAGTTTTGTATGTTGAAACATCCCTGAATCCCTGGGATGATGCCTACTTGATCATGGTGGATGATTTTTCTGATGTGTTCTTGGATTCAATTTACCAGTAATTTGTTGAATAGTTTTGCATCAATGTTCATGAGGGATATTGGTCTATAGTTCTCTTTCTCAGTAGTGTCTTTGTGTGGCTTGGGGAACAAAGTAATTGTAGCCTTATAAAAAGAGTTTGGCAATGTCCCTACTACTTCTATCGTGTGGAACAGTTTGAGGAATATTAGCTGGTATTAGCTCTTATTTGAATTTCTGGTAGAATTCTGCACTGAAACCATCTGGCCCTGGGCTTTTTTGGTTGGGAGTCTATTGATGACTGCTTCTATTTCTTTAGGGGTTATAGGTCTATTTAAATTGCTTGTGTTTTCTTGATTTAATTTTGATAAGTGATATCTATCTAGATACACAAAAGGGGGTCTAGTCCCTCCCCCAATTGATGTGACAGACTTTGATGATCCCATATAGAAAGCCTCACTATCCTTGAGGAGTGTGTGGGGGGTGGGTTGGGGGGTTAATGAGGGGCATAGGAGGATGGGAGTGTGAGGAATGGGGGAATTTATGCATAAAATAAGATTGTTTCTAAAAAAATTAATCTGGTCCCTTAAAACTTTTCTAGTTGTCAATTTGCTTACTTTGCACAACTATTATACCATAAAATCATAACTAATATATCATTAAATGTTGGCTAATGCTGCCATTCCTCTCCAACCCTTTCACACCTGCTCTTATTCCTTTGTAACCTCACACAACCTTCTCAAGGAAGAGTGAAATTAATAATAATAATAATAATAATAATAATAATAATAATAATGAGCCCCAAATAAATCCATTTAACGTTGACTATGTTGAATGTATAGATTAATGTGAAGTAATTTGATATTTCTTTACAATAATGAATGTTTCCTTTCTAAGATTGGAATTGTTCTAATTTTGTTCAAATTTTATGTGCTTCAGTATCATTTCATAACTATTACCTCAATTTCCTATGCACTTTTCTCTTTTATATAAGGTGCGTGTTTGTGTGTGTGTGTGTGTGTGTGTGTGTGTGTGTGTGTGTGTGTGTATGTGTATGTGTGTGTGTTAACTTGATAGGTAGTGGTTATATAACCTTTTTCAATTGACCAAGAATCCAGACAACTTGCAAAATTCTCTTTGTTATATTAATTTGCCTAGGTAGGTTTTTCAGTTTCTGTGAAAATGATCATATTGTTGGAAAGTTACTTTTTCTCTTTTTAAAATTGTATTTCTCTATCTTGCTGGTTAAGTATAATCTATAGTTTTAAACTGAATATAATTTTAATGAAATATTTTATTAATGAATATAGTAGAAATTTTTGCATCAAAAATAAGATTCTTGTAATAGATTTTTATCAGACCTCCTTTTCCAGCTAATTTACTTTTGTAATTAAACTCAATTTGGCTAAATGTTAAGAACCTGATGTTTGCAATAAAGATATTTAATTCTTTCATCAGCAAATATTTGGTGGTATTGTAATTCCACATTTGGCTAGAAACTTATGAACATCAGCATGCTGGATCAGAGGTTCTGGTCTTTCATTTATGATATTATTCCAACCATTGGGTTGACATGGAGTCAGTCATATGACAGAAACAAGAGGCACCTTAGCTATTCACAACTCTTCTCATTAGAAAAGTAATTTCCAGAAGCTTTCCCTGAGGGTTCTTCCTACACCTGAATGACAAGACCTGAGTTGTTGGACTCCTTTACACAAAAATAAAAAAGGCTACAAAAGTAAATAGCTAGCATTTTCATACCAGACAGTGAAAATGAGCGATGAAAGAGGAGTCTAGGAGTTGATGTTGTTTAGATATTGAGAGCAATGCAATTTAACTTTCATTTGCCTTTAAATATACTGAGGGCATCCATTTTCTAATCTATAAAATAGTGGTGAATTACAGATACTTTTGCCACATCTGCTGGTACATTTAAATAGATTGCTTGATCTATTAATCATGTTGTTTCAACAGTTTTTCTAATATTAAAATGGTCATGATTTCCTGGGATCAACTATACATGGCCAAAGTATGTCTACTTTCAGAAACAATTGTGTTAAATTTTCTAGTGTTGAGATGGATGATTCTGATTCTGTAAGTGTCATCCATCTATAATTATCTATAATTTTCTTTCTTAGACTTTTATTACCTAATTTTAGTCTCAATATGATGTTAAGCTCATTAGAATGAATTTTATCATTTCCTCTCTTCTATTCTCCAGGGAATAATTCACATAGAAATTGCTTATTTGGTAGACTAATTTGGGATTATATGGCTTCCTGTGTGTTGAAACAGAGGCGGCACTATAGCTAAGGGGACTCACAGCAGCCCTTAGCTCCAGACACTGAACGTGGTCCTGATCCATATCCATTCGCCACACTCAGTCTCCATAATCCCACAGGGGTCAGTCCCCTGCCACCATTGACTGGGTCCTGCTTCCTATTACCAGCAAAATCATGGCTGAAGCTTTGGCTACTTCTTTACATTTTACTTCAGCTTGGCTCTATAGAAACATTTGGTTTGTTTTAGCTCTCAACATTATTGCAACTGTTTTTATATTTTATGCATCATTTGCCTGCATTTGGAAATGAAGACTTGTGTTTAAATGCATATGCATTGTTAATTATAATCACAAAAGAACTCTTTGAAACTTGAGTCTAGCATAGGCTGACACATTTAGCTCTAATCCTCCACAGCTTTACTCTTTTCTCCTCTAATTATTTATGTTTTATTCAAATTAGGTTGCATACGATTCTGACATTGAATGTCCATTTGGCCTCGGGATTTTTGTATATTCTCTTGCAAAATCAAGAATTCTTAATATCCATACATGCAAGACTATCACTCTCCTTTCTCAGTTTACTATTTCCCAATCTCAGAGATGACGCCTGACAGACTATGTAATTCCTGTGGTGCCCCCAGTCACTAGGGTTCTGTATTACATGCTCTTGAAGTATCTTGTGGTTTTCTTCTTCATAATAAATCAAATGTGTAATGAAATAACTACTTGATTAATTTTTATTAATATATACTTTTACAAATTTGCCATAACCCTGATAAGGTCAAGAACATAATTTATCTCTTTCATTATATTTCCAGTACCTATCACACTGAGAATGTAATCAGATATCATTAAATTACTAAATTATTTGGCATTATTTCTATTCATGAATTCCATAATAAAATATAGATTCTGTTTTTCTGATTAAATTAGTTTACCCAGGCATGGCAACAACAAATTTAGAATTTTAAACATTTATATATTATATAAGGAATGATGATAATAAAATATGGAAGACCACTTTCAGACAAATAAGCAAAAATTAATTCAAGGATTCAGTTTTACAGAGGCACTGAAAATACCATGTCAATTCTAATCCCACCATCTGTAATTCTGATCATACAACATGGGCCTGAGGAAAGTCACATGCTGCTCAGTAATAATTATGGAAAAATATTATGGTAAATAATAATTAAAACTGAAATAAATTCAGAGTTAGATTTATAAAACCCAACACTGTAAGTATTTATTGTTTTTATGGAGATGTGACAAAACGTGATAAAAACATGATCTAGATAGCTTATAAAGAACATTTTTCCTCTATTTATTTATTTTACATTATGGCTGTGCTTTCCCCTCCCTCCTCTCCTCCCATTCCCTCATCCTACCCATTTTTTCCTACCCCCAATCCATTCCTCCTTCTCCATTTCTGTTCAGCAAAGGGGAGATCTTCCATGGATGTCAACAAAACATGGTATATCATGTTGCAATAAGACTAAGCTTCATCCCATGTATTAAGGCTGGGCAAAGAAAACTAGTAGGAGGAGTAGAGTCCCAGAAGACAGTAAAAGAGTCAGAGACAGCCCATGCTCCAAGTATTAGGGGTCCCACAAGAGGACCAAACTATACTTCTGTAGCATATATGCAGAGGACCTGGATCAGTCCCATGCAGGCTCCCTGGCTGTTGGTTCAGTATCAGTGATCCCCTGTGATCCCAGGTTAGTTGATTCTGTAGGGGGACAGATTTGTGTTGTCTTTGACCTCTCTGGCTCCTACAATCATTCTCCCTGTTTTCTGCAGGATTCCATGATATCCACCTAATCTTTGGCTGTGGATCTACATCTCTTTCCATCAGTTGCTAGGTGAAGCTTCTCTGATAAGTATTGGGCTAGGCACAAATCTATGAGTACAGCAGAATTGTAAATGGAAGTTTCTGTCCTGCCTGGTATGGCAGCTATTTAGTCCCAAATAAACACACAAAGGCTTATATTAATTATAAACTGTTTGACTGATGGCTCAGTGTTCGTATTGGCTAGCAATTAACCCATTGCTATTAATCTGTGTTTCTCCATATGGTCTAGGATTACTGGTGATACCCAGGTCTCTTTCTTCCTTGGCAGCTACATGGCTTCTCTATAGTGACTCACACTCTGTGTTACTCTTCCAACATTCTCCTAGTCTACTATCCCTGCCTACACTTCTTGCCTAGCTACATTCTTCAGTCACTGGCTGAAACAGCTTTATTCATCAACCAATAAGAGAAACATTTTTTCACAGCACACACAAGAACTTCTCCCAACACACAATATCATTAGGAATCATTTAATTGACATTATTTTCCTTAAGTCATGCTTGGTTCTACCTTAGGTCTCTGGGTCAACCACCTTATGTGTCCTAGTTCTCCAGGAAGTTTCAGGAATGAGGTTACTCTGTAGGCATGACTTTTAGGTTAGACAAGTTTTTGGTTGGCCAGTCAATCTCTAGGACAGCCTTATCCCAGAACATCCCATAGGTAGGGAAGACTGCAGAATGGAGATTGTATGGCTTGGTGGTGTCCCACTCCCTCCACTTGAAACCTTGCCTGGTCACAGGAGATAGCCAGTTCAGAAAACATATCTTCTATTGCTTGGAATCTTAACTGGGGTCATCATTTTACATTCCTGGGGAATGCCCTTGTACCAGTTTTTACCAGACCCTGAAATGCTCCCCCCTTTCCAATAGTATCTTTCAATACTCCCCCTGCATCTCCCACAACCTGATTGCTCATGTTCCCGTCCCCACCTGCCTGAAGTCCACTCACAAAATCTCTTCGATTTCCCCTTCCTAAAAAGATCCAGTTATATCCCCTTCAAACCTTCTTGTTACCTAGTCTCTCTGATGGATTGTGCATGATTATCCTTTACTTTACAGCTAATATCCACTTGTAAGTGAGTATATACTATGTTTACTTTTCTGGGTCTGAGTTACCTCACTCAGGATAATTTTTCTAGGTTCATGCATTTGCCTGAAAATTTCCTGATGTCATTTCAACAGCTGAGTAATATTCCATTGTGTAAATGTACCAAATTTTCTTGATCCATTCCTTGGTTGAGAGACATCTAGGTTGTTTCCAGGTCCTGAGCTACTACAAATCAAGATGCTATGAAATAGTTGAGCAAGTGTACTTGTGGTATGGTTTGACATTCTTTGGGTATATACCCAAGAGTGGTATAGCTGGGTCTTGTGGTAGACTGATTTTCAGATTTCTGAGAAACTCCATATTGATTTCCAAAGTGGCATTACAGTTGGCACTCCCACAAGCAAAGAAGAGGTGTTTCTCTTACTCCACATCCTCCCCAGCATAAGCTATCACTTGTGTTTTTATCTTAGCCATTCTGACAGGTTTGCTATGGTATCTGAGGCATTTTATTTGCATTTCCCTGATGGCTAAAGATGTTGAACAATTCTTTAAGTGTTTCTGTGCCATTTAAGTTTCCTCTGTTGAGAATTTTCTGCTTAGATCTGTAACCCCTTTTTAATTGGATTATTTGGTTTGTTGTTGTCTACTTTCTTGAGTTCTTTATACATTTTGGAAATCAGTCCTCTATCAAATGTGGGACTGGTGAAGATCTTTTCCCATTGTGCACATGCTGTTTTGTCCTATTGACAGTGTCCTTTGACTTACTGAAACTTTTCAGTTTCATGGGGTCCAATTCATTAATTATAGATCTTAGTTTGTGCACTATGGGTATTCTTTTCAAGAAGTAGTCTCATGTGCTAATTCATTCTATCACGTTCAGTTTACCTGGATTTATGTCGAGGTCTTTTATCCATTTGGACTTGAACTTTGTACAAAGTAGTAGATATAGATCTATTCACATTCTTCTACATGCTGATGTCCAGTTATGCCAGTACCATTTGTTGAGGGTACTTTCTTTTTTCCATTGTACGATTTTGGTTTTGTCAACAATCAGGTGTTCATAGGTGTGTGTGGGTTTACTTCTGAGTCTTTGATTCGATTTCATTGGTCCACTTGTCTGTTTTTATTTCAATTTCATGCAGTTTTTATCACTATAGCTCTGCAGTAGAGCTTGAAATCAGGCATGGTGATTACCTGTAGTTCTTTTATTGTACAAGATTGTTTTAGCTATCTTGGTTTTTTTTTTTTCCATAAGAAGCTGGGTACTGTTTTATCAAGGTCTGTAAATAATTGTGTTAGGATTTTAATGAGGATTGCTTTGAATCTGTAGATGGATTTTGATAAGATGGTCACTTTTATTGTTAATATTTCTGAAACTGACCATTTTCCTCTACTATTATTGATATAGATCTTGCAGCTGGGCAAGTAGAGAAGTCAATTTCACAGAGAATCACAGGAAGGAATAAGTCCTGAGAAATCCTGGTAACATCTAGACTCTCCTTGCCACTGTGTTGCCTTCAGCACTCTTCTTTGGGAAATTAGGCTCCATGCTTTACTCTTTGTCATTCAGTAACAGTTTCATTACTGGCAGATAGATTAGACTGATGAATCCACATCCTTATAAGAATGATATCTTTTGTCAATTTTACTTCAATCAAACCTGTGATAAATGACCTAAATTAGGAAAAGCGTTTCTCATAAACATAATTTCCCTTTTACCGTCTATTGATGGGCTCTGAAATGTGTTATGCTACAGGCAGTCCTGGGAAATGGGGTCACTGTGTTGATTCTTCCCTAATTCTCTAAGCAGTGTACCATGTGACTATAGGCCCTCAAAGATTATAAACATTACCATGCTTGTTACTAAGATTAGTTTATATATTTGAAAACATCTTTCATATTTATCCACCACAACTTCTCTGATATTTGCTGTAATCCTACAAACAGTTAAAGCAGATGAGCAAATGAAGATAAAAGGAATCTGAAAAGCCATTTCCCCACCAATAACCCAGATATTCCTTTTCATAGGAGAGTCTGATAATTACTGTTCAAAATACTGATGTAATATACTGACTGTAAACACCATACTTCCTCTGCAGGTTTATTCTTCATTTCCCAAAAAACTAATTTGCTGAACCCTCAATAACCAACATCCAAATCAAGAATATGTCCTGGCTAAATGTCCAGTACTGTTGTTTGTTTGGTTGCATGGTTGTTGTTGGTGGTGTCGGTGGTGGTGGTGGTGGTGTGTGTGTGTGTGTGTGTGTGTGTGTGTGTGTGTGTGTATGTGTGTGTGTTTGGTTTTGGTTTTGTTTTCAAATTCTGACGTTATTTAAACAGATAATTTTAAACAATGCCATGACTTAGTCATACTTATGAAGATATAAATAAAGACTGAAGCACATGTAACCCAGTAAGAACTTTAAATTTAGATACTAAGCCATCTTTTAAAATTTTCAGATTATTCCTTTTGTTGCACTTGAAACAAGGCAATTAATTTGGCTAAAACAAATATTCTTTGATGATCATCAAGAGTAAAAGAGAGTGGTTTTAAAGATGACATAATTATTATTGATTGGGGGATAACATGCACAATTGATATAACAAGCAAAGATTTTCTTTAAAAAAGTCCCTCTGATTATAAACTATCAAAGCTTTCAGTCATGTCTTCCCTCAGTGGCAAGGCTAAAATATTGGAGAGCCCATTTACACCACTACATTATGGAATAATGAGTGTCCCACTGATGGTATGCTGAAGTAAAACTTCAGAACTACATTGCATTAAATCCATGAGCTTCTTAATTAAAGAAATATTTCTCGCACTAAGGATCTGTTACTCATCATGCTCACATTATTTCAGTGTATGATATCGTGGGAAATGTAATTTTAGAGGAGTCCCTCTTTGACCAATTACTAGACACTTGAACCTAAGTTATTTTTAACATTTCCCCCTTTTAAGTACATTTTAACGAGAATTAAATGAGAAAGCATTTGGGTCCATTTATCTTATTGTTAGCAAAAAACTGATAAGAGATAAATTATAGTGAAAGGAAATTTTGATTAAAGATGTAAATCAGTAGTAGCATTCATGAGGCCCTGGGTTAATTCTCCAACAGTAACAAAGAAGGGAAATGAATAATTATTTATTTGTCTTCATATCTAGAGTCTGCACAATCCATGAACATAATGCCAGCATCTGCTTGACATCTGGTGAGCCTTTTTGTCCCATCATAATATAGCAAAATGTGTCAAACCAAGCATGTTACATAAGGATGCTCTTGTCTTACAAGACAGTACTAGCATTGTGGAGGCTCCAGCCTCTTTACTTCTCTCACTCATGAGCACCTTCCAAGGCTCCAGCTACAAATGTCATTAACATATTATCTTGGAGATTAACGCAAAAATTCCAGAGGACATTATGATGTTTAATTTGTATTGTCACCCTGACTGGGTTTACGGTCACCTAAGAGACACAGCTTTTGGTGTATTTGTAGGAGCAATTCCAGAGAAATTGTCTAAGGAATGGGTAGACCCATCTTGAATGTGAGCAGCAGCATCTCATGGGCTGGAGGCTTGAGAGGAATAAGAAAGGTAAAAGAAAAGCAAGCTGCACACTCACAGCTGTTTCTTCTCTCTATTGGTCTGCCCTGATGTCAGCAAGCTGTTTCATGTCTGTCACCACAGTCACAAAATATTCTCACTGCTATGCCTTACCCACTGTTGTCCCTCAAATCACAAGTAAATAATAAGCTTGTCACCTTTAAAGTTCCTTCTTGCTGAGTACTTTGCCAGAGAAAGTATTTTCATGAAGTAGAAAGTGTTGCAGATGGGAGAAATGGTCTTCCCCAAGAAAAAAATCCTTCACAACTGTTTACCCAATACCAAGTGTCCAGTCCTGAAGTCACATACATACAAAATTATATGGCCTAATCAAGTTAAAGTTATATATTTAGGAATAAATGTATAGATCAACTAAAGGAAAAAGTGATGAATTAGCAAGCAAGGGGACATGCATGGGAGGCGATTGGAGGAGAAAGGCAAAAGGGGAATGATGTAATTATATCATGATTCCAAAAAAATATTTTAAAAGAAAAATTTGATAAGTATACTCCAAAAATATTATGGCTTCTAGCAACGATGGCTCAAACTTGTAATTATAGTGCTAGATAGGCTGAAGCTGGGGACAAGGCAAGCATGACCTATAATGACATAAAGTTCTATATCAAAACTATGAAGAAAGGAAAGAGAGAGGAATAAAAAAGAAAGAAGGAGGAAAGAAAGGAAGGAAGGAAAAACAAAACAAGCAAACTATGACTTCTTTAGAATTAATTATCATGTTCTGGAGACGTTGCTCGGTGGTTAAAAGTTGCTGCTCTTTCAGAGGACCTGGGCTTGGTTTCCATCACCCAAATAACAGCTCATAGCTTCCTGTAACTCCAGTTCAAGGAAAGTGATACCCTCTTCTGATCTCTGCAGGCTCCTGTGTGCATGTGATACTTGTACTTGCACTCAGGCACACACAGACACATTTAATCAATAAAATATAAAATATGAAACTAATTACAAAAGCAATCTTATTTCTGCCATTTTAGTAGAATCCTCTTCAATTCTTTATGTAATTTAATTTAGTGATATTCAAATAATTGAAGTTATTTTACTGAGAATAATTACAAAGAATAGCTTTTTAAAAAGCCCTTTATAAAAGGATCATTTTGATTCATACTGTAGTCATTGGTCATTTTGAATTAGATCTCCCTAAAATACATGCTTATTTTCTAAAGCTGATCACACGAGTGACTCAATGCAACTGTTTCCAGTTCCCTGATCCGCAGTGGGGCTTAGCTGAAGGTACAGTTGGCTTCTGTTCAAATACTGTATACATCCAAACAGAAGCTAAGACATATGCTACTGTACACATAATTAGCCTTTGTAAAAGATCTCCTGGCTTCTCTGTTTTGTCAGAATGTCTGCTCTTTGCCCAATTCCCCAAACTCATCAGGTGACTGATTGCTAGGCAACCAAGCAATACCATCTAGAGAATTCACACTTTCACTTCAGCAGATGCCACCGCAGTTAGATACAAAGGGGTTCAAAGCTTCAGAACTTGTTTGCATAACCCAAGAAGTTGACATTATTTGTGGTGCATTTAAGACAAGTAAAACATCACATAAGTAGTACTGAAAATGTTCAGATTGATACACTGTATTAGCAATGCCCTGTAATCGAATAGCACAAGAGAGTGATTTAAAATGTTAGAAATTATGAGTGAAATATAGCTGATGTTAAAATTACATTCCTCTTTTCCAAGAAATATCTAGTGCCATGTAGGATTGGTCTTTGTCTAAGAAACTTGTATTTTACAGCTACATGATAAACAAAAAATAATAATTAAGTTATGTTAGATAATATAGTGGGGACAAAAGCATTCTCAAATATCATATATCCTTGAGATCTTGATGTAACTGTCTTAGTTTTAGAAAACTGGAATTTTTAACCAATATTTTCCTTTATCAACTTTACCTGTTAAATTTGATTCTGTCATCATGTAGCCTAGGATTTCCTTCAATGCAGTTAATTCATGGTTATGTTTTTATAAATGTACCATGTTCCTTTATAGATATTAACTGATGTTCAGATCACAAAAAATAATCCAATAAAATGTCTCTTTATTTTTCTTTTGGTAAGTTATTTATAGTAGTCATTCACAGAAGCTAATGCATGAAAGAACCACTCACCAAATCATATATGCAAGCATTCCTTCTGAAAGGGATGGTTTATTCAGGTCTGAGAATCTTGCTCAGGTGCCAGATAGGCAAACTACTGCATACTGAATGTCGGCACGGCTTTACAGCTGAACAAAGTGTATGCTCATAAGTAAATTTCATTGTGGAAAATAACTGATGTGGGTATCATAAGGGATATATGTAAGGCTCCTTGACACAATTTTGCTTTCTATCTAATACTCAGAAGATCCATGCTATGTGGGTGACCCCCTCAATTATATGAAAAAGACACTAAAATTTAAAAAACAAATGTCACAGAATTCAAGTTGTGCCCATGCCACTCATATGTTAGTGGTTATGTCTTATATCCCTACAGGTAGGAGCAAGCACCTGTAAAAATTATATTGTTTTTATGCAGGTTCTTGATAGGTAGCCAAGGCTGGCCTCAAATTTAGCCTATCTCTCAGCCTATCAAATATTGGAATAACAGGCATAAGACACAACTTCCTGCTTAGCGTTGAAATAATTACAGTTGAGCTGTTTCTCCTATATATAAAATTTTAGAAACTCTATAATATATTTAAAGTTTAGTATAACCTGAGTATGAGTGATATTAAGTTAAATGTAATCCTACATTTTATAGCTAGTCAGGCAATCATCTACATATAAAAATATACTAAGATATTTTGGAAAATAATAAATTGGTTCTATATATGGCAAAAAACATTTAGTAATGATGTTCACAAATAAACCAGAAATGCTCAAAATAGACTCAACAGTCAGGAAGGTTCATAAAATCTCAAGTTCCATGTGTTTTGCACCCATTTTGTTTGGGGATTTGAGCTGTCTACTATCATACCTTGTCATAGATAAAAGTTGCTTAATCACTTTGCTTCTTCTCCCTCTAAATTTTATGATTTGTATAAAATGTTTGCATAAAGTCACTCGATTTATGTTCCTCTGAATAGATTTACATAGAGTTAAAATACTAACACTGAGTGACTACTCATGCAAAGCATATCAAGACAGCAAATTCCTTGAGGAAGATAGTGCAAAATTTTGAAAGGTTTTGTCCTTTCAGTAAATAACATTGAAAGGTCTTCCAAAGAAAGTTTTCTCTACCATTTATTCTTTTATCTCTTTACAAACATGTCTGATGTAAAATGGAGCCAAAATAGCTTTGATCTACACTGAAATAAGGAGGGCTGTACTTGACTAATTTTCTAAAGAATGTCTTCTTCTTACAATCAAGGAAAATCACTGCCAAATGACAGCTCTTATGAAATCGATCACTCCATCATAATCTCCAGAGTCCTACTCATTACAGGTGAATTCTGCTACAGCTGAGTGGTTTACTGTTTGCAAATTTCATACTTACATAAATCTACTCTGATACCCTCCCCACTAGTTCCAGCTCCAATACCATTTTACACCTCAACATAATATGCTCTCTTCAATAGCCCACTGAGTCAACTTAGTACAGCATATACAGTACATATTCCTACTGGAATTCTCCAGAGTCAAAGCATGGAAACCATTTCTATTAAAATGTGAGAGGGAATTTGCTTAAATGATATAATTTTATTACTATCCAGTAATAAACCATTGTGGATACAATTTAAGGCCATTTTCTTAAAGAAATTAGCATTTGACTCTCTCTCTGTCTCTCTCTTGTGTTGTGTGGTGTGTGTGTGTGTTGTGTGATCACGCGGTGTTAATTGGGACTGGAACTGAAAATCACCCTAGTGATGGACTACTTCATATCATATCTGGATTGCTTGCGTGATCCAGTGCAGATTTTGTCCTCACCATCACAATGTCTGTGAATTCATAGATGTAATAGCTCAATCATGTCAGAAAAATTGAGTTTTGTCATAAACATCCACTATTTCTTGCCTTCATAGTTGGTTCCCCTCTTCTGCAATGATTCTGAATTTCGTGAATTTCTAAAATGAATAATAGTAAAGAACTTTAAAATAGGGAGATGTGAATGCAAATTTAAGGGCAGATATGAAGACCCCCCACTTCAGGTCACAGTTATCAAGACCCATCTCTTCAGGTCACACTTGCAGATTCATTCTTACCACATGGTGACCTGGCTGGAAGATGTATGGTACATGTTCAGAATAGCATGGGCCAACAAATTTTGCTAAATATTCAGTCAATTCTATTAATCTGCTTACATATGCAAGTGTGAGATCAGTGGATACATTTCAAAATACAAAATTTAATTCATGCATTTTAAAAACAAAAATTGGATCTAAAATATACTTGCAGATTCTGTAATTTTGCTGTGAAGTCAGAGTTACATGGACTAGAGTTATTTTCCTAAGTTTTGTTTTATAAGGCATGGAGAGCTATTTAGAGTACCCTTGGGTATAACAATCAATCAATATGTGCTTGTTGCTGTTCTTCTGGCAATTAATCATATAGAGTTCTCAAATTTTCTAAGTTGTTACATTGAATTATATCCAAATTCATGTGTTCTTTAACTTCCCATATATTTTGCTTGTGAGACTTAATAAAGCAAATGCTACAGTGATGGGGAAATATGCTCTACTGCCCAGCTGAGGTAAGACTATAGTTTTACTACTCAATAGCTATAACTAGGTGTGTTTGTTAAAATCCTTAGGCCTCAATTTCATTTGTGGTTGATCAAAATTTATTACATAGGGCTTGTTATAAAAAATGTTATATTTTCTGTAAATTTATTGATAAAATGTTAGACACATTTTGATATTAAATATGATTGTTGGTAGTAATCTCAAAATAGGCAGTTATGATATTACTGACACCAATCTCTAAGTAAATTGGAATCAAGTAATGTACAATTCTTCACCCTCAAGCACATTGCATATAACAGGAGCTCAAAGAGGTTAGCTGGTTTATTGAGTACAGTGATATTTCTACTGACTCTGAAGTGATATTCCTTCAGTCTACAAGAATATAAGCCATGTCTATTAAAATGTAAAGGGATTATTTTCTTAAATGACAGATTTTTTTACTATACATTAATAAGCCACTATGCAATTTTAAGGGTGTTTCTGAAATAAATTACCATCTGAATCAATTAACTGCATAAAGACATCTCCCATCACTAATGTGGCTAGGCCTTGTTTAATCCACTGGGGAGAAGAAATGTGTAAGCCAAAAAGAAAATTAAACATGATTTTTCCCTTAAGCTAGGACATTCATCTTCTCAGACATCACAGTCCCTTGTTTGGGGGACTTTTGAGCCCAGAACTTACACCAGTGACTTCTCATTCTAATTTTTAGGTTATTGCCCTCAATAATGAGATCATATGCTTGGTTCTCTGCATTCTATGGACTTCAAACTCATACTGAAAAGACTTCTTTTCCAAATTACTGAAAACATTATTCTTGCCTCATATTTGTATGAATCAATTCTCAAAATTAAAACCTCCATTGATGGACAATATATTAATGAATAGATGATAAATTAAAAATAGAAGACAGGTATGTATTTTGGCAAAAATAGATGAGAGAGAGATAGATGATAGATAAATGGGTGGGTGAATTGATAGAAAGATAGATAGATAGATAGACAGATAGATCGATGATAGACAAATAGAGAGATAATTTTGTTCTTCTAGAGACCCCTGGTAGAAATAGTACATCTCATTGTGTATACATCCTCTTTGTTTCCTTGCACCTAATTATAGGAAAGTAACTTAATTCGCTCATAAATTTATAAATCCAAACTGTCAAACTTCACTTGGACTGATAATTTTAATTTTAAAATCAATTTTTCTTTCATTGACTCGTTTTGTGAACTAGAACATAATTTAGAACATAATGTGTCCTGAAGAATATACAGGCTGATGCTCTGTTTGGCTTGTTTTGCACATGTCTGTTAGTTCTAACATGAGTTGGTTCTGGTGCCCCCAGTTCCTTTTATTTCATTCCAATTCATCACCAAGTTGGGCCTGCTCCAAGTTCTCAGCCATCTCCATTTTCTTCTCTTCTACTTTTATCTGTGCAGATGACAGCAGCCCATGTCTTTCCTGAACAATTTCAGTTGTTCTTATAATACTGCCTCCTTGTTTTCTTGTCTATTTCTGTTCACATGCCAGACCATAAATGTGTGAACCTGATAATATCTCTTTCCTGATAAAAGGACATTAAACATATTTTTGCACTAAAACCAACTTTCCCATGGTAGTCTCAAAGATGCTGTGTCATCTAGCTTCTGTCTACCTGTCTGTCTGACTTCATCTTCCACTTTTTTCTTACCTACTCAACAAACTTTAGTTGGAGACTTTTCATTCCAAGGAAATGTCTACATAAGTTACTTTCTTCTTTGCTTTTTATTATATGACTGGTTCCTCTCATCCATTAGAGCAATGCCACATGTATAGAGAAATCTTACTGGGTACCCCAGTTAACATACTACTCTTTTGTTATGAAATCCAGAAAGTTTATTTCTTCCCAAAATTACTTATAGTAATTTAATTATACTTAAATTACTTGTTAATTACATGTTCTTGTTTCTGAATTAGTTTTTTAAAAGTCCACAAGGAAAGATAACTTGAATTCCTTGTTCACAAATTGCTCTTCCTTGTGAAAGGGTAAATTATGTGCTTAAAGTTGCACAGACACTAACTGCAAATCTTAATTTTGCTCATGGATTTTTACATAATTCAAGCTTGATATTTCATCAAATATCCTTCAATATTTTGCCTTGTTTTTGTTTGTCTAAGTTTATTTAATATTCATCAAGTTAGCTTATTCTTTTTTCTTTAAGTTAGAAACAAGATTGTTTTACATGTCAATCTCAGATTCCTCTCCCTCTCCTCCTTCCCTGTCCCCAACCAATCCCCTATCCCATTCCCTTTCTGCTCCCCAGGATGAATGAGCCTTCCATGGGGGAATCTTCAATGTCTGCCATATCACTTAGAGCAGGGCCTACACCCTCTGCTGTGTGTCTAAGCTTAAGAGAGTATCCCTCTGTGGTTAAAGGGGAACACTCCTCCACTGCTGGTGGGAGTGCCAACTTGTACAGCCACTTTGGAAATCAGTATGGAGACACCTCAAGAAAATGGGAATCAGTCTACCACAAGATCCAGAAATTCCACTCTTAGGCATATACCCAAAAGAAGCACATTCATACAACAAGGACGTCTGTTCAATGATGTTCATAGCAGCACTGTTTGTTATAGCCAGAAAAGGGAAGCAGCCTAGATGCCCCTCAACAAAGAATGGATAGAGAAAATGTGGTACATTTACACAATGGAGTACTACTCAGCAGAAAAAAAAAAAAAAAAAAACAAAAAACAAAACAATGGAATCTTGAAATTTGCAGGAAAATGGATGGAACTCGAAGAAACCATTCTGAGTGAGGTAACCCAATCACAAAAAGACAAACATGATATGTACTCACTCATATGTAGATTTTAGACATAGAGTAAAGGATTACCAGCCTACAATCCACACTGCCAGAGAAACTAGTAAACAAGGAGGACACTAAGAGAGACATACATGGTCCCCTGGAGAAGGGGAAAGGGTCAAAATCCTCTGAGCAAATTGAGAGCATGGGAAGAGGGGGGAGGGAGCTACGAGAATGAGTAGGGAAGTAGAGGAAGGATGCAGAGGTCATGAGGGAGCAGAAAGGTTGAGTCAGGGGAAGAATAGAAGAGAGGGTATGTGATAGGTAGGGTTTTAGATGGGGGGATGGTAGGGGAGGATGGGAGGGAGAAAGGAACTGGGATTGTCATGTAAAACAATTTTGTTTCTAATTCAAATAAAAAAATAATTTAGAAAATAAACAAATAGCCGGGCATTGGTGGCACATGCCTTTAATCCCAGCACTCATGAGGCAGAGACAGGCGGATCTCTGTGAGTTCGAGGCCAGCCTGGTCTCCAGAGAGAGTGCCAGGATATGCTCCAAAGCTATCCTGGAAACCTTGTCTCAAAAAACCAAAATAAATAAATAAATAAATAAATAAATAAATAAATAAATAAATACAAATAAAGGTGTCTGCCACCAAAAAAAAAAGAAAAGAAAAAGAAAAAGAAAAATGAGAGAGAGTATCCCTCTATGTGAAATGGGCTCCAAAAGTCGATTCTTATATTAGGATAAATACTGATCCAATGCCAGAGGCCCCATAGATTGCCAAAGCCTCCTAAATGAGACCCACGTTCAGGGTGTCTTGGACAGTCCTATTCTGTTTTCCCAGCTATCAGTATGGAGTTCATGAACTCCCCCTTATTCAGGACACTTTTTCTGTGGGTTTCTTCAGCCTGGTCTTGACCCCTTTGCTCATCACTCCTACCTCTCTGAAACTGGATTCCAGGAGTTTAACTCAGTGTTTAGCTGTGGGTGTCTGCTTCTGCTTCCATCAACTACTGGATGAAGGCTCTAGGATGGCATATAAGGTAGTCATCAGTCTCATTATCTGGGAAGGTCATTTAAGGTAACCTCTCACTATTGCTTAGATTATTAGTTGGAGTCATTCTTGTAGCTCTCTAGACATTTCCCTTGTGTCAGATTTCTCTTTAAACATATAATGGCTCCCTCTCTTATGGTATCATTTTTCTTACTCTACTATATTCTTCCCCTGACTCACTCTTCCTGCTCCCTCATGTCCTCCTCTCCCCTCCTCTTCTCCCCTTCTCTTTCTTCTAACTACCCTTCCATTACCTTCCCCTCATGCTTCCAATTTTCTCAGAAGATCTTGTCCTTTCCCTGTCTCTGGGGGACCATGCATGTCTCTCTTAGAGTACTCCTTGTTTCCTAGCTTCTTGTTTCCTAGCTTCTCTGGTAGTGTGAATTGTAGGCTGGTAACCCTTTGCACTATGTCACAAATCCATATTATAAGTCAGTACATACCATGTTTTTCTTTTTTTGACTGGGTTACCTCACTCAGGATGGTTTTTCTAGTTCCATCCATTTGCCTGCAAATTTCAAGATTCCATTTTTTTCTGCTGAGTAGTACTCCATTGTGTAAATGTACCACATTTTCTGTATCCATTTTTCAGTTGAGGGGCTTCTAGGTTGCTTCCAGGTTCTGGCTATTACAAATAATGCTGCTATGAACATAGTTGAGCATATGGCCTTATTGTATGAATGTGCATCTTTTGGGTATGTGTCTAAGAGTGGAATTGCTGGATCTTGTGGTAGACTAATTCCCATTTTTCTGAGGAACCTCCATTTCAGTAAGTTAGTTTTATGTCTTTTAATTCAATATACATGTATCTTTTTACCTTAGTTTGAAAATAAATCAACAATTTTTTTCATTTTCTGCTTCCTTAAGTCAAACTGCAGATACAAAATCATCCTGTCAGAGCCATGCACTGATGAAGAAAGCAGTAGAAAAAGAAAAAAATATAGCCATATGTTGTTCAGGTAGCCTGGTATATGCAGTGGGAAACAAGAGATTATGACTGAAGTAAGTTGGAGGATAAAGAACATTAATGAGTTTGTCTTCTAACCACACATATTTGGTGACATGCATGAACACACACACATCTGTGCTTACAAATACACAGCACACACACACACATACACACACACTATGATGAAGTAACTGAATATTCACTCAGATCATAGATTAGCAAACCTTTCTGCAAAGTGCCACAAACATAGCAAACATCCCAGGGTTTGTGAGTCTAATCTACACCATCAACTCTGTTGTTGTATTACAAAGGATTTCAGATACAATGTTTATATAGCAGAGATGTTCTATATATGAAATAATCTTGATAAAAACCAAAATGTATATTCTACATGAATTCTATATCAAGTAATATTTTGTTTACTATTCCTATTTAAAAATATAATATCTATTATAACCTAAGAACTTTTCAAATACAGGCAATGACATTGGCCCATAAGCTATATTTTCTAATCCATGAGCAACATTAATATACTATAGGTTACAAGGTAGTTTTCTTTTTAAAACAATTGTTAAAATATCTGATGTTTTTAAAGTGTTTTTAAAAACCCTTACTCATCAGTTATGTGTATTCTGACTCAACAATATGGTTCCGCTTGAAAATAAATGTTATATTTCTTTATCAGTTGTAAAATATACTTGGAATTTGAAAACAAGCATGCAGTATAGGAAATAGTTTAACAATCGAGGTTTCTTTTAAACACATTTTAAATGATATCTAGCCAATAATTTCAAAGCAGTTAGGAATCCCATGCATTCCTTTTACCTTTTTATTAGTACTTTGAATATAAAATAAATGTCAATGAAAGTAAATGGAAGAAAACTGAGATAGTTCCAAAATGAAAACAACACGCTATAGGCTAGAGAACTACAAGGCCCTGGGTCTGATCTCCTGCGCCAAAAAGTCAAACGTCCACAACAATACCAGATGACATTATCAGAAATATGGGTTGTATTTTCCATTACTAGAAAGACTTTGATATTTAAACTATGGACTTTTACTTCATGTATTTGTAATCTGCAAATCTCATGATACAACTCTACCTTTAAAGAGGTGGCTATTTTAACTTGGGATTGACAAAGGACTTATCTGAAACACACAGATGTTAGGGTGGCAATGTTCAAGAAACTTGATCTTGCAGGGCCCTGCCTAATCTGAATGTTCTGGTTTACTTGACAGGTATATTAAAAGGGACCTGGCTAAAAACTGGATAGATTTTCAGAAAGGAGAAGTCACCAGCTGTTGTCTTCAGTCCATGCCTCCCTGAAGCCTAATCTTACCTCATGAATAAAATATATTTTCCATTCATGAAAATCAACAGGGACTCAACCTCTTAAAACTTGAAGTAAACACAAGATGGTTTTCCAAATAAGAAGAAATTGCTTTATGGAGAACAACAAAATAGTGGCTTACTGGAAGGCATGGCCAGAGTGGTAGTCTCAGGGACACACCTCTGCCCACCAATAGATCTGAAGACATCAGACATTTCTAGAGAGAGAAGAAGAGAAAGATGTAAGAAAACCTGAGAGAGAAATCATGTTAGGATACCAAAGTCTCTCAGAAGTTCTCAGTGGATAAAACTCAGACATTTGAGTATGAAGAGGTGACAGGATAAGAAACTGGGCAAAAATGCATGATGTTATATAATAAGCTAGAAGGGGACTTTCAGGGTTACAGGGTAGAAAGAGCCCAGTTTGGGGGCAATTTAGACAAAACGTTCAAACAGAACAATTTTTTCTCTGTATTTCTGAACTCAGGAAGATGGGCTATGGATATCTATAAACATGAACTTGAGGAGATGTAGCTCTGAAGTTGAAAAGATAAGTGTTAGTTGTCTGTAGATCTGAACTATGGATGATGGACATTGGTTTCTCTGGACCTTTTAAGAACTCGGTTTCTTGATTTCTGTGATGCAGAGTTTATGATATCCACAGCTTCTATGTGCCAGAAATTGTCACTTTTCTCTACTAAAGCAGTCACAAGTACAGAAGGTGTAGGAAAAGCCCAATTTTCCCAAAAGAAGAGTAAGACAGGAAAAGTTAACCAGTAAACTTTTGTATAGATAGTTTTTTATTTAAATTAGAAACAAACTTTTATCATGTCAATCCCAGTTCCATCTCCCTCCCCTCCTCCCCTGCTCCCAAACAACTCCCTATCCCATCCCCTTTCTGCTCCACAGGGAGGGTGAAGCCCTCCTTGAGGGATATTCAAAGTCTGCATATCATCTGGAGCAGGTCCTAGACCCTCCCAGGTGAGTATAGCCTGAGAGAGTATACCTTTATATGGAATGGAATCCCAAAGTTCATTCTTGTACTAGGGATAAATACTGATCTACTACCAGAGGTCCTATAGATTGCCAAACCTCCAAACTGACATCCACATTAGGGGGTGTGGGACAGTCCTGTGCAGGTTTCCTGGCTATTAGGCTGGGGACCATGAGCTCCCCTTGTTTAGGTCAGCTATTTCTGTGGTTATCACTATACTGGTCTTGAACACTTTGCTCATCACTTCTCCCTCTCCGCAACTGGATTCAAGTTTAGTACACTGTTTAGCTGTAGGTGTCTGCTTCTACTTCCATTATCCGCTGGATGAGGAGTCTCGAATGGCATATAAGGTAGTCATCAATCTCATTATCAGGGGAGGGCATTTAAGGTAGCCTCTCCACTGTTGTGTAGATTATTAATTGGGGGCATTCTTGTAGATCTCTGGATGTTTCCCTAGTGCCTAATTTCTCTTGAAACATATACTGGCTCCCTCACTTATGGTATCTCTTGTTGTGTTATCTATTCTGCACCAGACTCAACCTTCCTGCTCCCTCATGTCTTCCTCTCCCCTCCTCTTCTCACCTTCTCATTCTCCTAGTTCCCTCTCCCCTCCCCCATGCTCCCAATTTGCTCAGGAGATATTGTCCCTTTACTCTTCTCAGGGGAACGATGTATATCTCTCTTAGGGTCCTCCTTGTATACTAGCTTCTCTGGCGATGTGGATTGTAGGCTGGCAATCATTTTCTCTATCTCTGAAATCTATATATGAGTGAGTACATACTATGTCTTTTTGTGACTGGTTTATCTGACTCAGAATGGTTTCTTCTACTTCCATCCATTTGCCTACAAATTTCAAGATTGCATTGTTTTTTTGGTTTTATACTCCCCCCCCCCCGCTGAGTAGTACTGCCTTGTGGAAATGTAACACATTTCCTCTAACCATTGATCAGTTGTCGGACATATAGGTTGCTTCCAGGTTCTGGCTATTACAATATTACAAGTAATGCTGGTATGAACATAGTTAACAGATGTCCTTGTTGTATGAATGTGTTCCTTTTGAGTATATGCTTAAGAGTGGAATTGCTGGAGCTTGTGGTAGACCTATTCTCATTTTCCTGCAGAATCTCCATACTGATTTCCAAAGTGGCTGTGTGAGTTGGTATTCCCGCCAGCAGTGGAGGAGTGTTCCTCTTTCTCCATATCCGCTCCAGGATAAAATGTCATTGGCATGTTAGATTTTAGCCATTCTGACAGGAATAAGTTGGTATCTCAGTTTTGTTTTGATATGCATCTCCCTGATGGCTAAGGATGTTGAAAACTTTCTTATGTGTCTTTCAGCCATTTTATATTCCTCTATTGAGAATTCTCTATTTAGTTTTGCACCCCACTTTTTAATTGGATTATTTGGTGTTTTGGAGACTAGCTTCTTGAATTCTTTGTAAATTTTGGAGATCAGCCCTCTGTCAGATGAGGGATAGAAAAATATCTTTTTCCATTCTATGGGCTGCCATTTTGTCCTGTTGACTGTGTCCTTTGCCTTTCAGAAGCTTCTCAGTTTAAGGAGGTCCCCTTTATTAATTGTCCATATCAGTCTCTGTGTTACTAGTGCTATGTCCAGGGAGCACTGTCCTGTAAGAATTCCCTCAAGACTTCACATTTTCTCTTCTAAGAGGTTCAGTGTGGCTCGATTTATGTTGAGGTCTTGGATCCATTTGGACTTGAGTTTTCTACATGGCAATAGATATGGAGCTATCTGCAGTCTTCTACATGCCAGCATCAAGTTATGCCAGCACCATTTGCTGAAGATCCTTTCTTTATTCCATTGTATAACTTTAGATTCTTTGTCAAAAATCAGGTGTTCATAGGTATGTGGGTTAATACCAGGGTTTTTAATTTGATTCCATTGGGCCACCTGTTTTTTTTTTTTTTTTTTTGTGCCAACACCAAGCTATTTTCAGGACTGTAGCTTATAATAGAGCTTGAAGTCAGGAATGGTGATGCCTCTAGACATTCCTTTAATGTACATGGTTGTTTTGGCTATCCCGGGTCTTTATTTTTTCCATATGATGTTGAGAATTGCTCTTTCAAGGTCTGTGAAGAATTGTACTGGGATTTAAATGGAGATTGCATTGAATCTGTAGATTGCTTTTGGCAAAATTGCCATTTTTACTATGTTGAATCTACCTGCCCAAGTGCATGGGAGAACTTTCCGTTTTGTGATATCTTCAATTTCTTTCTTTAAATACACAAATTTCTTATTTTACAGTACTTTCAATTGTTTGGTTAGTGTTATCCCAGGATATTTTAAGTTTCTTGTGGCTATTGTAAAGTGAGATGTTTCTCTGATTTCTTTCTCAGCCCATTTATCATCTGTATATAGTAGGGCTACTGATTTTTTTTTTTTTAGTTAATCTTGTATCCTGCCACTCTGCTGAAGGTGTTTATCAGCTGTAGGAGCTCCCTAGTAGAGATTTTGGGTCACTTATGTAAACTATCATGTCATCTGCAAACAGTGAAAGTTTGACTTCTTCCTTTCCAATTTATATCCCCTTGATCTCCTTTTGTTGTCTTACTACTCTAGCCAGAACTTCGAAAATATTGAAGAGATATGGAGAGAGTGGACAGCCTGTCTTGTTTCTGATTTTAGAGGAATGCTGTTGATTTTCTTTCTATTTAGTTTGATATTGTCTGTTGGTTTACTCTATATTATTTTAATTATTTTCAGGTATGTTCTTGTTATCCCTGATCTCTCCAGGACCTTTATCATGAAGGGATGTTGGATATTGTCAAAGGCTTTTTCAACATATACTGATATGATCATGTGGTTTTTCTTTTTCAGTTTGTTTATATGGTGGATTTCATTGATAGATTTTCATATGTTGAACCAACCCTGCATCCTGGGGATGAGCCCTACTTGATCTTGGTGGATGATTTTTTTTTGATATGTTCTTAGATTCGGTTTGCCAGGATTTTGCTGAGTATTTTTGCATCAATGCTCATGAGGGAGACGGGTATGTAGTTCTCTTTCTTAGTTGTGTCTTGTGTGGTTTGTGTACCAAGGTAATTGTTATCTCATAAAAAGAGTTTGTCAACAAATCTTTTGCTTCTATTGTGTGGAACAATATTGTGCTCTTTTTTAAATTTCTGGTAGTATTCTGCATTGAAACCATTTGGCCCTGGACTTTTTTTGGTTGGAAGACTTTTTATGACTGTGTCTATTTCATTAGGGGTTATAGGTCTATTTGAATTGATTATCTGTTTTTTATTTAATTTTGGTGAGTGATACCTATGTAAAACATTGCCCATTTCTTTAGATTTTTGAATTTTGTGGAATAAAAGTTTTCAAAATATTCGGTCATGATTATCTGGGTTTCCTCAGTGTCTGTTTTTTATGTCCACCTTTTCTTTTCTGATTTTGTTGATTTGCATGTTCACTCTCTACCTTTTGGTAAGTTTGGATAAAGCTTTGTCTATCTTCTTGATTTTCTCAAAAAAAAAAAAAAAACAACTCTTTGGTACACTGATTCTTTGTATTGATTTCTTTGGTTTCTACTTTATTGATTTCAGCCCTCAGTTTGGTTATTTCTTGGTATCTGTTTCTGCCAGGTACTGTTAATTCTCTAATGTGACTATTCTCCATTTTCTTTATGTGAGCACTTAATGCTATGAACTTTCCTCTTAGCACTGCTTTCAAAGTGTGCCAAATGTTTGGCTATGTTGTATCTTCATTTTCATTGATTCTAGGAAGTCTTTAATTTCATTTTTTAATTCTTCCTTGACACAGGAATGGTCCAATTGCCCACTGTTCAAATTCCATGAGATTGTCGTATTTCTACAATTTGTGTTGTTGAATTCTAACTTTAAACCATGTTGATCCAGTAAGATGCAGAGGATTATTCAAATATCATTTTGTATCTCTTGAGGTTTGCTATGTTGCCGAGTTTGTGGTTGATTTTAGAGAAGGTTCCATGTGGTGCTGAGAAGAGGGTATATTCTTTTGTTTTTGGATGGAATGTTCTATAGATGTCTGTTAATCCCAATTGGGTCATAATTTCTGTTACTTCCTTTCTTTGTTAAGTGTTTTTTTTTGTTTTTGGTACTCTTATCTATGGGTGAGAGTGGGGTACTGAAGTCTCCCAGTATAACTGTGTAAGGTCTTATGTGTGATTTGAGTTTTAATAATGTTTCTTTTATGAATGTGGCTGCCTTTGTATTTGAGGCATAGATGTTCAGAATTGAGACTTCTTCCTGATGTATTATTCCTGTGATAAATATGAAATGACCTTATTCATCTCTTTTGATTGATTTTAGTGTTTTTATTTAAATTCTTAATTACCACTCATATTTACATATCCATCCCCCATTACCTCACTCTCCCATCGTCCCATATTTTACATCATCCACCCCAACCAACCCCCCAACTCCTCCCCAGGGATAGTGAGGCCCTCTACCAGGGACCTTCAAAGTCTATCATTTGGTTTAGGGGAGGGCCCAGGCCCTCCTTGTTGTTTGTGGGCTGCAATAGTATCCCTCCATAGGGAATGGGCTCCCAAGGTCCATTTGTGCTCTAGGGTTGAAGACTAACTCCACTGTTACAGGTCCAATAGACTGCCCTGGTTTCCTAGCTGGCACCCACATTCAGAGAGCTTGGTTCAGTCCAATGTTGTTTCTGCAGCTTTACGACTAGGGTCTCCATGCTCTCACTAGGTCAGGTCCACTGTTTCTTCAGGTCTCTCCAGCCCTGTCTTGGCTCCTTTGTTCATCCCTCCTCCTGCTCCACAAATTGATTCCAATAGTATGGTTCACTGCTTAGCTGTGGGTGCCTGTTTCTGCTTTGAACAGCTGCTGGATGAAGGCTCTAGGAATGGTAACCAAGGTAGAGACCAATCTCATTATAGGGGAAGGGCATCAATGACATTTTCTCCACCACTGCTTGGATTCTTAGTTGGGGTCATCCCTGTGTAAGCCCTAACATTTCCCCTGTGCCAGACTACTATCCATACCTGTACTGTCTCCCTCTATCAAGGCATCTCGTTTCTTGCCCTCCTGTATTCCTCCCCCTGTCGCAGGCCTCTTGTTCTCTTTCCCCCTCCCCTTCTTCCCTTTTCACCTCCTTCCTTCCATCCATGCCCCACTTTGTTCAGGCGTTTTGTCTCTCTCCACTTCTTCAAGGGAATATGCAATCTTCCCTTGGAGTCCTCCTTGTTTCCTAGCTCCTCTGGCAGTGTGGATTGTAGACTGGTAATCCTTTGCTCTATGTCTAAAAATCATATATGAATGAATAAATACCATGATTATATTTTGTTACTGGGTTACCTCACTTAGTTCTACTAGCTCCATCCATTTCCCTGCAAATTTCAAGATTCCATTGTATTTTTTCTGCTGAGCAGGACTCCATTGTATAAATGTACCACATTTTCTCTATCCATTCTTCAGTTGGGGGGCATCTAGGTTATTTCCAAGTTTTGGCTATTACAAATAATGCTGCTATGAACATGGTTAAACATATGTCCTTGTTGTATGGACATGCATTATTTGGGGATATGCCCAAGAGAGAAATTGCTGAAACTTGAGGTAGGCTGATTCCTGTTTTCCTGAGAAAACGCCATACTAATTTCCAAAGTGGTTGTACAAGTTTGCACTCCTCCCAACAATGGAGGAATGTTCCTCTTTATACACATCTCTCCAGTATAGACTGTCATTGGTGTTATTGAATATAGCCATTCTGACAGCAGTAAGAGTTGTTTTGATTTGCATTTCCCTGATGAATAAGGATGTTGCACACATTATCAAGTGTCTTTTGCCATTTTAGATTCCTCTGTTGAGAATTCTCTATTTAGTTCTGTACTCCAGTTTTTAATTGCATTGTTTGGTGTTTTGGTGGCTAGCTTCTAGAGTTCCTTGTATATTTTGGAGATCAGCCTTCTGTCAGATGTGGGGTTGGTGAATATCTTTTCCCATTTTGTGGGCTGGCATTATGTCTTGCTGACTCTTACAAAAGCTTCTAGTTTCAGGAGGTCCCATTTATTAATTTTTGATCTCAACGTTTGTGCTGGTGGTCTTATGTTCAGAAAGCAGTCTCCTGTACCAATTTCTTCCAGGGCACCACCTACCATCTTTTCTAGGAGGTTCAGTGTGGCTGAATTTATGTTGAGGTATTTGATCCATTGGGATTTAAGTTTTGTGCATGGGATAGATATGCATCTATCTGCAATCTTCTACATGTCTGAATCCAGTTATGCCAACACCATTTGTTTAAGATGCTTTCTGTTTCCCATTGTATAACTTTACCTTCTTTGTCAAAAATCAGGTGTTCATAGGTGTGTGGGTTAATATCAGGGTTTTCAATTGGATTCCATTGGGCCACCTGTCTATTTTTATGTCAATACCAAGCTGTTTTCAGAAATATGGCTCTATAATAGAGCTTAGAGTCAGGGATGGTAAAGCCTCCGGAAGTTCTTTCATTGTACAGGGTGGTTTGGCTAACCTAAGTTTTTTTCCATATGAAGTTGACACTGAAGAATTGTATTGTGATTTTGATGGGGATTACATTGAATCTGTAGGTTGCTTCTGGCAAGATTGCCATTTTTACTATGTTGGTGCTACCTATCCAAGAACATGGATAGGTATTTTCTCTAATTTCTTTCTTTAAAGTCTCAAAGTTCTTACTGTACAGGTCTTTCACTTTTTTGGTTAGTGTTACCCCAAGATATTTTATGTTGCTTGTGGATATTGTGAAGGGTGATGTTTCCCTGATTGCTTTCTCATTGGATTTATCATCTGTATATAGTAGGGCTACTGATTTTTTTGGAGTTAATTTTGTATCCTGCTACCTTGCTGAAGGTGTTTATCAGCTGTAGGAGTTCCCTGATGGAGTTTTTCATGTCACTAATGTAGACTATCAAATCATCTGCAAATAGTGAAAGTTTGACTTTTTCCTTTCCAATTTGTATCCCCTAGATCCCCTTTTCTTGTCTTACTGTTCTAGCTAGAACTTCAGGCAAAATATTGAAGAGATATGGAGAGAGTGGACAGTCTTGTCTTGTTCCTGATTTTAAAGAATATGCTTTGAGTTTCTCTCTATTTATTTTGATGTTGGCTATTGGTTAAGTGTATATTGCGTTTATCATGTTTAGATATGTTCCTGTTATTCCTGTTCTCTCCAAGATCTTTATCATGAAGTGATGTTGGATTTTGTCAAAGGCCTTTTCAGCATCTAGTGAGATGATCATGTGGTTTTCCTTTTTCAGTTTGTTTATATGGTGGATTACATTGATGGATTTTTGTATGTTAAACCATCCTTGCATCCCGGGGATGAAGCCTACTTGATCATGGTGGATGATTTTTCTGATGTGTTCTTGGATTCGATTTGCCAATATTTTACTGAGTATTTTTGCATTGATGTTCATGAGGGATATTTGTCTGTAGTTCTTTTTCCTAGTTGTAACTTTGTGTGGCCTTGGTATCAAAGTGATTGTAGCCTCATAAAAAGAGTTTGGCAATGTCCCTTCTGCTTCTATTGTGCAGAACAGTTGGAGGAGTACTGGTATTAGCTCTTGATTGAATTTCTGGTAGAATTCTGCAGTGAAGCCATCTGGCCCTGGGATGTTTTTGGTTGGGAGGCTTTTGATGACTGCTTCTATTTCATTAGGGGTTATAGGTCAATTTAAACTGCTTATCTGTTCTTGGTTTAATTTTGGTAAGTGATATCTATCCAGAAAACTGTCCATTTCCTTTGGATTTTTTAATTTTGTGGAGTACAGGTTTTCAAAGTATGAACTGAAGATTCTCTGTATTTCTTCAGTGTCTGTTGTTATATCCCTCTTTTTATTTCTGATTTTGTTAATTAGCATGTTCTCTCTTTGTCATTTGGTTAGTTTGGATAGAGGTTTGTCTATCTTGTTGATCTTCTCAAGAACCAACTCTTTGTTTCACTGATTCTTTGTAATGATTTCCTAGTTTCTACTCTATGGATTTCAGCCCTCAGTTTGATTATTTCCTGGTGTCTACTCCTCCTTGGTGAGTTTGCTTCTTTTTGCTCTAAACTTTCAGTTGTTCTGTCAATTCTGTAGTGTGACTTTTCTCCAGTTTCTTCATGTGGGCAGTTAGTGCTATGAACTTTCCTCTTAGCAGTGCTTTCAGAGTGTCCCATAAGTTTGGGAATGTTGTGTCTACATTCTCATTAAATTCTAGGAAGTTGTTAATTTCTTTTTTCATTTCTTCCTTGACCCAGGAATTTTGCAATTGGGTGATATTCAATTTCTACGAATATGTTGGTTTTCTGAAATTTGTATTGGTGTTGAATTCTAGCTTTAAAGCATGGTAATCTGTTAAGATACAGGAGGTTATTTCAATTCTTTTGTAACTGTGGAGGTTTGCTTTGCTGCCAACTATGTGGTCAATTTTAGAATAGGTTCCATGTGGCACTGAGAAGAAGATATATTCTTTTGTGTTTGGATGGAATGTTCTATAGATGTCTGTTAATCCCAATATGGGTCATACTTCTGTTAGATCCTTTGTTTCTTTGTTACGTTTCTCTCTGGTGCTCCTGTCTAGTGGTAAAAGAGGGGTGTTGAAGTCTCCTACTAACAGTGTGTGTGGTTTTATGTGTGGTTTGAGCTTTAGCAATGTTTCTTTTACAAATGTGAGTGCCTTCGTATTTGGGGCATAGATGTTTAGTATTGAGACTTCATCTTGATAGACTTTTTCTGTGATAAGTATGAAATGCCCTAAGTTTTGCTGTGTACAGTAGTCTGGGTTGACATCCATGCTCCCTTAGTGTTTGTATGGTATTTATCCAAGACCTTCTGGCTTTCAGAGTTTCCATTGAGAAGTCGGATGTGATTCTGATAGGTCTGCCTTTATATGTTACTTGGCCTTTTTCCTTTGCTGCTCTTATTATTTTCTCTTTATTCTGAAGGTTTGGTGTTTTGATTATTATGTGTTGGGGGGTACTTCTTTTTGTGGCCCAGTCTCTTTGATGTTCTGTAAGCTTCTTGTACTTTCATAGGCATATCCTTCTGTAGGTTGGGGAAGTTTTCTTCTATGATTTTGTTGAATATGTTTTCTGTACCTTTGAGCAGTGTTTCTTCACCTTCTTCAATACCTATTATTCTTAGGTTTGGTCTTTTCACGGTGTCCCATATTTCCTGGATATTTTGTGTTAGAGATTTGTTGGACTTGAGATTTTCTTTGGTCGATGAATGTATATCCTCTAGTGAGTCTTCAATAACTGAGATTCTCTCTTCCATCTCTTGAATTCTATTAGTTATACTCACATCTTTAGTTTCTGATTGTTTATCCAGCCTTTGCATCTCCAGCATTGCCTCATTCTGTGTTTTCTTTAATGTGTCTATTTCAGCTTTCATGACTTGAACTGTTTCAAGTGCTTCCTTCACTTGTATGGTTGTTTTTTTCTTGGGTTTCTTTAAGGGTTTCTTGGGTTTCTTTTCTTAGATTTTTTAAGAGATTTGTTTATTTCTTGAATTTTTCAGTTTGTCTTTTCCTCCATTTCATGTAATTTTTTGCTTGCTTTTTCTTCTAATTCTTTAAGGGATTTTCTTGTTTCCTCTTTTAAGGTCTCTATCATCTTCCTGAGATAATTTTTGAGGTCCATCTCTTCTTCATGCTCTGTGTTGTGCTTTTCAGATCTTGCTTGAGTGGAGTCCCTAGATTCTGATGGTGTCATTTTGGTCTTTCTGTTGTTGAGTGAGGTATTATTCTGTCTTCTTTTCATATCTTCTTCCAGTGGGTGCAGGTGGGGTCTCTCTATCTCCTCTTGTGACCTTGGTATGGGACAGGTCAGTGGAGCAGGCTCAATCAGTGTGTTTTAATCTATGGTGTAGCCGAAGAAAAAGTCCACTCCAAAGAACAAGGGTTATTTGATATATTATGACAATCATCTAAGACAAAGTATGGAAAGTGCCTCTAGGAGCTGAAAGCAACTCCATTTGACAGCTAGAAAAGGCAGGAATATTCAGTGTCACATATGTAAGAGACTGCATGAGGCTGGCAGATGGATGCTTCATAAACCATGGAGAGAGAAGCAAGGTTTATATGATATCTTGATCCAAAGCCAACAGGCAGAACACACTGGCCTGGACATCTACCTACAGAATGAGATCTTATGGAGAGATGATAAATGCTACACTTTCCTGTCTCTAAACAAATTGGTGAGAGTTTATTGTGGCAGAAATACAACTCCAATACCTGCATGTTGTCAAAGGAAAACATGACTTATAGCAATGAGCAGGGAAGAATGACCTACAAGTAAGAGCCAATATCCTTAAAAGAGAGTTACCCACTGAAAAGAGATGGAGAGGACCATGAACTCTGACTGATGTAGAAATACTATAAATTTCCTTCCCTATGTAATTAACCCTTCATCAGTGGAACCTTAGACATCCTTCATTTGGTCACAGACACAAATATTGGGGGCTGAGTGAAGTCATGCCACTGGTCACCAACTTGCTTGGTTATACTAAGAAATGGCTCACATGCAGTTAGTGCCAGAGAAAGACTATACACATGAAGTGAGATGTACTAGAGAATCATATCTATGTCTGTAAGAAACAACATTAATGCCACTACTTCAAGTGCAGCTTTCTGAAACCTATCAGTCTTCCCATGAGGCCAAGATTCCACTAGCTGTTCCTAGTTATAAACTGAATGAGGCAGGGTCCCTCAAGTTGACTGTTTTCCCCAAAGGATAGGGAGACTGGATTAGATGTTTTATCTAGAATACAATCCAATGACCCAACATTTGACTTTGATCATGATCTAGTGGCCTTGCTGACTTCCTTTAGAACTGTCTTCATCTAGGATACTTCCAACCAACCTCTCCTTTCCCCATAACTGGTGCCCCCACCTGCAATGATGCCTGATGCCATGAGACATGGCTTCACACTACTTCATGACTCCTTCCTGATTTATCTCACAGACATTTACTCCAGTATATCTCAACACATTTAGCCCTGTCTTGATATCTGCCTATTTCTTGGAGTACTTAAGTGAAGAAACAGCTTAAGAGAGAAGTTGACACTTACTTTGACTACTCAAGGTCATGAGGGGCAATAACAGATACAAAGATGTCCTAGGACTGGAACAGGCCCTTCTACTGTCTTTGTAGGGTAGAGGCCCAGCTATTGTCTTTGTAGGGTAGAGTCTCTGCTAGTGTTTTGTAGGGTTCTCAAAAGCTACAAACACTGACCCTAGAGTAAGTGGACATTCATGTGTACCCTTGCCCCAGGCTAGCAGCCACCCAAATAGGGTGGATCAGACACACTTCACCATTCTCAGATATAGTTTTTCTTAAAAAAAAAAAAAAGCCAAAAGCCAAAACCCATTTCTCTGGTAGCTATGTATAATTGTGACCCAGATGTTTTATTTGTGGGTTTCTTTCAAAATTACTATAGACTGGAGTTTAAGCCTTTGGGTTTTGGGTCTCAAGAGGGGTCTTGGTCATGAAGATAACTTAATGAGAATAATTAGTGCTTGTCATGCTTTCTTAACTAGGAAGGAAATAGCTGCTTTGATTGATTGGGGGAAATTTTTCTGGAGGGCACAATTGATAATTTCTGACATTGGAAATTTTCAATGACTGAGCTGCCCAGCCTCATGTTAGTCCCGTGAAGAAGACTCTAGTCAATGAGATATTGCAAATATTTTCTATGCAGAACCACAACCTCACAGAATCATATCACCATTGTGGAGACCTGAACACTGGTACAGTCTGTAGCTGTACACACTGAAGTTCAAAGAAGTTAAATGACACAGAGTCGGCTACTCAGTTGATTGGAGATATAACAAGGTAGGAAAGCCAGTGTCTACCAGATGGTGACTCATGGAATGTTGTCTTATGCTCATGACTAAAGTGATGTCCTGTTAGAGGCAACTGGAACAAATGAGCTGCAGATCAGAGGTAGCATGGAGGAGAGTGTTATTTAGAGTCTGGTGACACTTTCCACATGATTACTACAGCTCTGTCACTTGGGTCACCATAAAACTATCTATTGATTTACTGAGAGCTCCTGTGCCTGCCTCATAAAGGCATCTTGTGATTCTCACCAGAAACAATCCCCTGGGATGACAAATAACATTGATCATTAAATATGACATCCATAATTTTACAGCCAGAGAAGACAATCTTTTAAAGCTGTCAGTGAAACAAAGGGGATCCTAGAAAATGCTGATGTAATCTCTTTAAAATCTCGGAAAATTCTCAACATGAAGATGAACTGCATTTTTTGAACCTGCAGGAAGAATCCCGGGCTATAGCATGTCTCATCAATGCTCACTGTGTCTCTGCAGGTGAGATGTGAGACCCTGAGGCCCTGTCCTTGCTAAATTATCTCAAAGGAGCTAGTGGGTTTCATTTTGGGTGGGGATAATGGAGGAGAGGCAGAGAGACAGGAAACACACTGGGTATTACAGTAGAAAGCATAGCCACAGATAGGGTCAAAGTAGACACAATAGACACAAATTAGAACTCGTTTTCATTTGAGCAATGAAATAAGCCACACATGTCTAATCCTCAAATTTTACATAATCTAAAGTCACCTTAAGGAATGGTACTTTCTCTCTCTCTCTCTCTTCTTCATTAGTTTTTTCAGGACTATAAAATGCTGAATTGTCAATATGTCCCTCTCCATAAATGTGTAAAATATATGGGAAGAAAATAAATGAGATGTCCATTTTCTTAAGAAGGAAAGGGAAGTAGAGGAGGTGGAACTGGAACACAACCCTTCTCTCACTAGGGGCATGAAGCTAGTCTAAATAAACAGAAATGCAGATCACCAAGACTAACGAAAGACTTGCTCTTCCTGAAAAAGAAGCAGAGATCCTCCAAGCAGCAGCAACCACAGAGTTATGTATACAGGAGGAGGAGTTTCCCTGTTTTCTCAGGGCTAAGAGTGCATCTGAGGGAGATGGCTTCACTTGGATGCACATATCTGCATCTCTGTTCAGGAAAGAGGGGCCAGCAATGGCAGTGACAATCAACTCACACATTCACACTGCCCTTGCTTCTCCAAGCCTGTTATACAACTGTGTTTTGCACATTCTATTTATCATCCTTTACAGAGAACTAACTACAAGAGTCAATGCACAGAGGTCTGAGAAACTGATGCCCTACCTTATTAGAGCTCTGATGCTTAAAATTCCCCCTTGTTTTATAACACATTTGGTGGCTTTTCCCTACCCTTGGTTTGCAGTGAGCTGAAGAATTACTGAAGACCCTCAAAGCCCACGGATTTCCAAGGCAGGGATGTGGGAGCTGTGAATGTCAAACTGTAGCAAACCAGGGCATCGAATAGTTGTCCTGTGGTTCTGCTTGCTGACTTGGCATTTAGTGTAAGTACCTACTGCTTCCAAGATACCACATCCATAATTACCAAGAGTGCTTCTATTTTCAGTGTGATAGCTGATAGTGTAGAATAGGACACCACAGAGGTAGAGTATTTTCTTTCTCTTTAAGGGTCTTTTTGCTATCGTCATATAATCTTCTACTCATTCATAGCAGCTGCTCCTCATGCTAAATGAGATTAGCGCTGGTTCTAAACTTCTTTCTGTCTACAGATTATATTGCTTGAAATCAGCAAATGTTATAAGACATGGTTGACTATGACAGAGCTGAAGTTCTCTTTGTTTTGACTGAATTATACCATTGGATTCAGTAATTCAGGATTGCTTTTTAGGGCAGTGATGGCATGGATATATGGATTCACCAGAGCAGTATAATTAAAGAGGAATTTATTAGTAAATAATTTACACAGAAAGCAATATGTAACTGCCATGGCATTCCTGCTCCTAAAAGACAGCCCTTATTCCCCAATGCTCTCAGCAACTCAGAGGGGCTTCTGACCCCTTCCTGTTTCCTTTAACCAGTCACATCAGCATCTGTGACCACACACAAAAGGCATGGTCAGTGCTACAGGTGCAGATGAACATATCACTACAGGGCAGTGTCTCTGTGTAGGTTTTGTTTACTAATTTCCTATCAACTTCTAATATTAAAGGGAAATTGAAAGCAAGCCAATCTCAAAGAATATTGTCTCTAACAAGCTGCCCTGCAAGACTGCATTTCAGGAATTCAGACCAATGTGTAAAATTTCAGCAATGTGACAAGGAATAAGATTCTGTACTAGAAAGCCTTCTAATTGATGCCAATGGAATGCTTACTCTGTTAGTTTAGAAAATGTTTTGGACTAGAGAGTAGGGTGTTATAGCTATACTATAGATTTCCCCAGAATTCTTCACTTCATAATCCTTCATAATCCTAGCTGGAAAAATGGCAGAAATCTGAAGTGCAATATTAAGATCCAATTTTTATACCTTGATGCCCGTAATATAATTAAGAATTTAATGTTTGATAACACAAAACTTTATGAAACAGATCAGCAATGTATCTTTACCCATGAAGCCAGCATCTATACTATGAATAGAATATGACCAGCAACTTGCAACTTTCTGGTTACTTTGCTCTCACCCAATTTCTGTTTCTTATATGATTGATTCCAGCCATTTTTATGCCTCCTTCCTTTCCAACAGTCCTATGGTCTCTGTTCCATTCTTCCCTCTCTGTTGAAAGCAGAGGCAGGTATATTTAATGAGTCAAAATGAATGTACCTAACCAATCAACTCAGTGTAACATTTGTAAAAGAAACCCATTCTTAGGATTCTGTGCTGAGGTTTTGGCTATCTGGCATTATGTAGCATCTTCATGATTGTGCTTACTGCTTCTGTTGATAAATTTTTGTGACTCTGGTTATTATCTACATTGCTTTTAATGTTTTTCTTCATAGTAGTAAAAGGCAAACAGAAGTAGCATTATAATTAATAATAAGTATTGAGTCAGACAATAGTATCTAACACAGTTGAAAGGTATAGAAAGTTCATATGTGAACATTATTATGGTGTAGGGACTCAAATAGTTTGATTATCTTAGATAACAGAACTTGTCTGTATTCAAGAATAAGAGAGGAGTTGGTGAAGGTTTCTAATTAATCATTGAGTTTTGAAATGCACAATAGTTATACTTCCTTTATTTATTCCAAAGGTAAATTCCTTTAATTTTCAAAGAAAAAAATACCTGTATGTAACTTTCTAGGGTAATTAGTGGCTAAACAGGAGAATCTTTACAAAAAAAATACTATTGTAGATTTGTTCCTCATTGATGAAAAATCTTAAAGAAAACTATGAATAAAAAAATTGAGAAAAGTTTTATCTTTAGGGGAAATTATGTGAGTGGTAGTCTAAGTGTCCAGTAATTTCTAAGGTATGGAGTTGGTGGTTTTTAAGCTCAGGTTCAAAAGCATCCTCTGGCAGCACAGCTCATGTTTTCAGAAGGTCATAATAGATGAAGCCTTAATGGAGTCTACCATCTAGTTCTGCAGTCTGAATTGATTCTATGAGTCTGCACTAAGCAGCCTCTTGTCCTCTCATCTACTTAACCTCCACTTCCCTGCCTTGAACATGAGGACAGCAGTACAAAAGTGTGAAATTTAACTGTTACCAACCCAGACTGCAGAAGCATTGGGCATATTTAAGTGCCTAAATGAAATACCGCATCACAAACTAAAGACTTAATTCATTAAATGCTTTTAAATTTCCAAGAGAAACTAGAGATCTGTGAGTTGTAAAATGGTGAGAATCCTTTCCCATTGAACCCATGTTTCAAGAAGCTACATGAATATTTACAAAGAGAAGTTTCTTTTTAAGTCAAAATTTTAAAACTTCAAAGTGTAAACATGAAGTTCTTACTAGTGCAAATGCCTCCCTGCAACCTACCCCCAAAATAAAATATCTCAAAACAACATCACTGTGAACATACATATCTGTTGGCAAAAAGAGGGGAAAATGTACTGTAACTAAGGGTACCTTTAGGTTAAATGGGGTCCAAATTAAAAATAAAGAATTTACAGACCACAAAGCAGTTTGCACAGACAAACAGCCTGAAAAAGGCCTTACCCTTGAGCTATAAGTGCCTGAAGATGCTGTGGTCCTTGCCATCTACATCCATCAGAAATTAGTATGGCAATATGCTACCCTGTGCAAAGGAAGCAGACTTGCCCTGCCTGCATTGCCCAACACTCCATAGTTTTCAAAACCCTAAAAGTGGCCAGTCTTCGAGAATTGAAAGGTTGGAATTCTTCAAGGATGGAATTCAAGATTACATTCACCCTGCACCTCCATGATGCCCCTGAACACATTTCGTTGCTATTCTCCAAAAGGAGAAGGTTTCAGATTATTTAATATAGCCTTGTCAAATGTGTTCTCCCAGGTGTGCAAAAGGAAAAACAAATACTCCAGTTACTTGAGGGGAAACTATCTGAGTAGCTGTGACCTCAGTTAAGTCCACTTAGCAAGCTGTTTGATTCTGTCTGCTCTAAGATGGTGATAAAGGTTTGTTGCTTACTTCATGCTTTATATTAATCAATACAGTTTTGCCCATTCTTCTCCTCTTATGAGTCAGATAATAAGACAGAAAATCATTAGAATTTTTCCGTGGGTACTTTGTGCAAAACAAACAAACAAACTGTTCTCTTGACTGTGTAGGAAGACAGAATTTATCTGGAAAGCTTAATGAGTCGAGGATTCCTTCCACCATGAGAAAGCAACACAGGGAATGCTTTTTCATAAATAGGTTTTCTTCTAAAAATCCCTTTGCTTTGACAGGCTGATTTTATAAAAACAGCATGATAAACTAGAAAGACAACTTCTTTGTTGTTGAGACTGAGGCTCTTAGATCACGGTGCTAGGCAGAGTGACTAGCCTCCACAGTTGGGGATTAGCTCAAGTCTCTATTACAGCTTGAAACTCTTGATAAGCTACATTTCCTTGAGAAAGTGAAGAGAAAGCTTCAAATGGAATCATGTCTCAGACTCATGCAGCAGGATTTCTCACACAGCCTAATGAGAGAGGGCTGGTCCACCAGTGCTATTGCATGCAGATGTCTGTAAAACATTCCATAGGGTGCTTTCTATGTCACCCAGTCACATTGTGGAATTACAACAGAATAATTGCTAGTATATTACCTTCTCTCTAGTACACTGAAACTTTGATATATTCATATTTCCCTTTAGATAAAACGGGGACAAAAACCGGAAACCATGTCTCAAAACCCAGCCAACAGTTTGTTCTCAATTAAAGACTGTGCTACTGAATCTGACTCAATACCGATGAGGTGCATTGCTCTGAGCAAGTTGATCTACAGCCACTACCCAATTGCTACAGTTATAGTCTCAGCAGACTCTAAGCACATCACAGACAAAATGGGATCACACTTCTGCCTGGCCTGCTAAATCCTCTGGGTGACATTCATAGTCACATCTTTCATTTAGAAGATACCGAGTTCTTTGTATATTTCGAAGTTCAGCTTTCTATCAGATGTAGGGTTGATGAAGATATTTTCCCATTCTATGTGCTGCCATTTTGTCTTGTTGCCTGTGTCTGTTGCCTTACAGAAGTTTCTCAGTTTCAGGAGGTCCCATTTATTAATTGTCAATCTCGGTGTCTGTGCTACTGGTGTTGGCACAGGAAGTGGTCTCCTGTGCCAACAGAGGGCCAGTCTCCAAAATACACAAAGAACTCAAGAAGCTATTCAATAAAACACTGAAAATCCAATTTAAAAATGGGGTATGGATCTAAATAGTGAATTCTCAACAGAGGAATCTCAAATGGCTGGAAGACACTTAAGAAATTACTCAACATCCATAGCCATCAAGGAAATGCAAATCAAAGCAACTCTGAGGTACCATCTTACACCTGTCAGAATGGTTAAATCAAAAACACCAATGACAGCTTTTGCTAGAGAGGATGTGTAAAAAGGGGAACACTCTCCTCCATTGCTGGTAGGAATGCAAATTTTACAACCATTTTGGAAATCAATATGGTGGTTTCTCAGGAAAATGGGAATCGATCTACCTCAAGACCTAGCAATTCTACTCTTAGGTTTTGGGATCTCATTCCCTATGGCTGTCGGAAACAGCTGACCTCAGCAAGTGGGAGTTCACAGACTCCAGACAGATAGCTGGGGAACCTGCAAAAGACCTAACTAGGCCCCCTGAACATGGGTGTCAGTTGGGGGAGTTGGACAGAAAATAGGGTCAGCTGCTGGCAGTAGAACCAGTATTTAACCCTAGTGCATGGTTGGACTTTGGGAGCCCATCCCCTATGGAGGGATATTCTCTCAGCCTAGATACAGCAGGGAGGGCTGAGGACCTGCCCCAAATGATGTTACAGACTTTCACGATCCCCTATGGGAGGCCTCACCCTCCCTGAGGAGTGGGATGGGGGAGGATGGTGGAGAGAATGGGAGGATGGGAGGAAGAGGGAACTGGGATTGATATGTAAAATAAGACTTTTTAATTTAATTTAAATTTAAAAATTAATTTAAAACAAGAAGACACTGAGCAGGATCCTCTGCCATTTCTGCTCAGGAAGTGTAGAGTGTGTTCTTTCCACAAAGAAGGCTTGGTCCTTTTCCTCTAAACATAGCATGCACCCATTCCCCCCAAAATACATATTGGTCTAAAGAAAATATTAAGTTGTTAGTGAAGAGAACCAGACATAGAAAGAATGGATTTTAAGTTTATTGTCATCAAACAATAATCATCTCACATATTCCCTAAAAAAGAAAAAAAAGTTTTCCTTTTTATACACTGAGATTTCAAAGTGCAGTTTTCCTCATGAATTTAAATTCTACCATCTCTCCTCAGATAAGGCGTGATATTAAAAACAGTAGTGAAACATTGTTGAACAGCTAATGCTTAAGGATTTCAGGAGGACACTTTAGAAATGAATGGTTTTAGTTTATCTTCTTAGCAATCCTGGAGAAGGATTCTAGTATTTCAGTCATATTGGCAAAGTCACTGAGTTATTAAGTCCACAAATGAGAGCTCTCAGCATCACCTTTCCCACTGGGGAAGTCTGTCTCACAGATAACATCTTCGAGTCTGAAGCAATATGTAGCTAATTGGAGCTAAGGGGTATTGCTAAGTTGTTGTACAGATACCATTATTTCCATATAATAGAAGGGAAACGTGGTCATGAAAAATATTGTCATGTGCTTACACATATTTCCCTACCTCCATGTATTCAGACTCCATTTATCGTAAGGCCAGAGCAGGACTTAGTTCAGCTTTCACATTGGAAACTCCAAAAAGAACAACAAATACTTTTCTTAAAAATTAAAGAAGCCAGGAAACCACAAAATTCAATGTATCCAATCCCCACAACAGGACCTCAGAATGAATGTGGCTATTCATAGGCCTGGAAATTAATTGGAAGCCTCCAAGAAAAAGAAGGCAAATTTAGCGAGCTGCTGAAGGGTGTGTGTGTGTGTGTGTGTGTGTGTGTGCGCGCGCGCGCGCACATTGTGATGCTCCTAACTGTATGCTGCTGCTCAGGCTGGGACAACTGTCATACTCCCTGACATGGATGAAGCCTGCCACCTGCTGCTGGGGACACACAGACTCTGTCACTGCTGGTGGGGTAGATCACTGTAACCATCAACCCTCTCTCCTGTCACTTGTCCTCATCTGAAAAATAAGAAAAGGGGAGAAATTGTCCTCAGAGCTGTGTTGAGGAGGCTTGGGAGCAGCTGGGTAAGCAGCTATATTGTCACTCTGTTCTCTGCTAGTGATTTCTAAGACCTATATCCCTCTCACATTTCAAAAGTACAGCTGTCCTTGTATGGGGAACACAAAGCAAACAAGACCAGTCACCATGTACACTCTTCTTAAAGTCATGTTATCAAATCAGAATGTTGATTGGCATGTGTTATGCTTCGAAACAGCCAGTTTCAATCACTGGACCTGTCTTGCATCATATTATCTCTCCAGCCTTGGACAGAGCACTCACTTTACTTGCGAATGCCATTCCTATGATATGGGAAAAACTCCCTACTTTCCAGAGCTTCTATTGTTTCAGTGAAATACAGGTTCACAATACATAAATATAACATTTGATATGCAATAAACATATGTATTTTTGTATCTATATATAACATATTTCTGTATCATCATAGTGCTTAGTATACATGTAGGCATTTTATATGATTTTTTTGTATACTAAAGTACACAAGTAAGTAAAGATTGATGTCATAATTGTAACCTTCAGACTTATTGATTTCCTGTCTGAGAAGGTACCATGAGCTCTGTTATTAGTTCCCATCACTTAGTTGCAAACATGCACTAAATTCTGGGAAGATGGCTGGAACAGCACATTCTACTGCTGCTCACTAAGTCAACAGACAGCAGGGTTTGTTCCTACTTATTTCATTTCTCGCTGGAATGCCTGTAAGGCAGAGGCATTAATAGAACATAGATAAATATAAAATGTCAGTCCAGACTTCATAAATGAACTTACACTGGGATCCATTCACTTGGTACCAAAGATTAGGTCAGAACTTTTATGTGTGTTTGTACCAAGAAATGGATATTCTCTGGTGTAAAGAAATCTTTCTTAAAGTAATGATAGATTGTTGGACTGAAAAAGAAACTAGAAGTAAAACTAAATTGAAGGTTAAGTAGACAGTTGCTTATGACATCATGAATTGAGAGGCTTAAACAGCACTTGATATTGAAGACTTGTTTGAACATCCCCTTTTCTTCTCCCTGTCTTTTGCTTTTCTAGCTTTCTCCTCCTCCCTTAGATACCTCTTCAAATCTCAGAAAAGGCTGTCACTGGGGGAAACATTCTGCTTCACCAAGGCAAACTGATTTCATGTGTTAGTTCATGCTGGCATCTCCCACTCAGAATGGTTATACACTTAGAGAAAAAGTCAAGGCAAAACTGTTGCCCTTCGTTGGAGCAGGGATCCACATCCCCAAGAGAAAGCTCCATCTCCCTTTATGTGACAGCATGCACCCCAAGCCACCTTTTGATTTGGCTGGCTAGTTGCATCTCCCTTTATCTTATGTGAAGGAATGAACCCCAAGCCACCTTTCAGTTTGGCTAACTGAATCATCTGAACCCAAGCTCAGGGTTTCAAACTTTAGGATAAACTGTCCTATTTGTTGCTGTGGTGTTTGGTACATTTGCCAAAAGTGTTTTACCTCTGTGTTAACAAATTTTCTCAGGTTACTAGTGTCTCAGGCACCTTTCCCCATTTGTCAGTGAGGGGAACAGAAAAAGATAATGTTGCTGGACCCTTTAAAGACCTTGCATCCTATCTGGGAACATGAATCAAAGACACCTGCTGAAGTTCCTTTTAACTCTGCCCTATCACATTGGTTTCTAATTAGCACTCCCACTTGTTCAGGAATAGGGTCAGTGGAAGTTAGCAAGGACTTTTCAAATGTAGGTCTCATCAGGATCAGTCATATAGATCACAGGCCTCCACGATGGAAGTCAGGCATCACCAGTATTCTAGAAACCAGAAACACATCTTCAGTGTCAACAGCTTTGATAAAGAACAGCTGGCACAAAGACTAAGGTAGTTTATACAAGCTCCTAGTATAGAAGTATATGGGCTTCTCCACTCATTGTAATATTTCATGAAAATGTCAAAATAATGCCTTCGAAGCACTGAAAATACCTTGATGACTACACATCCTTCTGAGTGTTATGTGAGAGCAATATGACACAGGCCAACAATAAATACATCCTGTCAGATTATCACAAGACAGCCTCTGCAAAGCCAGCCCAAACCTTGCAAAAATCATGTGGGTCATGATTGAAACTACATTGCCTCCTCTTTCATGTGAAAGAGAACTGTGTTTCTTTAGTATATATTTTGAATATCTCACAAAGGTACAGTGATATTATTGGTAGCTAAATATGTTTTGAATAGTTCACAAAGATATAGTGATACTATTGGTAAGCAAGTCAAATATCTCACTTACAAAGACAGTCTCACAAATGCAAATATCCTCCACATGGTTCATGTTCCAGGAGCTAAACCAATAAACCACTGAGAGATATTAATAGTATTTGGCTATCAACTCAATGGGCCCTGTGGCTGTCCTTTTGTTTAAAATCACCCCTGGAATCCACACAGCTCAGAAGTCTGATAATGCTTGGCCTATAGCATAGGCATTTCTTACATTGAATTCCTTTCTACTAGAAACTATCCCTGATCAAGATCTCTGTTCATAATGTAGGACCCAGGGAGCAATTCAGCAGAGATAGCTTTATTTATGCCTTTGGTGTTGGGTGGAAGACACTGTATGTTTCACAAGATCAATAAACAGTGTACAAGTAAAGCATATAATGTTCAGTTGCAAACACTGTGTGTTTGCTGTTAAGGGCAAACTTTCCTGTTCCATATCTTTGGGTGTCCCTTGATGATGAAAATCCATTGATGGTTAGTAATCTACAGGACTCAATGAAATACTCTGAGGCTGATAGATTGGAGTATCTGTAAATACTCCTATCTGCACATGGGCCCAGAGTTTTCTTGTTCTTGTACATGGAATATGAAAGAAACTGGGTGAGGGATTGGAACACTAATATTTGGCATGTGCCCTCAAAATCATATTGACAATTTATATGCCATTTAATTTAAGAATAACTTTACAGTTTTGAAACAGGATTATGAAAATTAACGGATATGCCCAAATTTAAAGGCAATAGAAAGTAGCAGAATAAGAACTTAGACTCAGAACTTTAGAACTTTCAAATGTCTTGCTCTTCTTAGCCAACACTGGTCTGAATGAAACTGGATGCTAATTTGCAAATGTTGAGAGTGAGACTTTGATGATTTGATGTGAGCAAACAGGCAATGGCTATACATCCTTTCCTCCCCAGTCAGCAGCTCTGGCCAGTTGGGACTAATTAAAAAAAAAGAAAAAAAAACCTTAAAAGTTGTGTGAGAAGCAGACTTGGCAGTGAGCTGATAGTCTTTCTCTTGGAGGGAGTCTCCTACTCCCTCTTTAGCAGATTATGACTTTGAGACATAACATGAATTAGTATAAAAATCCTTACTTCTAGCCATGTGTGCTATGATGGTAAGAGAAGAACTAACCAAGGCTTCTACTTCATGGAAAAGACAAAGGCTCAGCCTGGAGCTTTACCTCTGACCACATGGCACCAAGCCCAGCTCCCATCATCTATCTTCTTCTATGTTATGTTAGTCCACTCACGTTATTATAACAACATGCCGTGATCTGGGTGGCTTTTAAAGAGCATACATTTATTTCTTAGTGCTATATAAGTAAGGAATTCCATGATCAAGGTACTGGCAGATTCAGTATTTAATAGTGGGCCACTCTTTTATAGGAAGTACCTTCTAGGAGTGTCCTCCTATAGGCGAAGTTAAAAAAAAGCTCTCTGGAGCAGTTTGTATGAGAATATACTACTCAGGGGACTTTAACCTGTGACCTAACCCCTTTCCAAAGTTAAACTTTAAAGTTCAAACGTCCTATTAGTGTTACTTTCAGAGTACAAACTTCAACATGAACTTGGGAGGAACACAAGTATTCACACCATAGAATTCTACTCCCTGAAGCTTAAAATCAAGGGTATATGGTATACCAGGGTTGAAGAAGATAGTTGTTATAGTTAAAAAAGAAAACAGCATGTACCTCCCATATTTCTGTCTGATTCAGGTTCTCAATGAATTTCAGATTCCAGTTATTCTGGTGAAAGTAGCTCTTTAGTTAGTCTACTGATTTCAGTGATAAACTTTTAAAAATTATCATCAAAGAATATGTTTTTAAGATATATTTATTTAACGAGTATTAGTATTCTGCTTGTGTGTGTTTGTGTGTGTGTACCCCATGTGTGCTTTGTTCCCACAAAGGTCAGAGCAGAGGATTGCACCTCATGGAACTGGAGGTATGGATGGTTGTATGTAACCATGCCATGTCTGGGAATCAAACCTAGATCCTCTACAAGAACAAGTGCTCTTAACCACTGAACCATTGAACCATCTCCCATGATGTTTGAAAGCTATCTGGACAGCTTTGACGCTGTCCATCTACATAAAACTAACTATATAAATTAACCATCTCCAATGGATATGAACTGACTGCAAACTCTCAGATACTAGGCTTTTGATTCTGTGGTTTTGTTGTGTGTTGGTTTTCTTTAAAGGATTCATGCAAGGGCAGAATAAGCAGACCATATATCAAAGTCTATCACTTGACCTGGTACACTGTTGGAAAAAGTTTTAATTTTATTCAGAGTTGTTGCTGAGACATTTGACTTTGCATTGGTCAGAAACAGTGAACAATGAACAGAAAATAAAAGCCCAGTTGGAATTTGAACTAATGAAAGAAGGAGTAAGATTCATATGGTAGGGAATTGTCTTTAAGACTCAAGTTCTACAAGAAATAGCTATGGATTTTGTCTTAAAAGACAGGTGTAGTAGGGACTCTGACTCAGTATTTACCTAGATGGAGCGGAAAACTGTTTGTGCTTTTCACCATTCTCAATCTAACATCAACTTCTGTATTTATCATGGGTCACATAACCTGCATATTGTTCCCAGTGAGCTACTTACTCACTGGGGAGAGCAAAGGCATAGAGGTGGTCAGCATTGTGGCCACCAGCCTTACTAATTTCCCACTGAGTTCTGATGGTTCCCCAGGGGCAGGAATGAGTCCTCTGTCTATTGGATCACAATGATTTTGCAAGGCTCCAGCTGATTATTACTCTCATGGAGTGACATGTGTGCCCTCCTGAGAAGGACATATTGCCAAAGGGAAAGCACAGCATTTAAAATCATGTTATGTGGTTCATTCCTAGGTGAATTCATGATTCTTCCTTCACCTGCTATGTGAAGCCTTTGTAAGGAATTACTTTGTATTTTTTCCCATAGATGGACAGGGGCCTTTGGGTTCAGTGTACAGTCATTTTGATATCTAACATGGTCCCAAAGTCCTTGTCTAATGCCAGGCTCAGCAGCATGATGGCGAAGTATACCATGGTTAAAAAATGATGACTCTTGGAAGACCTTTGGAGAATAACTTCTAAGTGTGTGTGTGTGTGTGTGTGTGTGTGTGTGTGTGTGTGTGTGTTTAAATTCAAGGTTATATTTTAAAAGCCACGGTGAATCAGCCATATATTTGGTAAGATGTACAACCTCTTAACCTCTCAATGTTTAAAAAGGCAAGCTGTCAACATGACACTTTGTTCATCTCTTGATATAGAGTGTTCACTATATTTCAAGAGCACAGAAGACAAGGCCAAGGATAATGTTACCAGGAATGAACATTAAACTGGATTTTTGTTGAGGTTGTATTTAATGAAATAAAAACATTAGGAATAATCACAAATCATTTCCCCATATTTTTCCAGTCTTCTATGTAGAGGAAATTTATCATTGACTTTCAGGTTAAGTTGAACTAAATACACCAATATGAACAACAGTTATAGTCTGAGGTAATGTTATATGTAAGGCACAGAAAAAATGACTCCTCTTAGAAGTGGCATCCAACTCTGTATGGAAACCAGTATAGGAATGTGCTGCAGTGGGGAGAGGTAAGGCTGGACCAGAAAACCCCAGCTGCTCTCTTAATAACCTTTAGCAATATAAAAGGTATCCAGCATAGGGAAAGCTTTCTGTTCAGTTCCAGTATGGTTTTTTGTAAGAAAGTGTATGGTGCCTTTGGCAAAAGGGTCTTAACATCAAGTTCTGGTGGGTAACCAATGATAAAGGTCATAAAGCCTGCATAGCTTGAAGTACCTCTGGAGTCTACCTGTCCCCAGTTCCTTGGAAGGTGTCCCTTACATGACATTAAGACTATCTTCTTCTTAAAAATTATTTAATTTTTATTTTATGTACATTTGTGTTTTGCCTGCATATATCTACTTGAGCATGTCAGATACCACAGAACTTGATCAGACAGTTGTGAATTCCCATGTGGGTGCTGAGAATTGAACCCAGGTCCTCTGGAAGAACATCAAGTTCTCTTAACCTCAGAGCCATGTCCCAAGCCCAAGATTATCTTTCAATAACCCACGGTTTCTGTGATTGGCAACATCTACCCATGCATGATACCATTATTCAGACTACATGTTTAAAGTATGGTTTCTAATTAGTGTGTAAAGTATTAAGTATAGCTGTGGCTTCTTCATATATCCTTAGTATTGTTTAATCTTTCCCCTGAACCCAATTCTGTTCCCCATCTTCTCTCCCACCCCATCCATATTTAAACATTAAGACTCCCACTATTCCCATTCTTATTTTTCGTATCACATGTGCACTACCTTCTCTGACCCTTTGAAGATCTCTTCATCCACTTCCATGGCAACTTTCTCATTTCCAGGTCTCACAGACATAATTGAAACAAATAAATATAAATATTCAATGCTAGCATCTATATATGAGGCATTTGAACTTTAGGGTCATGGGTTATTTCACTTATTATATATTCCAGATCCATCTACTTTCTTGCAAATTTCATGACTTTATTTTTCTTTACAGCTGAATAAAATTCCAATGTGCATATGGGTCACATTTTCATCATCCAGTCATCAGTTGATGGGTATCTGGCTGATTCCATTTCTTATCGATTATGAATAAAGCAGAAGGGCATTCTAATGTCAGAATTAGAACTATCTTTGGAGAAATTCTATAACTGGACAAGAAAGAATGTTAAACAATTTCAAAATATACCACATAAAATTTCTAAGTTACCAAGTTTAGTGTGGTGATGTACATGTGGGATTCCAGCCCTTGGAAGATAAAGGCAAAGGAGCAGGAACCTCAGTATGTAGTTTGAAACCAGCTTGGGCTACACAATATCTTTTAAAACAGCTGGGAGTTGGTGCTGCTCAGGAGACAGAGGCAGGTGGATCTCTGTGAGTTTGAAGCCAGCCTGGTCTCCAGAGTGAGTGCCAGGATAGGCTCCAAAGCTGCACAGAGAAACCCTGTCTCGAAAAACCAAAAAAAAAAAAAAAGAAGAAGAAGAAAAGAAAGAAAGAAAGAAAAGAAAAAAAAACTAAGTTACAGAAAAGATAACAGTTTGAAACTTCAGCTTTAATCAATTATATTATTTGTAATTACTTTATAAGTAATTATCAACACAGAGTTATATATTTTAAAATTCCAACAACAGTTATGCTTAAATATCTGTTTTTGTCAGTTATTTATTGGTTTGATTGGTTGACAGGATCTTACAAAGCACAGGCTATCCTCAGACTTACTGCATAGCTGAGGCTAAGCATGGCCTTAAATTACTGGTTGTTCTGCCTTTCTCTCCCAAATACTGTGATTAAAGAGTCTAGCACAAAATCAATTGTCAATAACTACTACAAAGCCAGTTTACCATGGTTATAGTAGTAATACAAGAAGCATTGTTAGTACCCCTTCTTTCCTTATGCAATATCCTAGGTGGGCCACATCTCCATGTAGAAGTTCCCTCCATCGGGCTAAAGAAACCTGTCTGGAGAGAGCAGTAGATTAGAAGCTGTCCTTAGATACTGCTCATTCATGTCAGGCTGTATAGCAACCCTGCAAGGTTTATCTCCCAGCAACACAGACAAGCTTTGTTGGAGTAGAGGAGCTGCTGATCTGTTCTTTCAAACGTTGAATTTCTTACTTGAAATCATCACCAGCTACTATAATGAACCAGTGTAAATATTTACAGTCTAAATAAGAGTACATAAATTGTTGAGAAAAGAACTTCCAAGCTTGGGGACAAGCAGTTTTCATGCACCGTGTGGTTAGATTATCAAAAACAATTGTGAAATGTTATTACCATAACTTTAAATCAGAGCTAACTGAGGTCCTGAAAAGTGATGATGACCCAAGATTTCATTTTATTTTTTGAGTCTAAAATCAGAGGTTTAATCAAGTGTATGACTTCAGAAATGAAACCTTTCTATTTGTCTGGAAACATTGTAGGGATTCATCTCTTTAAAATATGAATAGGTAAGTTGACTTCCTTTTATTCAAGGTCAAAGTGTTTATCTTCTTTCACTGGAGACTGAGTTTGCTAGGTCTTCTAAGCAGGCCTGTGGCAGCCATGCCAGCACTGAGATTTCCTCCCTTCCATGTAGTAGTAGCATAATAGTTCCAAATCAAAGAAGGACCAATAGAGTGTATGATGAACTTTATGCCGGGAGTCTGGAGTTGAATTCAGTACCAGTTATTCCCCTGGGTGGATCCAGGGTTTGAAGTTATTGTGTCTGGAATCTGGAATATCACAGTTTTCAAGGATGCTTATATAGCTGAGCATCACAAAGTTTCAAAGATACTCTAGTTGCCACAAATTTCAGTGACTCAATATCATCCTTGCAGTTTTAAAATAGAATTTAAAGAGCCTTGAAGAGCCTGGTGAAGGCTTAGTGTACCAGGCAGCTAGATACTCCACTTGATCCCCAATTTGAAGGCCTAATAAGGAAGAAGCTGTTTTGTAGGCTCCTGGTCACTTTAGAGATCAGCAGACATCCCCACAGCACTTTTGACTCTGTCTTTCTCACTAGGGTATTTCTGTGACTTCTTCCTCTGTGACTATCCAGAGCTATAAGGCATTTCAGAGAAACTGAAATGCAAGCTTACTTGCAGAGGCTAATGTCTGAAATCTTTCCAATTTCAAGGGAGAAGTCTGAGGAATTGTTAACATTGAAAAAACCTTGAATGAGTACATTAGTGAGGTTTGGAGCCCAACTGAGTAACACACTAAAAATTTAGTTCTTTTATAATTTTATATCAGTAACTGTTTATCTTTTGGATAATGAACTGCATACTGATTTTCCAGTGGGGCTTCTCTTTAATAGCCATAAGAGGAAAGTTCTGAAGAAAATAATTGGTAATTTTCCTATTTAGGAGTCAGTGATGCTTATTATCAGTGAATGTTGAGAATGAAGGTGAAGGCAATTTCCTTTGTATCAAGTGAGTCTACAGATCCTTTGGCAGTTGTTTGCTTTCATTGACTTCAGCCATGATCTAAATGACTTGATTTTCCTCTACATTCCTTTTTCTATTATCTCTTCAATGAACAAAAGGATTAAAGAGTGAATAGAAAGAACTGTAGAAAAGAATTTAAGCTATGAGCCACTCTCACCCTTCAAACTGATGCATATCACTGAGACAATGACTTTGAATGTGCGCCTGAACAACTTGTAAGAGTTTACATGGATGATTGAAAGTCATGGCAATGAGTTAAACCTAGTACATAGGCAATTATTCACCCTATCATGGGCCGTGCATGTTTTCCTCAGGTTGCCCTGACAGCAGGCTATCCTGGATGGATTCCAGAGGACTAATTTCTTTGTACCCTTTGCCATCAGTATATCCCAGGACAGCATGGTTTAACATCATGCTGCTACCATTACATAAAGTTCAGAGTTAGTGGGACTAAGATCTAAGGTGACTAAATCAAACATATGAAATGTGATTGCTGTTTATAAAAAAGATGGATCTTGCTAGAATATTTTCTGTCTAGCTTCAATCTCAGATTGCTCAGATTCAACCACAAATGAATTGGAGCTACCTAGATACAGGTTAGGGATGAATAGCTGTGTCAAGTGATTCAGATATCTGTTTCTAATTTTATAAATTCAAAGAAAGTCTTAAGCCTTAAGTAGTATGAACTGACACTGTAATTTCTCAGACCAGAGAGCTGGAGGCCACAGATAGTTCCGGATTCTCCCTGGATCAGTGAGCTGCTTTAATTTAATAACTTCTTAGTATTAAAAGTATCCAAATATGTGTTGATCTGAAACAAACCCAATGTGACTGTTTTATTCTTTGGCTTCTTCTAGTGACCTAGAGGTTGCTATGTGGCTCCTCTCTCAGAAAAACCTGTGCTGATCAAATTCTAAACCATACTGATCAATACATAGGCTATTCCAGAATCCTCTTCAGTCTCTCACTCTAAAATTAGAGAGTATAGGTTTGTAACTGTTAAATGTCTGAGATGTCTTTTTGATCTAAAAAGAATCTGCTTAAAGTCAATTAGCTGATTTTTAAAATACATTTATTGAGCTGCAGTTTGAAGACCCCATATATTTGCTCATCCTAGCATACAATTTTTAGTAGTTAATCCTCAATATCCATTCTCAGAGTTTCCAAACATCATCATTACCACAAAAATATCGTCTGTCCATTTGAATTGTCTTGGCATGCTTACAGAAAATCAGTTGAAATCTGTGAGTTCTCCAACTTTGCTCATTTTCAAGGTCATTTTGTCTGTTCTGGTTTTCTTGCAAACTCATACTAATAATATGTCAGCTTTCCAATTTCTAAAGTAAAAAAGTACTGCTGAAAATTTGATAAAGAATAAATTCAATTTGTAGATCAAGATGAAGAATTTTCTTAGCATTGTGCCTAATTCACAAACAATGGAAATTTTGTTTATTGGGGCTTTTTAACTCTTCTTTTTGTGGTGGTATTTTATCCTTTGCAGAATTTATTTTTTGATTACTGTTATTAAATGTATTCACAAACACTTTATTATTTTTATAATATTGAGTGTTATCTATTGTTTACCTTCTCAGAATCTCAAATCTAATGAGATGAGCCATCTCTTTCCTTTATATGTATGCCTTTTTTGCTTTACACATCAACTTATTACACATTCCAAATCCAACTCTCCATTATACTTATTATTTTAAATAAATGTATTATTTGAAAGAGTGCAGGAGAAAAAATGCATAGTTTTAATTTTTGGTTGCTGTCTTCATTGGCTTATTCTCTCTATTTCTCTCTTTTTTTTACTATTTTGGTTTGATTTATTTCTTCCTTTATATATGTCACTATCAGTTTTTATTTCCTTATGGTGGTTTTAGTGTTCTGCTGCTGCTATGAAGACACACCATAACCACAGAAACTCTTATAAAGAAAAGTATTTAATTAGGACTTACTTACAGTTTTAGAAGTTTAGTTCATTGTTACGACAGAGGGATTCATTGTGTCATACAAGAAGACGTGGTGCTGGAGAAGTATCTGGGAGCTCTACATCAAGATAAGCAGGCAGCAGGAAGAGAGAAAGCCACTGGGTCTGACTTGGGCCATTGAAACCTCAAAGCATACCCCAAGTGGAAAATTACATCCAACAAAGTCACACCTATTAATCTTTGCAAATACTGTCATTCCCTAATGACCAAGTATTCAAATCTATGAGCCTCTGAGGAGGGAGAACTCTGGTTTAAATGCAAAATAAAATTTAAAAGAATAAACTATTTTTAAAAAGCATTGACAATACGTTAAGCTTCATGTGTAATCTAGAGATGGTAAAATGGTTAAGTGCAAATATCTCAATTCTAACAAGGATCTAGAAAATCTGTAAATTTTGTTACTGACTATGGGTGATGGAACCAATCCTCTACAGTTATCAAAGTATAATGCTACTCAATAACTGTTGCCAAAAAATATTGAAAAATATTTGACAAAATCTCATTAGTTTGTTTTATTAACCTAACAAATATTTATGGAGTAGTCAACTACTTGCTAAGACCTCTGACCCAGGCACAAAGAGCTAGCTCAGCAAGTAACAATATTTGCTTGGCAAGCATGATTACCTGCATTTAACCTCCAGAGTGTATACTCAAATGGGCCAAGGAAAAAAACACCCTGCACCTGACTACACCTGAGGGCCAGAGAAAAACATCCTGTCCCTGAGTTGACGCCAGGACCAGGGCTTGAAACTCTACCAATCCCTGAGTTTCCTCCAGAATCAGGTGCAGAATCCCATCAATCCCTGAGATTACTGAGTACAAAATGTGACAAAACCCTGAGCTTGCTCTTGAATTAGGCCACAAAAATCCACCAAACCAAGCCACCCTGGAAAGCTCCTTCCCCGACAAGAAACCCTATGTAAGCTCTCTATCCTGTTCAGTTCACTGCTGCTCCTTACCCTAGAGGCAGCCAAGCTCCTGGATTCTTTATTCTCAATAAATCTGTTGAGGAAGTTTGTTATGTAGTGTGACACTTTCACCAGAACCAGAGCAGAGCAGAGCTGTAACACTTTCACTGGGGGAACTTCCCCTAGTGGAGCAAAGTCGTTATACTTTGGAGGATCTGAGCACAACTATAACACTTCCCCAGAGCAGAGCAGAGAAGAAAAGAGCAGAGCAGAGCTGTAACAATGTCACTGAGTAACCCACTCCTGCAGGAGTAGAACTGTTACACATGCATCCGGGAACCCTTTCCTTGGATCAGAGATGTAAGATGGTACACTTATCATGACTTTGTGGTAATCCTTGACTCCCAACTTCCAGGATACCTTTCCATCCAAGCTGCAATACTTACAAAGAGAGCAAGTAAAGATGAGAGGACAAAGGGGAGATCTGATTCATAACCACAAGATTGTCCTGTGACTTCCACAGGAGCAGTGGCACTTTGTCATTGTAAGCCACACCATATCACACACATGCACACTAAGTGATAGATAGATAGATAGATAGATAGATAGATAGATAGATAGATAGATAGATAGATACATACATACATACATACATACATACATACATAGATGATGGAGAGATAATAAATTATAGAATTCCACCATATTCTGAAATAAATAGCAATTATGAGGAAATAATTGCTCTCTCGAGTTAATGATTCCCTGTCCAACTATCTCAGTCTGATGTTTATCTTTGGTTTTGCACAGAATATAGATAAATCCTGAACTGAATCTTTTAAAAATTATGTTCCAAATTATATTACGTATCCTCCAAAGCCACAGAGAAACCCTGTCTCAAAAAATCAAAAAAAAAGAAAGTTGCATATTTATATCCTCGTGGAATTTATTTAAATAATGTTAGAATTAACACTGTTAACTCTAAAGATAAATTATTATCCTGTTATCTAATCTCATTAGTCTCTATTTTAATGCAACATTTTCTCATTTACTTAGCATTTCTGTCCTTCAAAAAATAAGGTGTGCAGCGTATATGACTGTGTGCATATGTGTGTCTGTGTGTGTCTATCTGTGGTGTATATGCATGTGATGTAGCAAGACTTTAAATATGAGGGCCACACACATGCATCTCTCTCTGCTCCCTCACCCACCTGGTTGTACAAGACTGACTTAGTCAAGTGAGTACTCTCCTAATAAACATCTGCTCATCAAACTAACTCTGACTCATTTGCGATCCACATTAGTTGCATTTCACATTATGTGGGTGCTGGGGATTTGAACTCATATCCTTGCATTTTTGTGGCAAGCACTTTATCCACTGACATGTTTCCCCAACCCCAGTAATAGCTAACTAAATTTGAGCAATGAATTCAGCTAAGTATAAATAACATAGAACAACATTCTCTATCTTTTGCACAAAGCAGAGTGCTCACTAGACAGTCTGTTTCTGTTGTATCTCTTGCTCTTTTTTTTCCAACTGTTTTTATTTGAATTAGGAAAGGATTGTTTTACATGACAATCCCATTTCCCTTCTCCCACCCATCCTCCACTATCCGCCCCCCCCAACTAAAACCTTATCTGTCACATATCTTCTCTGCTCCTCCTGGATGGTGAGGCCTTCCATAGGGTGTTATCAGAGTCTTTCATTTCCTTTGGGGTAGGGCCTAGGCCCAACCCCATGTGTCTTGGCTCAGGGAGTATTCCTCTATATGGACTGGGCTCCCAAAGTCCACACCTATGCTAGGGATAAATACTGGGCTTCTACAAGAGGTCCTGTAGATTTCCGAGGTTTCCTCACAGAAATCCATGTTCCTTGGGACCAAACCTAAGGATAATAGGTATAGAAAAATTCTTAAAATAACACAATTGAGAAAAAATTTAACTCCAAAATTAATTGGGATGTTTATGAGAAGGTTGTGACCAACCTCTAGTGGTAAATGGATGCGATTTGACAACAAAGACTGCATGTGTTACTGTTAAAGAGAAATTGACCTTTTGCCAGCTTTTCAACCTTCCCACTTTAGCAGATGAAGGTCATTTGCTGCGTCAGTGGACTGAAGTCAATAACCATTGACACTCTGCTTCAGGACCCCTTAGGCTTATGAAAGCAATCTTTCTGAATGAGAACAACAACCTGATGATGAGTCACTGACTCTACTGATGGTAACAAGAGTTTGTAGCTCCACAATTCAAATGAATGATTGCTTCTCTATTCTTTTTAAGTAGCCTTTAAACAGCAATGGTGCATAGTTCTCAGATCTACTCCCTAAGGGAGGAAAGGCTGATCCTGTAAGAATTTTCAAACATTCATGTACTGTAATGCATTACTCTTGCTCTCCATAGAGAGCAGTTCTGAATGCTAATACTGTTAAGAAATGTGGCAAGACCATTCCTTTAAAAGGAATTTGGTTATTATGTTTATGTAAGTGTTCTGTATATAGTAGATAATAAAGTTGGAAAGTGCAATGCAAATGACCAATTGTGTCAATTTTCACTAGATCCTTATAAGAAACATTTTGTTAATATATGCTAAACAGATCAGATGATCTCCAGAATCAAATTACAAAGCATCATGACCAATAATAACTAACAGTAAAGCAATGGAAAAAGTATATAAGAATACTGGTCTATGCTAAAACCTGAAGAAACACATCACTCAGCAACATGGATGCTTTTTCCTTTTTAGTTAATTTTTATTGAAAACAGATTCTTCTCTCATATAATATAACCTGATCACAGTTTCCTTTCTCTCTCCTTCTCCCAGTTCCTCCCCACCTCCCCTCTTCATTACCCCTCCATTTCCTCTTTAGAAAAGAGCAGGCCTTTTTAAACTTACATTATAGTTTTAAAGAAAATTCTGGCATTAGGGAAAGGTCCTGGATCTATAAGGTTGACCCCAACTAACAATCTAAGAAATAGCTGAGAGGCTACCTTAAATGTCCTTCTCTGATAATGAGATTGATGACTAGCTTATATGCCATCTTAGAGCCTTCATCTAGTAGCTAATAGAAGCAGAAGCAGACACCCCCAGCTAAACACTGAGCTAAACTCTGGAATCCATTTGCAGAGAGGGAGGAGTGATGAGCAAAGTGGTCAAGACCAGGCTGGAGAAACCCACAGAAACAGCTGACCTGAACAAGGGGTTGCTCATGGACCCCAGACTGATAGCTGGGAAACCAGCATAGGACTGTTCCCGATCCCCTGAATGAGTATGTCAGTTTGGATGTCTGAACAATCTATGTGGCCACTGGGAGTGGATCAGTATTTACCCCTAGTACACAAATGGACTTTGGGAGCCCTCTCCACAGAGAGGGATACTCTCTCAGCCTAGACATACTGGGGAGTGTCTAGGCCCTGCTCCAAATGATATGACAGACTTTGGAGATCTCCCATAGAATGTGTCACCCTCCCTAAGGAACAGCAAGGCGTTGGGACAGGGGGTCAGAGGAGTCCGGGAAGAGGGGAGAGGGAACTTAGATTGACATGTAAAAGAAGCTTGTGTCTAATTTAAATAAAAAAGAAAGAAAAAAAGCATGCCTCCAAGAGAGGACAGCAATATAGAACAAAAAAAATACCATGAGACAAGGCAAAAGCCCTCATATTGAAGATGGACAAGAAAACCCAATAGCAGTAAGAGACTCAAGAGCAGGCAAAATAATTACAGACACACTCACTCCCACTGTTAGGAGTTCCACAAAAAAACCCATCAAGATAATAGCCATAACATATACACAGAGGACCTAGTGTAGACCCATGCAGGCCTCCTGCTTGATGCTTCAGTATCTGTGAGCCCATAAGTGCCCTGATTAGTTGATTTTGTGGGCCATGCTATCTTGGTGTTTTCCATCCCCTCTGATTCTCACAATTTTTCTCCCCCTCTTCCAAGGACTTCCCTGATCTCTAAGGTGAGGGACTCAATGAAAACATCCATTTTAGATGCTCTCCACATATTATCTGCCTATGGGTCTCTGAACCTACTCTAATCTGCTATCAGAGGAAGCCTCTCTGATGACAACTGGACTAGGTACCAATCTATGAGTGTACCAGAATATAACTAGGAAATATTTAATTGATTTTTAGATCAGTTATGTTTGGTTCTACCCTAGGTCTCTGGGCTATCTGATCTCAAGTCCCTGGCCATTCAGGCAGTGTAGGGCATAGGCTTCCTCTTATGCCTTAGGACTCAAGTTAAGCCAAACATTTGTTTGCCATCCACAGAAGTTCTTTGCCATATTTGTTCCAGCACATCTTGCAGGCAGGACAAAGAGGTTTGTGGCTGGGCTGGTGTCATGGTTTTTCTACACATGGCCTGCAGAGTACCTTCTTGGCCAAAAACATTGGAACATAGTGGTGATGGTCCACAGAGGCACAAGTACAACCTCCTGACATACACATTCAATAAGTGTATGGATGTTGTCCTATACAATAGGGCCTTGCTGTAAGTATTCAGAGAGTGACCTTATGTCCTAGTATCAGCCTGTGTTGTTAGGGGCCTCCACAGGAAACCCTTGACCAACACATTAACCAAAACCAACACAGTCCCACCACTGAAAGACTTCTCTAGCTAAAAGAAATGGCCAGTTCAGCCTCTGTATCCTCCATTACTAGGGGTCCTCACTAGGGTCACCCTCATATATTCTAGGAAGTTTCATCTATACTAGGTTTTCACAACACCCTCCAAGTGTCCCCCAATTCTAGCTCTATCTTCCCACATTCTCTCCCTCCATCTCACCTCATATCTCACATTCCTGTCCCCACCGTCAGTCCACCTGTACAAATCTACTCTACTTCCTCTTCCCAAGGAGATCCATGCTTCCAAAGTAGAACAATCCTCTCTGGGTCTAAGGACTGTAGCTTGATTATTATTTACTTAACAGCTAGTATCTACTTAACAATGAGTACATACCATATTTACCTTTCTAGGTCTGGGTTACCTCACTCAGGATGAGCTTTTGCTACTTCCATACATTTTCTTGCAAATTGCATGATGTAATTGTTTTTAACAGATGAGTAATACTCCATTGTGTAAATGCACCACATCACATTTTCCTTATCAATTCTTCAATTGAGGTACATTTAGATTGTTTCCAGTTTCTGGCTGCTATGAAAAAATCCACTATGAACATAATTGAGCAAATGTCCTTATAGTAGGATGGGGTATCCTTTGGGTATATGCCCAAGAGAGGTTATAGCTGAGTCTTGAGGTAGATCAATTCCCAGGTTTCTGAAGAATTGCCATATTGATTTTCATAATATCTATACAAGTTTTCACTCCCAAAAGCAATAGAGGAGTATTCCCCTTGCTCCACATCCTCTAAAGCCTTAGCAGTCACATGTGATATTGATCAGTTTGATTTTCATTTCCCTGATGGCTAATGATGTTGAACATTTCTTAAAGTGTTTCTCCACCATTTGATATTCTGTTGAGAAGTCTCTTTATAGGTAAGTACCTCATTTTTGGTTTAATTGTTTCTTATATGTAATTGCTTGAGTTCATTATATGTTTTGGATATTAGACCTCTAGTGGATGTGGAGTTGACAAAAAATTTCCTTATCTATACAATGCTTCTTTATCTGCTTGGTGGCATCTTTTGCCTTAAAGAAGCTTTTCAGTTTCACAAGGTCCCATTTATTCATTGTTCATATTAGTGCCTATACTATCAGTGTAATGTTTAGAGATGTTTCACGGAGACTCCACATATTCTCTTTTATCAGGTTCAGTGTATCCTGTAATATGTTGAGATCTTTGATTCACTTTTACTTAAATTTTGCGCAGGGTGATAATCATAGTTGTATTTTTATGCTTCCACATGCAGACACCAGTTTTGACCAGAATCATTGTTGAAGATGCTTTCTTTTATCCAGTGTGCATTTTTGGCTTCTTTATAAATAATCAGGTGTTTATAGGTGTGAATTTTTCTCTGGGTCTTCAATTTGATTACATTGATTAACATGTCTGTTTTTATGCAAAAAACATTTTAAAATGAAGCAAGCACACTCAAAAGGAGTAGACAGAAAAATATAACAAAAAGTGGGCTTCAATCAATAAAATAAAAACAAATACAACAATACAAAGATTCAGTGGAACAAAGAGCTGGTTCTTTGAGAAAATCAAGAAAATGCACAAACCCTTATGCAAACTAACTAAAATACAGAGAGAGAATATCCAAATTAGTAAAATCAGAAACAAAAAGGGGGGACATAACAACAGACAGAGAGTAAATCCAGAGAATCATCAAGGCATACTTTAAAAACCTGTACTCCATAAAACTAGAAAAAATAAAAAAGAAATGGATAATTTTCTTGATAGGATACACTTACCAAAGCTAAATAAAAAAAAAAAACAGATAAATTAAACACACATATAAACTCTAGTTAAATAGAAGGAGTCATTAAAATTCTCTCAAGTAGTAAAAGCCCAGGGCTGGACAGTTTTAGTGCAGAATTCAGACGTTCAAAGAAGAGTTAATGCCAAGACTTCTCAAATCATTCCAAAAATATAAACAGAAGGAACATTGCCAAGATCATTTTATGAGGCCAAAGTTACTCTCAAATCCAAATCAGAGAAAGACTCAACAAGAAAGAAAATTGCAGACCAATTTTCCTTATGAATATGGATGCAGCAATACTCACAAATTGACTGCAAGAACACATCAAAAAGAATATCCACCATGATCAAGTAAGCTTCATCCCAGAGATGCAAGGATGGTTCAGTATAAGAAATTGTAGCAATGTAATCTACCATATTAACTACTTAAGAGGAAAATCTATATGGTCATCTCAATAGATACAGAAAAGGCCTTTGACAAAATCCAGTAGCTCTGCATAATAAAAGTCCTGGATACACCAGGGATACATGGGGCATACCTGAACATAATAAAAGAAAATTGCAGTAAGCCTATAGCCAACATTGAATTAAATGGAGAAAAATAAAAAGCAATTCCATTAAACTCAGGGAAAAAGTCAAGATTGTCCATCCACACTCTTTCTATTAAATATAGTAGTTGAAGTTTTAACTTTAACAATTAGATAACTGATGGAGATCAAGGAAATGCAAACTGTAAAGAAGAAGCTGAAGTATTATTATTTGTAGATGATATGATAGTATACATAACTGAGCCAAAAATTCCACTAGCTCCTACAGATGTTAAACACTTTCACCAAAGTGACTGAACACAAGATTAACTAAAAAAAAATTTGACCTCTTATCTACCAAAGATAATAAACTGAGGAAAAATTCAGGGAAACAGCACCCTTTACAATGGCCACAAATATTTTAAAATATCTTGGGGTAACTCTAACCAACAAGAGAAAGACATGTATGACAAAAACTTCAAGTCTTTTAAAAAAGAAATTGAAAAAGATATCAGAAGATGGAAAGATCTCCCATGCTCAGAAATATGTAGGATTAACATATTAAAGATGGCTACCCTACCAAAAATCAATATACAGTTCCAAGGCAAGTCCCAACAAAATTCCAATACAATTCCTTACACATAATGATAGACAAATCTCAACTTTATATGGATAAACAAAAATCCCAGGACAGCTAAAACAATCCTTAACAACAAAAGAACTGCTAGGGCATCACCATCCCTGATATCAAGTTGTACTGAAGAGATATAGTAATGGATGCTTTTGATACAGGAAGTGAGATACGTCCAAAGCAAGTACATTCCCCATATGTTATATTAATTGATTTCTGATTTTCATTAATATGAGCCAAAGCATAATACATTCTGAAGAAGCAATAAAACTCGAACCTCCTTCTAAAGTATCTAATCAGTATCACATACCACCTTTCTAGTTCAGACTGATGTTTCAATGCCTTCCTTATTCCCTTCCAATTAATTATAAATATAATAAACATAGGAATGTAGCTTGAATTCACATAAAGAATTATGTACTAGCAATAATGGGAAACAAACATCAAATAAGTACACAAACACACAAACACACACACACACACAATGCAATAGTATTCAGTCTTTCAAAAAGATAAATACTATTGCTTTTGACAAGAGATGAATCTGAAAGATATTAGACTAAGTGGCAAAATGCAAGTAGAGAGAGAGAGAGAAATATTTAATATCCTAATTTCATGTGGGACCTATAAAGTTAAGTTCAGATGAGAGAAAAGGCTACCAGAGACTGGGATCAGTAATAAAGAGAACACGGAGATTTGATACAAGGGTACAAATTTTAGGTGAGAAGAATCATTTTGGGGACTGGTTTTAGAGGAGAATGGGGAGAGTAAAGAAAAATTCATTGTGGACTTCCAAATAACCAAGAAAACAAAGTCTTCCTCATTCAAAAATTAATTGGTAAGTAAGATGATGTATACTTTAATCTTGCCAGTAGTACAACTTAACTAACTGCTGTGTTACTTTGCTTGCTAAATGTTCAATCAAATAAAGTTTGTTGAGACCTTTCAGATGAGAACTCTACGATTTAAAATGAATTTATTTATATGGTGTTTTCAAAGATTTGAAGCATTTACTTTTTAATGTTTGAATCAGTTAATTTCATATCAAAAATATTTCTCCCAGACCCCAAGGAAGAATGCAAGAAGCAATTCTAATTCAGGAATGAGTTTTTCAAAAGCAACTTCAGATCAATCCATCAATATCTTCCTGGAACCTACTCTTCAAACTTCTGAAGTGAATAAACCTACCGCATGTTTGGTATTTGGCATACAGCCCCTTGCAAATAATAGGTCTGTTACAGAAGGTGACTAGAGATCTCTAAGAAGCTATCTCTCTCCATTGTCACCTCAGCAATGTCTACTAAATGCAAAATCTACTGGGACTATTTTATGATATTTGTTGACTATTTCTAAATTTATTAAGTATGACTTAAAGTGAAAAGAAAGCTCAACAGAAAGACTGTCATTGAATCATGCTGATTTTCTAGAAAATCAATTCTGTTTTTCTCAGTAAGAGTATTATCTGAGTGGGAACTCCTGTCCTGGGGTCTGCAGGCAGGTCGACTCAGCCCCCGTGCACCAAGCAACCCAGAGTATGCTGACATCTGTGTACTAGTCCCACTCCCACCCATCTGGAGAGCAAGTGGCTCAGACCCTCCTGTACACACCTTGAGATCCATCAGAGTATCGGACCTTCTTGCACCCACCAGAAGAGAACCTTGGACCCATACACACCAGGAAAGGAAGAGACACTACCTGCACCCACTACCTTCCCATCAGAAGTGATGGGAAGACAAAAATATAAGAATACATCCAACAACAGAAAAACCAATATGATGCCACCAGAGTCTAGGGACTCTACACCAGCAAGACCTGAACATCCCAACACAGATGAGCACAGAAGAGAACAACTTTAAAAATAACGTCAGATTTTTATCTGATAGAGACCCTAAGAGAGGAAATGAGAAAATCCTTCAGAGAAATGCAAGAAAAGACAAATCAAAAGATGCAAGAAATCAAGGAAATACAATTAAACAGTTGAAGGAAACAGTTCAAGACCTGAAAAATGAAATAGAGACAATAAAGAAAATACAAAGTGAGGGAATGCTGGAAGTGTAAAAGCTGAGTAAACAATCAGGAACCACAGATGCAAGCATAACCAACAGAATACAAGAGATGGAAGAGAGAATCTCAGACACTGAAGATAAACTAGAGGAAATATATTCATCAAGCAAAGAAAATCTTAAGTCCAACAAATCCTTAACACAAAATATCCAGGAAATATGGGGCCATGAAAAGACCAAACCTAAGGATAATAGGTATAGAAGAAGGTGAATAAAACTGCCTCAAAGGTACAGAAAACATATTCAACAAAATCATAGAAGAAAACTTGCCCAACCTAAAGAAAGACAAGCCAATGAAAGTACAAGAAGCATACAGAACACCAAATAGAGTGGAACACAAAAGAAAATCCCCTCATCACATAATAATTAAAACACCAAACTTACAGAATAAAGAATATTAAGAGCAGCAAAGGAAAAAGGACAAGTAACATACAAATGCAAACCTACCAGAATTACACCGAACTTCTCCATGGAAATTCTGAAAGCCTGAAGGACCTGGACAGATATTCTACCAACTCTAAGAGAACACAGATGCCAGCCCAGACTACTTTAGCCAGCAAAGCTTTCAATCACTGTGAATGGAGAAAACAAGATATTCCACAAGAAAACCAGATTTAAACAATATATAACCACTAATCCAGCCCTACAGAAAGTACCTGAAGGAAAATTCCAACCTAAGGAAATTAACTACACTCACAAAAACATAGGCAATAGATAACCCCACTTTAGCAAAACCAAAAAGAAAAGGCAGGGTAAATCCACATACAATACCACTACCAACAACAAATCAAAACCAAACAAGAATAAGCACTCAATGGTCCTTAATTTCCCTCAATATTAATGGTCCTAACAATCCTATAAAAAGACACAGTTTAACAGAGTGGATAAAATGACAAAATCCATCCTTCTTCTGAGTACAAGAAACACACCTCAAATTAAAAGAGAGACACTACATAAGAGTAAAGATTTGGGATAAGATATTCCAATCAAATGAACCCAAGAAACAAGCTGGGGTGATTATCCTAGAATCTAAAAAATTAGACTTCAAACTAAAATCAATCAAAAGAGATAAAGAAGGTCATTTCATAGTCATCACGGGAAAAATCAATCTGGAAGAAGTCTCAATTCTAAACATCTATGCCCCAAATACAAAGGCACCAACATTCATAAAAGAAACATTATTAAAACTCAAATCACAAATGAGACCTCACACAGTTATAATGGGAGACTTCAACACCCCACGCTCACCATTAGACAGAACCACCAGGCAGAAACTTAACAACAGAGAAAGGAACTAACAGAAGGTTATGACCCAATTGGTATTAACAGACATCTATTGAACATTCCATCCAAACACAGAATATGTCTTCTGTTCAGCATCACATGGAACCTTCTCTAAAATCGACCACATACTCAGCAACATAGCAAACCTCAACAGGTATAAAACAATTGGAATAACCCCTGTGTCTTATCAGAACACTATGCTTTAAAGTTAGAACTCAAAAACAACACAAATTGGAGAAAACCTACCAACTCATGGAAATTGAACAAGACACAATTGCACCATTCCTGGGTCAACGAAGAAATAAAGAGAGAAATTAAAGACTTCCTAGAATTCATTGAAAATGAAGACACAAAATACCAAAATTTATGGGATACTTTGAAAGCAGTACTAAGAGGAAAGTTCATAGCTCTAAGTGCACACCAGAGAGTTGACATCACAACTGAAAACTCTAGAACAAATGAAAGCAAATTCACCTTGGAGGGATGCCAAGAAATAATCAAACTGAGGACAGAAATCAATAAAGTCGAAATAAAGAAAACAATTCAAAAAATCAATGTAACAAAGAGTTGGTTCTTCGAGAAAATCAACAAGATAGACAAAGCTTTATCCAACCTAACAAAAGGCAGAGAGAGAACATGCAAATTAACAAAATCAGAAATGAAAAGGGGGATATAACAATGGATACTGATGAAATCCAGAGAATTTTCAGATCATACTTTGAAAACCTGCACTCCACAAAATTTGAAAATTTAAAGGAAATGGACAATTTTCTGGACAGATATTACTTACCAAAATTGAATCAAGAAAAGATAAGCAACTTAAACAGATCCATAACCCCAAGGAAATAGAAGCAGTCATCAAAAGTCTCCCAACCAAAAACCTCCCAGAGCCAGATGGCTTCAGTGCAAAATTCTACCTGAAATTCAAAGAAGAGCTAATACCAATACTCCTCAAATTGTTCCACACAATAGAAGCAAAAGGTTCATTGGCAAACTCTTTTACAAGGATACAATTACCTTGGTACCCAAGCCACACAAAGACACAACTAAGAAAGAGAACTACAGACCAATATTCCTCATGAACATTGATGCAAAAATACTCAACAAAATACAGGCAAAACCAAATCCAAGAACATATCAGAAAATTCATCCACCATGATCAAGTAGGCTTCATCTCTGGGATGCAGAGTTGGTTCAACATAAGAAAATCCATCAGTGTAATCCACCATATAAACAAACTGAAAAAGAAAAACCATATGATCATATCTCACTGATGCTGAAAAAGCCTTTGAAAAATCCAGGATGTGGAGAAAGGGGAACACTCCTCCACTGTTGGTAGGAGTCTGAACTTGTACAGCCCCTTGGGAAATCAGTATGCCAGTTCCTCAGGAAAATGGGAATCAGTCTACCAAAAAATCCAGCAATTCTATTCTTAGGCATATACATAAAAGAAGCACATTCATACAACAAGGACATCTATTCAGCTATGTTCATAGCAGCATTATTTGTAATAGCCAGAATATGGAAGCAACCTAGATGTCCCTCAACTCAAGAAAGGATACAGAAAATATGCTGCATTTACATAATGGAATACTACTTAGCAGAAAAAATGGAATCTTGAAATTTGCAGGCAAATGGATGGAACTAGAATAAACCATTCTGAGCAAGGTAACCCAGTCACAAAAAGACAAACAGGGTGTGTACTCACTCATATGTGGATTTTAGACATAGAATAAAAGATTGCCAGCCTACCATCCACACTGCCAGAGAAGCTAAGAAACAAGGGGGACCTTATGAGAGACTTACATGGTCCCCTGGAGAAGGGGAAAGGGACAAGATCTCCGGAGAAAATTGGGAGCATTGGGGAGGGGAAAGGGAGCTAGGAGAAGAGGAAGGGTGAGGAGGACATGATGTGGCAGGGAGGTTGAGTTGGGAAAGAACAGAGGAGAGCAAGATAAGCAATACTATAATAGAAGGAGACATTATAGGTTTAAAGAGAAATCAAGCACTAGGGAAATGTCTGGAGAGCTACAAAGATGACACCAACTAGCAATCTAAGCAACAGAGTTGAGGCTACCTTAAATACCCTCCCCTGATAATGAGATTGATAACTAATATATGCCATCCTATAGCCTTCATCCAGCAGCTGGTGGAAGAAGAAGCAAACACCCACAGCTAAACCTTGAACTTAACTGGAATACAGTTGCAGAGAAGGAGAACTGATGAGCAAAGGGGTCAAGACCAGACTGGTGAAACCCACAGAAATAGGTGACCTGAACAAGGGAGAGCTCTTAGTCCCCAGACTGATAGCTGGGAAACCAGAATGGGACTGATCCAGAATCCTAAATGAGGGTGTCAGTGAGGAGACCTCAGAAATCTATGGGGCCCCTTGTAGTAAATTAGTACTTATCCCTAGCATAGAATGTTCTTTGGGAGCCCATCCCACATGGAGGGATACTCCCTGAACCTAGACAAAGGGGAGTGAGCCTAGGCCCTATCCCAAAGATATAACTGACTCTGATAAAACTGGCCTCCTACAAAAGGCCTCACCCTCCCTTGGGAGCATAAAAGGTATGGAATAGGTAGGGTTAGTTGCTGGGAGCAGGGGAGGAGAGGAGGGAGAGGAAACTGGGATTGGCATGTAAAATAATCTTTCTTATTCAAATAAAATAATTACTTAAAAAGAGTATTATCTGAATTTAACATTTTATCTTGGAAGTACATATTTTAAACACATGTATCTTTATAGTAGACCCATGTGAAACACATAAAGGCTAAATTTCTCACTTTACAAATCCAGTAGAATAATGAGTGGTCCCAATGTGATATTCTAATAGTAATTATAAAGAAATTTACTTGACAAAAATGGAGCATGTAAAACTTAATGTTTTGGGTTTTTATTTACTTAAGTGGGTTTTGTTGTAGTCTTTGGTTGTGCTTTGAGGTTTTATGGTTATTCTTTTTTACATTTTTCTTCATGGTAAAATTGTCATTGCTCTCCTTTCAAATTGAAACAATAGTTATCTCAAGCCTTTAAGCAGTTATGTCCAATTATTTTGTTTGAAAGGAAATGCACATAATTTATTTCAGTCTCTTAAAGTTTCTGGATAGGGAAATGCCTCTTTTGATAAGGTACCTATTTTTTTTTCTTTTTCCCTAACTCAGTCATGGATGAGCTTGTCTTTTATATTTTTTATTTTTTTTATTAAATTATTAATATTTTCACATTTAATCTTTGTTCTCAAGTTTGTTTGTTTTATATTACTTTATATTTCTAAAAGATATTTGTCATTTTTAAAAGTCTTTTTTAAAAAACTTATTTTATATCCAGACCAGTTTAACCTCCTCCCCTCCTTTCTGCCCTCCTCCACTTCCCCTCTGCCTTCCCACCCCATATCTAGTCTGTCTCTCTTTATATTCAAAACAGAGCAGTTATGTGAGTATCAACAAAACATGACATATCAAGTTGAGTAAGACTAAGCACCCCACCTTTTATTAAGGCTGGGCAAATCCAACTAGTATGAGAAACAGGATCCCAAAGGCAACAGAAAAGTCAGTTACAGCCTCTGCTCCATACCATTAGGAGTCCCACAAGAACAGTAAGCTACATAACTATCTTGTATATGCACAAGGCATAGGTCAGTGTTATATAGGCTTCCTGGAGGTTGGTCAGTCTCTGTGAGCTCCTGTGAGTCCAAGTTAAATAGTTTGTGGGGTTTTCTTCTAATGTATTTGATCCTCTTTGGCTCCTACAATCTTTCCTCCCTCTCTTCCTCAGGATTTCCTGAGCTAGGCCTGATGTTTGACTGTGGGTCTCTACATCTGTTTCCACCAGTTGCTGGAAGAAGCCACTCTAATGACTATCAGACTTAGGCACCAATCTATGAGCAAGCAGAATATTGCTGGGCATCATTACATTGCCTTATTTCTACAGGCCTGTTTGGTTCTCTCCTCAGTCTCTGTGTCCTCCAGTCTCTGTGTCCTCCAGTCTCTGTGTCCTTGTGCTCCTGGCAAGGTCAGGGGTGGGTTCACTCTCATGGTATGAGTCTCAAGTTAGACCAGTTATTGTTAGGACACAATGCAAACTCTGTTACCCTTACCTCAGCAAATCCCATAGGCTGGATAGATTATAGGTCAAAGGTTATATGCCCTTTGCCCGGGCTTCTGATAGGAGTAAGATGGTATCGAAGAGTGGTTTTGAGCTGTATTTCCATGATGGCTAAATATGTTGAGCACATTCTAGAGTGTCTTTCAGCCATTTTAGATTCCTCTGTTGAGAATTGTCTATTTCGTTCTGTACTCCACTTTTTAATTTCATTGTTTGTTGTTTTGGTGGCTAGCTTCTTGAGTTCATTGTATATTTTGGTGTTCATCCCTCTGTAAGATGTGGGGTTGGTGAATGTCTTCCCATTCTGTGGGCTGTCGCTTTGTCTTGCTGACTGTGTCCTTTGCCTTAACAGTAGCTTCTCAGTTTCAGGAAGTCACATTTATTAATTGTTGATCTCAGTGTCTGTGCTACTGATGTTATGTTCAGGAAGCAGTCTCCTGTACCAATTAATTCAAGGATATTTCTCACTTTATCTTCTTTTAGGTTCAGTGTGGCTGGGTTTATGTTGAGGTCTTTGATCCATTTTGACTTAAGTTTTGTGCATGGCAATTAGATATGGATCTATCTGCAATCTTCTACATGTCCAAATCCAGTTATGCCAACACCATTTGTTGAAGATGCTTTTTCCCATTGTATAACTTTAACCTCTTTGTCACAAATCAGGTGTTCACAGGTATGTGGCTTAATATCAGCGATTTCAATTGGATTCCATTGGTCAACCTGTCTATTTTTGTGCCAATACCAACCTGTCTATTTTTGTGCTGTTTTTAAGACTATGGCTCTATAATAGTGCTTGAAGTCAAGGATGGTGATGCCTCTGGAAGCTCCTTTATTGTACAGGGTTGTTTTAGCTATCCTGGGTGTTTTGTTTTCCCATATGAAGTTGAGTACTGTTCTTTCAAAGTCTGTGAAGAATTGTGCAGGGATTTTGATGGGGATTGCATTGAATCTGTAGATTGCTTTTGGCAAGATTGCCATTTTTACTATGTTGATCCTTCCTATCCAAGAGCATGGGAAATCTTTCCATTTTCTGGTATCTTCTTTAATTTCTTTCTTTAAAGACTCAAAGTTCTTACTATACAAGTCTTTCTCATTTTGGTCAGTGTTATCCCAGGATATTTTATGTTATTAGTTGCTATTATAAAGGGTGATGTTTCTCTGACTTCTTTCTCAGCATATTTATCATCTGTATATAGTAGGGCTACTGATTATTTTAGTTAATCTTGTATACTGCCACTTTGCTGAAGGTGTTTATCAGCTGTAATATTTCCCTGGTAGAGTTTTTGGGTCACTTATGTAAAGCATCATATCATCTGCAAATAATGAAAGTTTGACTACTTCCTTTCCAATTTGTATCCCCTTGATCTCCTTTTGTTGTCTTATTGCTCTATCTATAACTTCAAGTACAATATTGAAGAGATTTGGAGAGAGTGGACAGCCTTGTCTTGTTCCACATTTTGGAGGGATCACCTTGAGTTTCTCTCCATTTAGTTTGATGTTGGCTGTTTGTCTGCTATATGTTGCTTTTATCATGCTTAGGCATGTTCCCGTTATTCCTGATCTCTCCAAGACCTTTATCACGAAGGGGTGTTGGATTTTGTCAAAGGATTTTTCAGCATCTAGTGAAATGATCTTGTGGTTTTCCCTTTTCAGTTTGTTTATATGATGGATTACATTAACTGATTTTCATATGTTGAACCGTCCCTGCATTCCTGGGATAAAGCCAAATTTTTCAGGGTGAATGATTTCTCTGATGTGTTTTTGTATTTGATTTTGCTGAATATTTTTGCATCAATGTTCATGAGGGATATTGGTCTGTCATTCTCTTTTCTCGTTGTGGCTTTGTGTGGCTTGGGTACCAAGGTAATTGTAGCATCATAAAAAGAGCTTGGCAATTTCCCTTCTGCTGCTATTGTGTGGAACAATTTGAGTGAGGAGTACTGGTATAAGCTCTTCTTTGAATTTTTCATAGAATTCTGCACTGAAACCATCTAGGCCTAGGCTTTTTTTGGTTGGTAGATTTTTGATGAATGCTTCCATTTCATTAGGGGTTATAGGTGTGTTTAAATTGCTTATCTGTTCTTGATTTAATTTTGGTAGGTGATATCTATCCAGAAAATTGTCAATATCCTTTAGATTTTCAAATTTTGTGGAGTATAGGTTTTCAAACTATGACCTGATGATTCTCTGGATTTCCTCCGTGTCCATTTTAATGTCCCCCTTTTCATTTCTGATTTTGTTAATTGGCTTGTTCCCTCGCTCTCCATCTCCCTCTCCCTTTCCCTCTCCCTCTCCCTCTGTCTTCCTTTTGGTTAGTTTGGATAAAGGTTTGTCTATATTATTGACTTTCTAGCAGAACCAACTCTTTGTTTCATTGAGTCTTTGGAGTGTTTTTCTAGTTTCTACTTTATTGATTTCAGCTCTCAGCTTGATTATTTCCTGTTGTCTACTCCTACGGGGAGAGTTTGCTTCCTTTTTTCTAGAGCTTTCAGTTGTGCTGTTAATTCTCTAGTGAGGCTATTTTCCAATTTCTTCATGTGGGTACTTAGTGCTATGAACTTTCCTCTTAGCACTGTTTTCAAAGTGCCCCATAGGTTTGGTTATGTTGTGTCTTCATTCTCGTTAAATTCTAGGAATCATTTAATTTCTTTTTTTATTTATTCCTTGACCCAGTAATGGTGCAATTGCACCTTGTTCAATTTCCACGAGTTTGTAGGGTTTCTGCAAATTGTGTTGTTGTTGAATTCTAACTTTATAGCATCGGGGTCTGATAAGATACTCAAAGTTTTCCAATTTTTTTTTTTTTTTTGTATCTGTGTAGGTTTGCTACCTTGCCAAGTATGTGGTCAATTTTAGAGAAGTTCCATGTGGTGCTGAGAAGAAGGTATATTCTTTTGTGTTCAGATGGAATGTTCTATAGATATCTGTTAAACCCAATTGGGTCATAACATCTGTTAGTTATTTGTTTCTGTTAAGTTTCTGTCTGGTGGTCCTATCTACTGGTGAGAGCCAGGTGTTGAAGTCTCCTACTATAACTGTGTGAGGTTTTATGTGTGAGTTGAGCTTTAGTAATGTTTCTTTTACGAATGTGGTTGCCTTTGTATTTGGGGTGTAGATGTTTAGATTGAGACTTCATCTTGATGGACTTTTCCTGTGATAAGTATGATATGCCCTTCTTCATCTCTTTTGATTGATTTTAGTTTGAAGTCTAATTTGTTAGATATTAAGATAGCTACCCCAGCTTGTTTCTTGGGTCCCTATGATTGGAAAATCTTTTCTTAACCATTTACTCTGAGGTAGGTCTTTCTTTGAAGTTGAGATGTGTTTTTTGTATGCAGCGAAAGGATGGATTCTGTCTTCATATCCATAGCCTGTATCTTTTTATATGCAAGCTAAGACCATTGACATAAAGGAATTTAATGACCATTTTTTGTTGATACTTGTTTGTTTTGGATTTGTTGGTGGTGGTGTTATTTTGTGTATATTTCCCCACTTTTTTGGTGTTTGGTAAAGTGGGATTATTGATTGCCTATGGTTTCTTGAGTGTAGTTATCTTTGCTGCATTGGAGTTTTCCTTCCAGTAATTTCTGTAGGGCTGGATTTGTGGATATGTATTGCTTAAACCTGGTTTTGTCATGGAATAATTTGTTTTTTCCATCTATATTGATTGAAAACTTTGCTGGATACAGTAGTCTGGGCTGACATCCATATTCCCTTAGCATTTGTAGAACATCTATCCAGGATCTTCTGGCATTCAGTTCCAATTGAGAAGTCGGGTGTAATTTGGATAGGTCTGCCTTTATATGTTACTTGACCTTTTCCTTTTGCAACTCTTAATATTTTTTCTTTATTCTGTAAGTTTGGTGGTTGTATTATTATGTGGTGAGGGGACTTCTTTTTGTGGTCTAATCTATTTGGTGTTCTGTAAGCTTCTTGGACTTTCAAATGCATATCATTGTTTAGGTTCAGGAAGTTTTCTTCTATGTTTTTGTTGAATATGTTTTCTGTACCTTTGAGCTGAATTTCTTCTCCTTCTTCTAAACCTATTATTCTTAGGTTTGGTCTTTACAGAGTGTCCCACACTTTCTGGATATTTTGTGTTAGGGACTTGTTGGACTTGAGATTTTCTTTGGCCAATGACTGTATATCCTCTAATGAGTCTTCAACTCCTGAGATTCTCTCTTCCATCTCTTGTACTCTATTGGTTATGCTTACATCAGAGGTTCCTGATTGTTTAGTCAGCTTTTCTATTTCCAGCATCCCCTCATTTTGTGTTTTCCTTATTGTTTCTAATTCTATTTTCAAACCATCAACTGTTTGAATTGTTTCCTTCTTTGTTTGGTTGTTTTTTCTTGACTTCTTTTAGATTATTTAAGAGATTTGTTTATTGTTTTGAATTTTTTAGTTTGTCTTTTCCTAGATTTGATGTAATTTTTGGCTTTTTTCTTCTATTTCTCTAAGGGATTTAGAGAAATCCTCTTTAATGGTCTCTATCATCTTCATAAAGTAATTTTTAAGGTCCATCTCTTCTTCTTCCTCTGTATTGGGCTTTTCAGATCTTGCTGGTGTGGAGTCCCTAGATTCTGGTGGTGTCATATTGGTCTTTCTGTTGTTGACTGTGTTCTTATTCTGTTGTCTTCCCCATCCCTTCTTCCAGTGGGTGCAGTTGGGGTCTCTCTCTCTCTCTCTGGCACCGGATGGAGGGTAGATGGCAGAGGGACGACAAGGGTGAGGTGTTTCTGGACTCAGGGTGGCCCTTCTGGTCTGGGAATGTCCACTCTTGTCCAGGGGGAGGCTCAGGAAGAAGTGTGCAGGGGGTGATGGGGGAGGTTGGGTCAGAGCAGCGCCCAGACTCACCTCAAGCAACAGGTTGAGGGCAGAGGGCAGAGGAAGGACAAGGGTGAGATGCATCCAGACTCAGGGAGGGCTGTAATACAAGTTATGATAGAAAGAAAATTAGGTACAAAACATTCTCACGAATATAGGTAGATAAAGTTGAATTTTCCCTGAATTTGGCATGTAAATGGACTCCATATTGTAAATATAATTCTTACTTGACAATTGTTTTTATTATATATAGTTTTACTATGGTAAACTTAAAACATTTCTTTTTATTTAGACAAAAGGGGAAATGTTACAGAATATTAGTTTAACTATGTAAAGATGTGTTACATTCGTTTATAGAATATTTGATTATCTATGTAAAAATGTGTTGCATTTGTTTAACTATGTAAGGGTGTCTTGCATTTGTTTGCCTTCCCTCCCTAAGGTAGTTTATTGGTCTAATAACAGCTAAATGGCCAATAACTAGGCAGAAGATAGATGAGGTTTCTGGGCAAAGAAAGTAAGTAGGAGGAATCAAGACTTAACAAAGACAAGGGAGACAGAGTGAGAAAAAAACAGGGGTCAGCAAACTAAACACTGAAGAAGCAGGAAAGCAGGACATACAGAATGAAAGAAAGGTAAAAAGCCTTGAGGCAAAATGTAGATGAATAGAAACAGGTTAAATTAAAGTATAATAGCTAGTGGGACAAGTGTAAGTTAAAGGCCAACCTTTCACAGTTAATGTCTCCAAGTTATTATTTGGAAGCTAGTTGGTGGCCAAAAAAAAAATCCAATTACAGCTAATAAACACTTTCAGTAAAGTAGCTGGCTGAAAAATTAACTCACAAAAGAAACTATAGATCTACTAAAGGGTTAATATGCAACTATATAAAGAACTTTTGAAAATAGATATCTAAAAAATAAATAACTTAATTAAAGATAGGTACAGATCTAAACAAAGAATTCTCAACAGACAGATATCAAATGACTGAAAAACACTTGAAGAAATGTTCAACATCCTTAGCCATAAGATAAATGCAAATTAAAACTGCTTTGAGATTTCATCTTACACTTTTAAGAATGGGTAAAAATCAATAAATGGGTAAAAATTTATGCTGGCAAAGATGTGGAGCAGGGGGAACACTCATTCCTAGTGGAAGTGTAAATTTGTATAGTCACTATAAAAATCAATATGGTGGTTCCTCAGGACTACGTGACTTGATCTACCTCAAGATCCAGCTAAACTGATCTTGCAAATCCAAAGGATGCTTCATCTTACCACAGAGACTTCTGCTTGGCCATGTTCATTGTTACTCTATTATAATACTTTCCTAAACCATATACATATATGAAGATGAGATAAATAAAATCACAAAATAATTGGGGAGACAGGGTTTCAACAGGCCATCTCTAGTCACCAAACAATCTTCCAGTACCAGGATTAAGTTACATCTAATTGACTTGTTGGCCAGGGAAAGCAGATACATTATGTAATGATTGATATAATCAGATTACTTGTAATATGATAGATTTCTATAATTTTCACATATCAAAGTGAAAGTTTATGCCCTGTTACATATGTGTACTCATGTCCCCACCCAGCCACTATGGAACACAGTAACTACCATTCCACTCTTTATTTCTGTGAATACACATTTTTAAATTGCACTTAAATGTGATATTATACAGTGTTTGTCTTAGCTGTGACTGGTTCCTGTCATTTTTCAGAATGGACTATAGGTCCATCCTTGATGTTCTAAATGGCAGAATTCCTTTATTTTCCATAGCTGAGTGTCACTCCAGCTTGTGTATCAATGCATTCCACATTTTTCAGTTGACGTCAAGGTCATTTCCTTGAATTTGAACTGTTAGTGATGCTGCTTTGAGCATGGGCTTCTAGTATCTTACCCTCTCTGAGAGGCTTCTGTTTTTTCATTCCTTCAACAGTCAGAATTGATTTTGTGGAACTTGTTAGTTTATCACTAATCCTCCATTTTCTCCTTGAAAGCATAGGAACTTGGTTCATAAAGTGCCACAACTAGATAATTAAAGGTTAATACTTTCAACTTGAAAGAATATGCATTCTTTGATAAAAGGAAATGAATGAAGTTATTTGAATGCTACTAAGCAGATAAATTTTCAAGAAGTCATACATCTGAAAATACGTTTCTCTATATGCAAAGTCTTGGTGAGAGAAATTAGATTAAAAATCTGAATATTAAAACTTGAACAAGGATAACTTCAGTGGACATTCAGATTGGATAAGGAAAAGCCCAAAATGCTGCACCCAACATAAATAAATACAGGCCACTGAGAAAAGCTAGGAGTGGAAGAGGTGGTCTTACCCAGGGAACAACCCATCAATTGGCTATCCAATGCCAAAGGGTCATTTCTGCAAATACACATTCAAGTAACATTATACATACTGAAAAATATTTTTAGGAATGCATGTGTACATACATACACTTATATGCATGCAACAATTAGTAAAAAGGGAGGCACTTGAAATCTGAAGGAAAGCAGAGAAAGGTATATGAAAGGGTTTGAAATGAGGACAGGGAAAGGAGAAATTTATAATAATCTCAAAAAATCATGCAAAGAAAGTTATAAATAGACCACTCTTGCAGTCATTTGTCCCCAAGAAATTTTATGTTCCCACACAAACCTGCACACTCTGATCTGCATAACATCTTTTATCCATAATAGCTAAAATACAGAAACAACACCTAAAAGAAGACATCACTATGTGGCTGCTTAAATAGGTGACCATTGGAGACCCTTCCATGATGAATGCTATCCAATAACAAACTGTTGACTACATAGCAAACAGGATGGATTTCTAAGACATGAAATTCAGTTAAACAAACAAAAAAGAATTAACATAATAACCAACTTGGTCTCAAGTCCATGCCCAGCTTCCTAATTGCTGGGATTGCAGGTATGAACCAACTCACATGACATCATTTCCATATTTATAGAGTTTACTCCATCTCTGAAAACAGAGGACCCAGTCATGTTATGTATCCACTCTTCTTTTTTCTTCATTTTTTATATTAAATTATAAACAATCTTGTTTTACATATCAATCCCAGTTCCCTCTCCCTCCCATTCTGCTGTGCCCCCCACAGACTCCCATCCTATCCCCTTTGTGCTCCATAGAAAGGGTGAGGCCTTCCATGGGGGATCATCAAAGTCTGTCACATCATTTGGGGCAGGGCCTAGGCCTTCCCCCATGTGTTTAGGCTGAGAGAGTATTTCTCTATTGGGAATGGGCTCCCAATATCCATTCATACACTAGTTATAAATGCTATTCTATTACCAGGGGTCCCATAAATTGCCCAGGCCTCCTGACTGACACCAGCATGCAAAAGGGACCTGGTTCTGTCCTATGCTGGTTTCCAAGCTGTCAGTCTGGGGGCCATGAGCTTCCCCCTTGTTCAGGTCAGCTATTTGTGTGGGTTTCCCCAGCATGGTCTTGACCCCTTTTCTCACCACTGCTCCTTCTCTACAACTGGATGCCAGGAGTTCAGTTCAGTGTTCAGCTTACAGTGTCTGCTTTTGCTTCCATCAGCTACTGGATGAAGGATCTAGGATGGCATACAAGGTAGTTATCAATCTCATTATAGGGAAAGGGCATTCAAGATAGCCTCTACCCTACTGCTTAGATTCTTAGATGGGGTCATCCTAGTATATCTCTGGACATTGGCCATGATCATATAGTGGTTAATACTCTGTGTTGTGTATCCATTCTTAACTGTCCCCATAGCCTCAAGGGAAAGCTTGAAGACAGGTGTGGTGGTGCATGCTTTTTTTATTATTTTAATTTTTCCCAGTTCCCACCCTAGCTCCCCTCTCCCCCAGATCCACCTCTCTCTCAGTCTCCCTGCCTCCAGAAAACAGCAAGCTTCCCAGGGACATCAACTGAACATCTCACAAGCCATAAGATCAAGCAGAAGTCCTCACATGACTGTTGGGCCAGGAAACCAATAGGAGGTAGGGATCCCAAGAGCCAGCAAAACAGTCAGTGATATCCTGACTTCCACTGTCAGGAGTCCCACAAAAACACCAAGCCAACAACTATAACTTACATGGATAAGACTTAGTACAGACTCATGCAGGCTCTACAATTACTGCTTCAGTCTCTGTGAGCCCTGCTTAATAGATTCTTCAGGCTATACTCACTGGCTCCCAAAATTTGTCTTCCTCCCCTTCCATGGGATCGCCTGAGCTCTGAGAGGAGGGATGTGATGAAGACCTCCAACCTGGGCTCTGTCACCACCTAATGTTTGGCTATGGGTCTCAGCATCCACTCATATCAGCAACCTGAGGAATCCTCTCTGACGTTGACTGCACTAGGCACCAATCTATTGAGTACAGCAGAATATCATTAAGAATCATTTAATTGCTATTTAATTCATTAATTATTTTTTATGGCCAGTCATGTTTTGCTCATGCCTTTAATCCCAGCAATTGAGAGACAGAGGCAGGTAGTTTTCTGTGAGTTTGAGGCAAACCTTGTCTACATAGTGAGTGCCAGAATAGCCAGGGCTATGTAGAGAGACCCTTTGTCTGAAAGGAAAGAAAGGAAGGGAAGAACAAAGGAAGGAAGGAAAGAGGAAATAAATTGAATACTTTCTCTTTTTTTAATAGATGAAATCTCTAGGGCTTGTTTTTATTCTAGTGACATTAAGAGATGTCTTAGCAGGACCCTTGGTCAAGCTCATTTAGTCATGGAAACTTTTTATTTCCCAATAGAACCTTTCCTTAGTAGAACAAACTTCAGGTAATGAAGATGAAAACATTTTTTGACAAATTAAAGAAAAAATAATTTCCCTAACAATTTAAGTTTCATTAAAATCTACAAAAGCCAAATAAATTTACAATTCATAAAGTGAACCAGTAATATCACATTTTATGAACATAGCTCATCTTGTGGATTTCCTAAAATGCTGCATAACTAATTGATGTAATTACTCCTTGGAGGTGACTGAATCAGGAACTTTTGGTCAAGCTGTTGCCATCTCTAATCACCAAGGCCACTGGGTAGAGCAGCTGAGCCATGTATCTACTGTAGGCTCTATCTAGAGTTTCCACTGGAGAGGCAGTTTGGATGAAACAGCTGGTCCAGATGCCATGGAATTTGCCCATCTCCATGGAATTTGTATGCCTCCAACAAGATCAGTTTTGGCTCTGCATTGGGCAGATGAAAAGAGAAGGATTTTCTGATGAAAAGGGAATGGTTTCTGCTCTTGGAAAGCTCAGTGATTGTGAAGCTGTGTTGCAACAAATTTGAATCCCTGAGCACTTTTGTCATCTGAGCTTTTGCCACAATACATATTATTTGAAATCCCACCTTAATATCCAACTTATGGATGCTTTGGGGGGGGTTAATCATTCATTCCTGGTAACATTTGTTTTTACATATTTCTACTCAACTTAAAAGATAGCAACGAATCTAAGGCAATTGAGTTATTCTATCATGTGACAGCTTAGTTCAGTTCTTTTTAGTGATCTGCTACATTTCATGTACAGATGATAGACTGTATTTCATCTTTTATTAAGGTCAATTTCATAGTATTCTAAGTTTTCATGGAGTCTACTTCAAGCTATGTATACAGAATCTTTTCCTTTATCTTTTCTTTAAAAAGAAAAATGCTGCCATGTGGTGGTGGTACACACCTTTAATCCCAGCAATTGGGAGGCAGAAGCAGGCAGATCTCTGAGTTTGAGGTCAGCCTGGTCTACAGAGATAGTTTCTGGACAGCTATGGCAGTTATATAGAGAACTCTGTCTCAAAAAAAAAGAAAAAAAGAAAATGCTATAGGATCTCCATACTGCCCTCAGATTCATAGGAATCCAAGTGCTTACATGCACCCCCAGCATGCATGGCCAGAGATAAATTATAAGCAGCAAATGGAAGAATGATTTCTTTCTTTAACTCTAAATTCTAACAATTCTTACTGTAAAGGAGAAAAAAATCCCCGTGTGATTGATAGAATCAAAAGGTATATAAACAATATGAAGTTAAATTATAGGTTTAGTTGATTATAGTTTTAGAGATCTCACAACTTGAAAGTATGACATATTTGTAAATAATCTGTTCAGTTGACCAGTATCTCATTTCATTTGGTAAGTTATTTGATCAATTAAAATTCCTAAAGACCTTGACATTCTCAGACATACTCTACACTGTAAATTTTAAGTGAATTGACTTGGAGAGATTTGAATGGGTTAACAAACAAGAAGACTGCTTGGGAATGGGATGACTGGCACTGAGATCCAGAGAGAGTGTCACAAAAAGTGACTCCTCTTAGATAAGTGTCAACTCTCACTCTCTCTAAGAGTTGAGGGCAAGATCTGGACTAGAGTGCTAGTATGAGAACACTGAGGATCCAATGCTGCACTTTGTGTCCAGTTATAATTGGATTGGGTTTTTTGGTTTTTTTTTTGTTGTTGTTTTGTTTTGTTTTGTTTTTTAATAAGGGGCAGGTATAATGTGAGTTTAGAGGCATTCATTGTATTTAATAAAATGCTAAGTATCTTCCTGGCATGTTGAGCATGGTTCTGTCTTGGAGACTGAGACACATGCTTTCTGAGCTGTCCCAGGTGTTTATGTTTTGAGTAACTACTTCAGTCATCCAAAGAAATGTCCCCTTTGCTAACATCTATACTTCCAGTTACTGATTTAGGAGGCTATGTGCTCCTGTCATGAAGCATGTGGGATAAAAAGGTGGATGTCATGGAAATTCAAAGTCTGTAAGCTTGAAGGCCTTTTTTATTCTTTTTGCTCTTTGAGAAACCAGGGCTCTTAGGTTTAAATCAGATGTATTTGAAATATAGCAAGAGCCTGCAATTGACTGTCCTGTTTTTAACAAGTGATTCATTGTAGAACATAAGTCTTCTTTAAAGGAACTCAATATGAATACCTATTCTTCACCAAAATTTTACTTTTGATTATCTCCAAATAATGTCTTTAATTTTCAGCTTAAACACACCATATTAATACAGCATGTCATAGTGCTGTGGAATAACCCTGTACGCTGTGAAAATGTGTTGCTCTCATTGTTAATAAAAAGCTGATTGTCCAGTAACAAGGCAGGAAATATAGGTGGGACAATCAAACTAAGGACTGGGAAGAAGACAGGTGGAGTCTGGAGTCAGCAGCAGTCACAGGGAGATGTAAAATGGGCATGCTATACTGAGAAAAGTTACCAAGCTATGTGGCAAAGCACAGATAAGAGAAATATGGGTTAATTTAAAATATAAGAGTTAGCTAATAACAAGCCTGAGCTATTAGCCCAGCATTATAATTAACATTAAGCCTCTGAGTGATTATTTGTGAGCTGCTGTGGGACAAAAACTTCCACTTTACATCAGAGGAATACATTTTCTTTATTGGTGATATTTCTCAAAATAAAACCAGTAAGAATTGGAAATATATAAAAGGGAACAACTAAAGCTTTTCTGGGAGTGTTTTGACCAGAAAACTGCTTACTTGGTTCTGATGGAGAGGCGAGGGTCTGTAGGGGAAGAGTGCCAGGGCAAGTCTTAAGACAAGGACACTGTACTCATCCTCTTTCTGTCCCTCATGATGCCATACTGCCCTTGATGCCTCTGAACTGGCTTACCTCATCTCAAAGAAAAAGTGGTTTTGCTAAAATACTATAAAATGTCAAGTGTCTGCCATCAATTCTCAGGAGTAAATTCAAAACGATAGGAAAAATATAACTGTATAAAAGACTGTGTTAGTCTTGTTTTAAGCTGTTGTTACATATTTAGAATCCAAAAAGGGTTTTAATTAACACAAGACCAAAAAAAAAGTTGCAAACCTACAAAATGTCGGTTGCTTTAGAGGAGCATCAAGGAGGAAGTCAAAGGGAAGACACCTGCACAAGTTAATCCCTGCTTATTCAGCTCTCTGCAGCCCACCTGCTCTCCTAAAGTGTGTGGTCTTGTTCTACCCCTTCCTTCTTACTGTGACAGTCTCCTGAAGAGGAGAGGTTATTGTCCTACTCAGCAGGAACATGAAAGATCTTTATTTAAATTGCAATATCATGCAAATTCTACAAATTACCTTAAGCTTTTAACCATAGCTATGATCTTTACTGCTTTTAAAACCACAGGAGATTCCTTTAGCTCTTGAAATAATTGTTCACCTGGAACCCCTTTACCTTGCTCTGCTCTTTCTTTTACACTTTGTCTTGAGTAGCCTTGAGCCTTAGATTTTTGGGGTAATAATTCTTTGTTCATAAGGGAAGAGGATAGGGGCTGCATAAATGGTTCAGTGGTTAAGAGCAGTTGGTTCTTTTGCAGAGGACCAAGGTCTGATTTCAGCACTCATATGGCAGCTCACAACTATCATTAGCTCCAGAGTTTTGTTTCGTTAAAAGTTTAAATTTCAATTTTTCTAAGGAAATATCTGTGTTTTCAGTTGTATTCCCTAGAAATATATGTAGATTAAGAATATTTTACATAGGAAGATTATTGCTCCTGGGATCCATACTTGTGTGGGAATAAAGGAAGTAGAATTGATTTCTATGTCTGCCTCTTCAGACGTTCGATGGCCATGTCCAGTTGACCTCTACATAGATGTTAGAGATTTGGGCTTTGTCCTCATATTACCCATTGTTTGGATCTGAGCACCTTCTTTAATGGAGTGGGATACTGAAACCCAGAGCAAAGAAGCACTTCTAGTGGAGACATATTTTTCAGCCCACATAGCATCTTGGATATAAACTTATGTGAGAGCTATTGGCTACCATCAGGTACAGAAGGGAAGGGAATGAATGTCCCCCTCCCTAATGTGCCGGTATTTGAAGAGCACATGAGAGCTGGATACTTCATATGATGTCTGAGAGCACACTCTTGGCTCTGCAGGGAGTTAGGGAATGAAGCAGCCGGAAAGTCTAGTATGGAAGTGTTTATGGACTGAGGTCAGTATATGTCATGCTTCAGTCTTCTGATTTACCTGAAAAAGAAAAGGAAAAAGAAAAAACACATTGTTCTTCTTTAGCAACTAAGCATAAATCACCATCACTTCTCTGAGCATCAAATCCATTTTAAGATGATCCAACTAAAAAACAAAAATATCTGCTTCACAGGAACAGCAGCTGTGCGCTATAGAGTTCTTTTTGTCTTCAAGTCACCTGCTTGCTCCTGGCAAGTTTCAAACAACTCTGTTATCTGCTGACTCAAGTTATCTTTGGCCTCAGGCAGTATGATTTCTCTAAGTTCCAATAGTGAAATTTCTCAAAGATGTGTAGCACATCTGACTATCTCTGTTATATAGAATGTATGAAAGAATCGTGGCATTGGAATATTTCCAGTCAGCTTTATTATCGGTTAATTATAGTTGGTTTTTGGTGGGGTAAATGGAAATGCTGCCACTTACCATCAAGAACCATGTTTTTTTTTTTTCCATTGCTTATTCTCTTTCTTCCTCAAAGTAATGGGGAGATCAATGTCTGTATTGGTCTCACAGTTCCATATATCAGGGGCTGTAAGGACACAGCTCTAGGCAAGCCTACATTTTGAAATTTGAATTGTGCATTGGTAAGTTACTGGTGTGAATAAAGAGATGATGAGAAATCAAAGAAGTTATTATGCTGTTGGTGGCTTGGAGTTAAAGGGCAGATTACCTAAAATTGAGTTTTGAAAAATGCCTTTGTTGGCTAAAAGTGAACATTTGTTCTTCTGATATTAGTTCTCCACTGCCTTTTAGAACATCAGGAGGGAATATCAAGACAGTCTTACTCTATCAGTCTAGGGAATGAGGACAGGATGGAAGGTGAAGTGAGAACTAGAAAGAAAACAGAATCAGAGAGAAGCCAGTGCCAACTTTCTTCACAAAGAACACCTCTGGTCTGAGGACCTACAGGATAGCACCAGGTTGATCCCGTCAAAACACAAAGCCAGTTTCATAAAAGTTTCATGCTCTTGGAAGGGGACCAGGGACTTTGTAGGACCATTGTTAATCCCACCAATCAAGAATTAAAAGCCAATCTGAAACCAAATTTGAAGCAAACTTTAATTAGATACTGGTCAGGTGGATGGGCCCTGGTCAGGTCCATACCCTGTTTCTTAGAAAACAGTCCAGAATTAAGTTTTGTGGGTGCTTAAGAAGGAAAACCCATAATTCATTGCATTTCCCCTAAAGTTCAATCAGAGATAAGCATATATCCTGACATATTTCCTGTCTACATACCTCCGGCCCACATGTGATCAAATGCATCTGGTGCAGATGGATCAAACAAATTTACTTTGGGGAAAGAAAACATGTGGCTTGGTATCTCCCATAAATAATATCTTCCAGCATTTCAGAAACTATCTGTCCTTGGGCAAGGGGCTTGCACATCATAGGCATAGTATGGATCTCTAAGGCATACTAATCACAGCTTAAAATGTAATTTTTGCTTTCATACCATCCCCTCTGAGGCCCTTAAACTACAGGCGTCCACTGCAAATGGCCCAGCAGCACTGCCTGCCAATAGGCTCACAGGCCAGAGCTGCTACCTAAGATGGCCTAGGAGCAGCTCTGCAGCAGCACAGCAAGGGCCAGTGAGGACCAGAGAGGGTGGGCAACCTAGGACCTGACAGAACATCAAGCTAAAGCTAGACCTGTGATATGGGAGTGGAAGGTTGGGAGCAGCAGAAAGAAAAGAAACAAACAAACAAAAACCCAGAAGACCAAAAAGTCCTGCAAAAGGCAGCATAGACAGCCCTATCAAAAAAACCCAGAAGACCATTGCCTACTCTTGTAGTTTATCATTTTTATCAAACTTCCTTCTAAATTTTGTCTTCAAGGGCCTCATCTTACCAATCAAGTCATTTAACCATTGTCTGTTCATCTTTATGCATTCAGACATCAGAGACCTTGAACTTTACTTTGCATGGAAAGTAGATGGCCAGATTCACTACCCAAATAATTGATTGATGTTGGCAACAGCCAGCATCAGTTGGAACTTAAGGCTTGGATATGACATCTGTAATGATTTCACGGAAGAAGGTTGTAGGGAAACACCCTAGCCCCGCCCAATAGTCATGGGACAGGTGCCAGGTGGAACCGGGACTTGCCCATAAGGGCGTGGTGAAGGAAATCCGGTGTGACATAAGGGAGCTTTTTAAGGGCTGCACCAGAAGACCCTAGCCTTTTTCTGGCCGCACTTTCTGGGTTCCTGTAACCTCGCTCCGGTCTGCGTCTTGCCCTGGTGTTTTCTTGAATAAAGAGACTTCACCATCCCGGATCACAGTTCATCTTTGAGCACACGCTCCAACCCATTAATCTTCAGTTGGCGCCTAACGTGGGGCATGAACCCACGACCCTGAGATTAAGAGTCTCATGCTCTACCGACTGAGCTAGCCGGGCTGGGATTAAAGGCGTGGTATCTTGGCAAATTGGAACCAAAGGATGCCTTATTACACCTATTCTAGTCTGAACTAAGAAGTTAAGTAAGGTCAGGTCTGATTTGTACTTGGAAGGGAGACTTCTAGCATGGCCATAATTTGGCCTACATTGGTTATGGACCCTCCTCTTGTTGTAAGTAGTCTGTGCTCTTTCCAGATGGCAGTGTTGGACAGGAAGGTATGAAAAGCATATTTGAAGTCTGTGTGGACATTTAGGGATTTACCTTGTAACAACTGGAAGGCACAGGCAAGAGCTATTAGTTAAGCTAGTAGATTATTGGTGTGGGCATGGAGGGCCTGTGCCTCAAACACCTCAATATCTAACACTATGGCATAGTCTGTTTTCTGGGCCCCCTCTGTAAAAAGGAGCTGCTCTCTGTGTGCCAGGTATACATGGCCTGAGGTAATGTGCCCTTCTGTATGTGTGAGGGATGAGACAGTAGTTTTCCTAGGGATTTAATGCAAAAAATGAGATAAGGAGTAGTTAGTGTTTGGTCAGGGAAGAAGATTTGAGATACTGAGGGCTGGGTATGATTGGAAACTAAGTGTAGTATCTTCTTCTAGTGCCACCTGGGGAGAAAGAACCCAGGAGGGACTAGACCTTGTAAACTTTTACATTAAAAGGTGGGGCATGTTGTGGGAAGAGAAGACAGCGGTATGTGACCCAAAAGTTAGTTTTTGATTTTGTGAATGAGGAGCTGGACAACTGCTAAAGCACATATTCAGGGTGCCAATCCTGGGTGGTAAGGTCAATTTTTTGACAGCTATGCCACAGGTAAAAGGGAGGGTCCCAGTTGGTTGCCGAGGACCCCAAGGGCATACTCCTCCTTTTCTGTTACATGGAGGGAAAAAAGGACTGGTTAGGTATGGAAGGTGTAGTGCCAGGAGCTGTTGGAGTTTCTAAAAGGGCTTGGTCATGGGAGTGAGAAGAGGTTCATGTGAGGGGCCAAGGGTTGCTTCATATAGAGGATGGGTGAGGAGGGAAAAGGAAGGGATTCAGGAACATAAGAAGAGAGCTATTTCCAGGAATGATAAAATGTCCTCTTTGTTAGAGGAGACTGATTAGATATTTCATACCTAAGGTAATGGCATTATGGTTTGGGGAAATGGTTAGTTCCAACTTGGTGACCCCAAGGGTGGACAATTAGGCCTTAAATGTTGAGAGTCTGTAGCTCTGGCTGGTCAAGAAATTTAAAAGAGTGGAAGTCTCAGTTTGGCTAATTTGTAGGGACAGATTGCAGTGGAAAGGTCATCTACATACTATGTAAGTTTATATGTGGGGAGAGACAAAGAGAGTAGATCAGAGGCCAGAGCCTGACCAAATATGTATGGGCTGTCCCAAACTCCTGGGTGAAGGCAAAAGTGTTTTGTGACTGGATGTTGAGGGAGATAGATAAGAAGGCATTCCTGAGGTCCAGGACTAAGGAATGGGAGGTCCCTGAGAGGATAGTGGAATGCAGATATAAGGGTTAGCTATGATGGGGTAGAGTGGGACCACTGTAGAGTTGATGAGATGGAGATCTTGAATAAGCAGTAGGACCATTGGGCTGCTAACTGGAAGTATAGGGTGTTAAAGGGGGAAGACATAGGGTGAAGTTTTTTTTTTTCCTTAGGTGGTCAGAGATGATAGACTTAAGTTCCATGAAGCTCCAGAACAAGAGTGGGTACTAGGCTTGGGTGATATACTGGGTAGGGGCAGATGATGACAGGGGAATGGTGTTAGTAACAGAGGGGTTTTGAGTATCCCAGACTTAGGAGTCCACTTGAAATGCTGACAAAGGAAATGTTAAAAACTTGGGTTTACTAGATATATACAGATATATTTCAAATGGATAGATATTCTTCAAACCTTTCAGAGACCTTCAGAGTATGACATTTAAAATGGTTTACTAGGGGTTTTGATGACAGTGAGATACAACAGCTCCTGGCAACACCAATTACTTCAGAGAGGAAGATGGGCATCAAAGAAACTTATTATGGAATTTGCCTTTGACATGGCAAGACTAGCCACTTGGACAAGAAACTGCTCTTGCCTGGACTGTTTGACTGTATGCTGTATAATCTGAACATACAAGATCCATAGGAAAGTGACAGTTGAATTTGAAAAACCATGTTCGGACAATCCTACAGGGTTCCTACTTCATGGAAGAGTCTGCCAGACATTCTGCAGGACACAGAGAAAAATGCCTGACAAACTGCCAATATTGGTGGGCAGTTTCAAATTTCCTGCTTTGATGAGAAGTCTGCCAGACACACAATGGCCTATGGGCTGAAGATGGATGCTCCAGTGTTACAGCGAAACTTTGAGTGATGGTCCAGGCAGCAAGTTGTCTCTGTCAATTCTAGAGTTTATATATTATCCTTGTGAGGCCTTGGATAGAGTTGAAGACAGATAGTTATGGTTATGATTTCCCTTAATTATGATAAAAGTTAAGTTACATAAAAAAACTTTAGATTCACAAAGATAGGATAAATGTTAGAATATTTTCTTTAAATTTTGCCAAATAACTAAATATTGTTAACTATAGTTCTTGCTTGATAACTGTTTTGTTATATATAATTTCACTATGTTAAAATTAAACCCTTTCTTTTTATTTAGACAGAAAGGAGGAGATGATGGTGATGTCCTTCTGTACATATGTTTATCTTATTGATTGATGAATAAAACACTGATTGGCCAGTAGAGGCAGGAAGACAGGTGGGGCTAGGAGACAATGAGAATTCTGGGGGAGAGGCAAGAGAAGCAGTGGTGGGATGCTGTGTAGAGACTGGGAAGACAGGATGTACCAGGCATTCTCTGGTAAGATAAGTCCATGTATAAATACATAGATTAGTAGTCATAGGTTAATAATTAAAAGAGCACTAGCACATAAGAAGCCCTAGCCATTGACCAACAATTTTATAATTAATACAGCATACATGTGTTTATTTGGGGATGAAGCAGCTGTGGGACCAGCTAGGAAAGAAACTCAAGCAATAAGCCCCCGCTAGTATGCTGTGTTAGTTTGGTGGACGTTGTCTGCATGTGCTCTAGTCTGATCTCAAACTCACCTGTGCTCTTCTTGAAGTAGGTTGTTAGTTAGAATCATGTATATGCCATAGAAGATGAGTCTGTGAGATTGGATATTATATTGGAATTTTTTCATGAAACTAGAGGAGTTAGAGGCATAAGGCCTCAGCTTCCTTTTCTATTTGAGATGGTTCACTTAATGAAAAGGGGATGTGTACTTTGACCAAGTAGACAGACCATCTACCCCAGCAACCTCCTACAAAGCAAGAATGGAATTCAGTGAGGCCTGGTAGAGACAGAGGGGACTGCACTGCACAGCAGGAGCTAGTAGAAGAGGGACTACAAGCTGCTGCTGGAGTGAAGCATGTGAGAGAGTGGGGTGGGTAGAACAGCCATTGCTGGACAGGTAGAAGAGGATGAAGGAGCCAGAGGAGGAGGAGGAGCTGTGTGTTGTGGCCAGTAAGGAGTGGGCTCATTAGCAGGGTCAAGAGTAGTGGATGTTTCCTCTGGTTTAGACTTCATAGTTCTCAGGAGCTGAGTTGGGAGAACAGGAAGAATATAGGGAAGGCATGGAATGAGGGGGACCTCCTCCCATTTACCTGACTATTGGCAGAAGTTATAAAGGTCCAATATAATATTGGGATCTAGGGTGCTTGTAGGTAACCATTTGGATAAACTATGGGGTACTCCAGCCAGATTCGACTGCAAAGGCAGAAGTGCTTTGAGTCAGATGCTAAGGCTAGAGGTCTGAGGTTCTACAAAAGGCATCATATTGGGGAGCTTGGAGGTACAATCAAGGATGCAGTTTCCATGGGTGAGGTATGGGGATAAGGTTCAAAGCCTGAAAGCCTAAGATGTCCTGGGGATTTGGAGATAACCAGATTCAGTGGGCATAAGCTGTCCAGTGAGTCTCATGCACTTGGCATGATGCACTTTAGCTAAAGGTTAAAAGCCCAAGGAGACACAGTCATCTGGTGCCAAGGCTTGTAAAATATTACAGAAAATGAATACCACATTCAAAAGACCAAGGGAAGTGGCCAGATGTGGCTGTTGTCAAAGAGGATCAACCATAGCCTTAAAGAACATGAGTGGAGATTCCTCCACCTCCAAGAATATCAGAGGGGTGCTGGTGCTTGACTGTCACTCCCATGGATCCATGGAAGCATTTATGTCAACAAGGAGGGGGAGTTACCAACCTCAGTATTGGTTAGCCAGAGGACATGAGCCTGTTGCAGGTGAGGTGGGTACAGAGTCTCGGTGCACCTCAGACAAGGAATGAGAGCAGGAGAGCATCCCAGAGTCATGGCAACACACACTCAAACCATGCAACAGGTCCCATATGACAAGTTTACTGAAGGGGGGCATACCTAGGCAGCCTCTGATTGAGAGTGGAAGAAAAAGAGGGTGGGGAGAGAAAGTGCTTGCTTTCTTTTATAAAGGGATAAAGTACATGTGCATAGGGAGAGTTCATGTCTAGTAGTGGGTATAGAAACAGTGCAGTGTGATATCTTGGCAGCTGGTGGTGACGTATCCTGTTGTCACTTGGTCCCTGAGCATAGGCTGGTGGAAATGCCTGAATGCTAATAACATCCACCAGTGTATTTCCTCTAACCACTGCCTCCTCTCAGTTTCCTATCAGTAAAGCCTACCCAACTACTACAGACCATGAGTTGTCATTGTTTAATGTAGTATAGCAGCAAGGAAGCCAGCTGATCAACAGGTAATTTAACAGTAAAATTCCATTTTGTAGACCATTTTTGAGTTATTCTTGGGAACTGTTTGATGATTAGATTCCTCTAGAAAACTTATCTTCATTTTCTTGGAGTCTTGGGCTTTTGGAGTCAATGCTCCTGTTGAATTGAAATATAAAAGGGAAGACTATGCAGACAAGAAGGTTCTTTGAGATGCTATCTTCATATATCCTTGATACAACAACAATTAATAGATATGGAACAGGCATTTCGAATTAAAGCATACTGAATGTTTGGACCTTTACATGTCCAGTGCTTGAATGTCAACATTGTCAAGTTGGCAGGTTTGGATGACACAGAGCTCTAAAGCAAACCAACTCCTAGAGAATCATTCCACAGAGAGTCAACACCCATCAAGTATCCCAATAGCTGAGAATGGGGAAGTATTTATGCTCTTGTCCTAAAAAAGGGCTGAGGGACACTAAAGATGTTGGATATAGCAGATAACACTCTATGCTAGGCATTGCATAATTGGGAAATCCAAGAAACATAAGAAGATGAAAGTTGCTCGTGGATCTCACCAGGTTTCCCTTCTAGCAATATTTGTGTTTCTTTTCTTCCCTCCTTTTAAAAACTTGGGTATTTATATTTTCTGTATATTTGAAACTTTGTCCAAAACTCTATACAGCATATATCGCTGCCTCATATAATATGCATGAAGTAATTCTTTATATTAATAAAACAACTTTATATTTTTAAATTTAGCATCTGTAAATATTTTATCATAGATTTAAAAGTGACATTGTGACATTAAGGACATGACCCTGTAGTATGAAGACTTTTTTTTTGCTGTTTTTTAGAAACAGGATCTCTCTGTATCTTTTGAAGCCTGTCCTACAACTCACTCTGTAGACAAGACTAGCCTCAAATTCACAGAGTTCAGCCTGTCTCTGACTCCAGAGTCCTAGGATTAAATACATGCACCACTACCACCCAACTTGAAGAATATTTTTATTGCAGATACACCGCAGAAAACAAGCAGAGGTTAGAGTCCTGGCTGAACATGTCTGGCTAACTAAACAAGATGATGAGAGCAGAAAGTTGAAGGGAAAGCTAGAGAGGAGCCACCAACCAGAGAGACAGCCTAAGTCAAAATGGTCGACTTATACAGGAATACAACTTGGGGAAAAATAGCAGAAGCCCCAGTCCCTGAGAGTGAGAGGGTTAGGGTAGAGGGCAAGAGGAGAAGCTCTAACAGGAGCTACAGGGCCTGAGGCATGTTGGAACAGCTAGCCAGCAATGACTTTGATATGTCAATAGGAATTTCAGTTAGCCATTTGCCCAGGCTTCTGTGGGTAGCAATCATGTGCAAAAGTTTTCTCTAAGTTGTACTTTCTTATATTTTACATATAATGTTATCAATACAAATATAAATTACTGATCTATAACCGAAATGCATCTTAAGTTGGTAAATAAACCTTTATTACAGAGTCTGTATTTTACTTTATACAATTCCAGAACATAATTATGAAGGGGGGAATCACAGCCAGGCAGTTTGTGATCGCAGATGTCTATTTTTAATTCTTCCAATTACCAGCAGTATGGTTTTAGAATTAGTCAAATTTGCTTATGTAAGATTTTACATCAGCAAGTATGTAGACCCAGCCTTTTCCCTCACAGCTTTCTTGGGAAAACCCTAAAAACTAGTAAACGTGGGCTGTATCATTTTGTAGTGACATCATGTCTGGTGTAGGACAATAACACAGTGGGTAGAAATAAGAACCAAATTGAATGCCATTTCCTCTCCTTTCACACTGTATCACAGCTTGCATTGTTTCAGGAACATGAACATTTGCAAAAGCTAAGGAATATGCAACTCATTAGTTTGCTGCAAAACAGATAGTGTCAGTGTTTGCATAGCAACCAGAAGCCACATGGAGAAGAACAGGCTGCAGCTATGGTCCAGGTGCTTGCTGATATTCACAATGTCACAGAACATCTGCAGCTTGACTGAATCTCCCATTCATCACAACGATGTTTCCTTGTATAACTGACATGAAAAGAATTATGCCATATCTAGTCTTGCAAATTTACATTACATATCTGTCTTGATTAGGGACATCCCATTTTGACAGCAGGGGCATTCATAAAAGCAGTAAGGCTGCAACCAATTTCAGGCTAAATAGTTTCTCATTCTGTTGCAAACTAACCAAAGAAGTCTGGCAGCACAATACTCTGAACTCTACTTGGTGAGTGCTTTTTGTTTCATCTTAAGTGATTTTTTTGTTTTGTTTTTTCATTTTTATTGTAGTTTGGTTTTGTTTTTTCTTTCATGCCATGGTTTTTCAATAAAGAAAAAACAGTCACTGCAATTAGTATTGAGAAATGCAAAAGATCCATGTTTCTTTAACTAGTGTCTGAGAATAAGACTGGATCCCCTCACAGTCTGTGTAGCCAAGGAGTAGAAATCTCGGAACCTTAAAATGAAATTTAAATTAACACATGCAGACTCTAGACTAGGTATGGCTACAAAACATTTAGGTGACTCCTTTTTCCTAACTCCCAAGCACCTAGAGTGGAAGGAAGAGAGTCAGCACTAATGGACAGGTGATTGTACTGGGGGATTTGGGTTGTTGTGTGTTTGTTTTAACTAATTTATTGTAGTTTACTGTCAATCACAAATTTAACAGGACATTCTTTCTTTTGAGGATTATTACTTCTAGACATGTTGTTGTGTGAGGGCCAAACATCTGCTTTAAGTTTAAATTACTGTCCATAAGAGATCTAGAAAATAAAAGAGCCTCTAATCTGAAAGCCCCATGCATCCAAGGACAGATAACCTCCTGGAATACTGGGGGCTGTTGTACATGTAAGCTGTGTGTTTTCAGTTCAGTAAACAAGGTTGGTTGTCCCAACTGCACAGGATGTGTTTGGTCACATGTGGGAAGAAGGTAAGAAGGCAGGAAGTATGTCAGGTCGCACACTTGCTCCTACTGGGTGAAGGTAGAAATTTCATAGCCTTGTGGGTTTTTTCCTTTATAGGCACCTGACTAGCAAAATTTGTGGCCATTTTCTTGGAATCTTGAGTATGGACCTGGCCATTGTCCGTTGCCCTGGAAAGTATCTAACAAAGCTTGCTTCACATTTGGCTCTAAAATAGTAGTGGTGGTCTTATTCTCTCCCAGTGGGATTAACAGTAAATATAAGTTATATAGTGTACATATAATAATAACTTCAAACTCAATATAATACCACCTTAAGCTTTGTTTCTCTGCCTGTACTTGTATATTTGCTGAAAGACCAAGGATATGCAAAATGTGCACAAAAAATAGCCCCTAGTACTTGTTTTTTTCCATATCCCTTTTCATGCCTCAACTCCTGAAATATGACTTCTCCTCTCACATGTTCACTGAACTTTCTCTTGCCAAGGTCAGTGATAGCCTCTTTGTTGATAAATACAATAGACAGCCAGTCCAATAGATATTTGTCCTCTTGGCAGCAGTTTATACTGCTAAGTAGCATCTTCCAAAAGTCTCCTCCTAGGCCTCTGAGATACAGCACTATCTGTGTTTCCTATTTTGAATGTGTGAGTTTTTTCCCCTGGTATAAAGAAGGATATTATTATCTGTTATACGTGAAGGTGGGAGGAAAGGAGAGGATGGGCAATGGTGAGTTAAAACCATGCCTTTTAGGCAAAGGGTATATTCCCATGAGAAAGAATGGGATAACCAAGATAGGATTTTTTTATTTTTCATTTTCACACAGGAGTTCTTACATCTTTGTTTAACTTCATATGCTCTCTGACATGTTCTACTTCACAGCATACTTTAAAACCATGTTAGCATTTAAGTAAGCAGGTTTGCATAGTTACAGCACAGTATCTACTAATACATCAATATTTTACCAGCTTCACAACATGGCACTCATCATTTTTCTTTTGGTTGTGATGGCTTCAAGGGAAATCAAGAATAGGAGATGAAATTAGAGGTATTATTTTTACAGTGGCAGAATGACTTACTTGGAACATTTTTCTTCAGAAAATACTCTTTTTTAACCATGCTGACCTCTCTCTGAGAAAGTAGCAAGCATTGGAATGTGCAAAAATGTGAAGATAACTTAGGCTTTTTTAAAAAAATCTTTGTCTCAAAAGATTGTCATAGATTCTTGCTATGTTGTTTCATGGATTCTGAACTTTATTACATAGAATATCATCAGCACAGAAAAAAGCTAGCAAGGCCTTTAGTCACAAGAATAGATACCTGTGACCAAAGCTACTCAGCACCTCCTTTAGGGTCTTCAGAGCAGACACTGTCAATTTTTGTAATTACATTCCTTAAATACTGAATTAACATGGACAATGGAGTAAAGAGTCACTAAACATGTCCATTCAGGCAATACTTTTTGTCTCATCTATTACTGACCTACATGAGAGTGGCTAGTAAGTAACTAAAGTAGGACTGATCTGTTTAATTTTATTTCTTTTCCCTCTCTGCTTACAAGAAGGACATTAACTAGCAATTAGTTGACTCAGCCTCAGAAAGAGAATATGGGTGAGAAGGAAGCATGTGGCCAAGTTCAGTTGAGACAAGACAGACTCTCTTGAGTCACAAGGCATTAGTTATTTCTTTCTGGAGGACTCTGTAATTCTATCTGGAGAGTATGAGAACATAACTACAAGGAACCAAAACACATGTTGTTTTGGATGCAGCTGGGGATAGTTTACTGTATTTCCTGATATTCTTGGGTTCGGGGCCAGACCCTACAATGAGCCCAACTTGAGTTTAGTGTGAGGCATCTGGGTTGTAAGTACACAGCCTTCTACAAACATCTTCTATGCCTACACTTCAGACAATTCTAACAGATGTAGCCCCAATCTATTTTCCAATACACTCATATAAAACCCCAAACAGGCAGGATAAAACTGCATTTACAGCCAAGAATTATATTTTAAACCTTATTTCTCCAAGATACATATTTTAATTAGCAAAGATGCTTATTTACAAAATAAAAGATTTTTATGTAAGCATTTCTTCCTGAACACATTGCATTTCTAAGTCAGGTCTTGCCAAAAGTGAGGTCTGCAATATGTCAAAATATTCTATTACAGTCCTCGGGATCTTACTGTCTAGATTACTAGGAACAGACTGGATGTTGGGAATTGTGGCAAATAGCTAGACTCTTTTATCACATTTGTCTTGTAGTATAAATGAAATGATATGGTAATGAAGCATAACTCCTCTGTTAACTCAATGATGTAAAGGATACTCAAAGACAGAAGCAACACAGAAAATTGAGACTCTTAGGAAATCTATGTATCCACTAATCTTATGTTCTTTTGTTCCAATTAAATGTCATATCCTTTCTATCACCTCACAGAAGACTCTAACGCTTGGTGGCATAAATAATAATAGAAGCTAAATGACCCAGAGTGGACAGGTGGGTTCTGGAGTTTCTGCAGTGTGTGTATATGGGGAAGGTACAAAAATAAAATAAAAGTGAAACATTTATTTCAGAACATAATCATCTCCAGCTCCAGATCAGCCAGGTATTTACTGCCTTCAAGTATTTGCCATGTAACTACCTCCAACCACATAATTTTATTGATTTCTCATAATGACTTTATGTGGTACTTTTACTACCCTGCTTCAGAAAAAAAAACATAGAAAAATGGTAGATGTGTTCCTGATGTGAATGACCTTCTGTATACTGCCAGGATGTGTTGCTTTCATTGGTTGATGAATAAAGTTGCTTTGGCCTACGACAGGGTAAAATATAGCTAGGCAGGCTATCCAAGCAGAGACACAGGGAGAAAGAAGAGGAGTTGAAATGCCAGCCAGTCACTGAGGAAGCAAGACATGTAGAAAATGAGGTAACAACACCGAAGCCATGTTGCAATATATAAATTAATAGAAATGGGTTAATTTAAGATCTAAGAGGTAGCTAATAATAAGCCTGAGCCATCCTCCAAAAAAGAGTGTTCTGTAATGCATAAGCAAAGCCAAGGACAGCTTCCTGGTTATATCTCTCATGCAGAGATGCCAAGGCATTTGGGCTTGAGCATACTATGGTGGATTCCTACTTTGGTACACGGAGGTGTCTCTTTGCCACTCAGTATGATACATGGAGGATTTAGTTTTTACTCATACAGACATAAAGGTTTTCTGGGCAGCATGCTATAATCTGCTTGGTGGTGGTATGGACCCACTGATTCCCAGAGTTTGGGTGGTGAGCATGGCTCCCAGAGCTGGCAGTGAATGTAGCTCTGGATAGTGAAAATCAGAACAGGGAAGAATCAATGGCCTGAGTGGCCACTCTGGTCCTAGCCACACATGCTTGGCAGTTTAAAGCAGTGATTTGAAAAAAAAAATCATTACAGATACACAGTAAAAACAGATTCAGACAAAAAGAAACCTCCACATGAGTCACAGTGGGTGTAAAAAATGTATGTAGCCTTGGGAGAGATAGAAAAAATATTCAGTCACAAAATAAATATATAATTTTAAAAATAAAAAAGTCTTTACAGATACAATAAAAGAAAAAAAGCCACATAAAGATGGGAAATACACAGGAAGTCTGTACCCTGTATGTCATTGTGTTGATTTTGAATTTTTTAATGGCTGATGGCAAGAGACAGCTGCTAGGAGACATGGGATTCAAAGAGAAACTGATAAAATATACCAACATAAAGTTTTTAAAATGCCTTCATTTTAAAATTGTAAAATGGAACTTGAAAGATGCATTACTTTGGAAAAGTGGGTTTGCTTTTGTTTCCAGAGAAAACAAAAGGCTGTGGATTTGTTCCAGGGTTAAGATGACTAGCTTTGATCAAGGGAAACCTCCTAAACTTTGACAGGTGATCTCTAGCAATGAAGGTTACCACTGGCCCTCCTGGTACTTGGTCATTATCTCAAAATTTAATCAGGGACTGTAAAGATACTTCATCCACACACAGCAGGAAGCAGTTTGGAGAAAACAATGGCCACATTCCCAAGAGTTTGGGTGTATGGATGATCTTTGGTTATTTGGTAGGTTATGGATATTTGTTATATTTAGGGTAAAATAGGATAAAGAGATGACTATTAATATCAGTTATTTTTCATTGGCATGGATTTTGGTATAGGGATACAAATTTAAAGTCATTTTGTTACACTGTATATATGTTTCTGTTCTTATTAAAAGATGTTTGTATATTGATACAAACTTTAGGTCAATTTTGTTATACTATATGCATATTTCTACTCTTGTTTGAGGTATTGTATTTATGCAGCTCAATTAAAATGTAATATATAGTTAAGAAATACAAATTAATACTCATCCATAATAGTTAAATATATAATCATGTTAGGTTTTTTTAATTATACAGAAATTTCAGATGAATAGGTAATCTTGAAACACTTTAAAGAGCCCCAGAACATGGAATTTAACACGTTTTAAAAACTTTTCTCCACAGTGAGACACATCTGCTCCTGGAAGCACCAAGTACTTCAAGAGGATGATGGCCATTGAAGAAGCTCCTTACAGAGTTTGCCTTTGACATGGCAAGACTAGCCATTTGGGTAAGAAACTGCTCTTGACTGAACTGCTTGACTGTATGCTGTACAAACTGGACCTGCAGGACTCACAGGAAAATGACTGCTGAACTTGCTGTACCAAGATGGAACAGTCCTACAGGATTTCTGCTTCATGGAAGAGTCTGACAGAGATTCTGCAGAACACATAAGAAAATGACTGATGGATGTGAGAGCGATCTGGCTGCAGCATCTGTCATTGATCGTCAGGATTGATTCGCCTGATCAGGCTGGCTAGTCGGGTGTCCCCTCCCTCCCTCACCACTCCATGTACATCGCTCCCAAAGGTGCATGCTCAGTCGAAGAGGACGACCTTCCCCGAATAGAGGAGGATGGATCTTTGGTCAAGCGTATACGAGTAGTGCCACTCCCCTGCTAGAACCTCCAAAAAAATTCTCAAGAAAATGACTGACAATCTGCCAATATAGGAAGGACAGTTTTAAATTTCCTGCTACACTGAGATATCTGCCAGATACTGTAGGAGTGTAGGCTGAAGATGAATGGCCCAAAGTTACAGAAGAATTCTGAGTGTCTGTCCAGGCAGCCAGATGTCTCTGTCATTTCTAGAGTATTGGAAGCTTCTCACAATGCATTTCTCATTTACTCAGGTAACATTTTATCCTCCTGGGGTCTTTGATGGAGTTGAAAACTAGATAGTTATAATTACAGTTTTCCTTAGTTATTACAAACGATAAGTTAGATATAAAACTTCAGACTCATCCAGACCAGGCTGATGAAACCCACAGAAACAGCTGACCTGAATAACGGGGAGCTCTTGGTCCCCAGATTGATAGCTGGACCAATCCAGATCCCAGGAACATGGGTGTCAGTGAGGAGACCTTGGAAATCTATGGGACCTCCTGTAGTTCAGTTCTTATCCCTATCATAGGTGTGGACTTTGGGAGCCCATTCCACATAGAGGGATATTCCCTGAGTCAAGACACATGGGGGTGGGCCTAGGCCCTATCCCAAAGGATATGATAGACTCTGATGACCACCCCCTATGGATGGTCTCACCCTCCCTGGATATTTTGTGTTAGGGATTTGTTGGACTTAAGATTTTCTTTGGTCGATGAATCTGTTTCTCCTAGTGTATCTTCAACACCTGAGATTCTCTCTTCCATCTCTTTTATTCTGTTGGTTATGCTTTCATCTGTAGTTCCTGATCATTTACCCATCTTTTCTAATTCTAGCATTCCCCCAGACTGTGTTTTTTATTGTGTCTATCTCGGCTTTCAAATCTTGCACTGTTTGAATTGTTTCTTGCAATTTTTGGGTTGTCTTTTCTTCCATTTCTTTGAAGGATTTTCCTATTTCTTCTCTTAGGGTCTTTATTATCTTCATGAAGTTGTTTTTAAGGTTGTTCTCTTCTACTTCATCTGTGTTGGAATATTCAAGTCTTGCTGGTATAGCGTCCCTAGACTCTGGAGTTTCATTTTTTTTTCTGTTGTTGAACATATTATTATATTATCATCTTCCCATCTCTTCTTCCAGTGGGTGCAAGAGGGTCTAATACTCTGATGGGTCTCATGGTGGGTGCAGGTGTGTCTGAAGCACTCCTTCTCTGGGTGGGTGGGACCTAGACTAGCACAGTGATGTCAGCATACTTACAGTTGCTTGGTCCTCAGGGGTGGAGTCAACCTGCCTGCAGACGCCAGACAGCAGTTCCCATAGTGGGCAAGTGGAAGTTGGGCCCAAAGCAGGGGCCAAAACTCACCTCTACCCTGATTGGGGTGGGAGTAGCCCAGTGATCTCAGCAGACACATGGTAGCATGATCTTCAAGGGTCGAGTTTACCTGTGGTTTCTTGGTCCTCAGAGGCAGAGTAGACCTGCCTACAGACCCCAGGACAGGAGTTCCCAGAGTTGGCAGTTCTAAGCTTCCTTTTTGATTAAAAGGAAAGGGAGAAATGATGTGGGATGCCCTTCTGTACATTGCAAATATGTATTGCTTTTATTGGTTGATGAATAAAGCTGTTTTGGCCTACGGCAGGGCAGAATATACCTAGGCAAGAAATCCAAGCAGAGATACAGGACAAAAGCAGGTGGAGTAAAGGAGACACCAGCCAGTTGCCAATGAAACAAGACATGTAGAAAATGAGGTAGTGCCATAGCCATGTGGAAATACATAAATTAATTAAGTGAGTTAATTAAAGATGCAAGAGCTACCTAATAATAAGCCTGAGTCATCAGCCAAATAATTATAATTAATGTTAAACTTCTGTTTATTTTATAAGTGGCTGAGGGACTGGTAGGTGGGACAGAAAAGCTCCGGTTACAGTGTTCCACAATAGTATTCATTTGGTGTGAGATGAGTAATCATTCATAAAATCAAATTTTCACTTTTCTCCCCCCTCCTTCCTAACAACTTGCACTCTCTAAGTGATCAGTGGGAAGATGGGACATCATAATGAAATGCTGTAGAGCAGTGGTTCTCAGCCTAACACTGTGACTCTTTAACACAGTTCCTCAAGTCATGGTTACCCTCAACCATAAAATGACTTTGTTACTGCTACAAATTATAATCTCGTATTCAAAACATCTCATATGTGATCTCCAAAGTGGCCACAACACACAGGTTAGGAACCTTTGCTGAAAGCACTTATAAGCCACATAAAGTCATGGTCTAGAGACAGTACTTACTAGAGACCACTATCTGAATGTGCTGAATCTCAGTAGACAGATGGAAAATTGTTGTTCTCCTCTCTGGTACCTACTCCTCCATCAGCTAGCATGCCTTCCTTGCTTCCATCCTTCCTTCCTTCCTTCTTTCTTCCCTTCCTTCCTTCCTTCCTTCCTGCCGGCCTGCCTGCCTGCCAGCTTGCCTGTCTCCTCTTCCTTCCCTTCCTTTCCCTATCCTCTTCTAATCATTCATTACTCCATCTTACCTCCTTCCTTCTCCCTTTCCTTTTTCTCCCCTCTCCCTTCCTTTATCCATCTTTCCTTACTTTTTTATTCTTAAATTTTTGCAGCATTTTTAAGTATAGGTTTAAAACAGTCTTTTGCTAGATAGGACATTTAGGAACAGCTATGAGCAGGAGGAGCTCATGTCAGGGATAGCAAAGAAGCGCTTTCCTGCCTTGGTTCTACAGACTTCTTGCCTATCTTATCATCTCAGGACTCTGCTGTTCAGTCTCAACGAGTAGAGAGCACCTGAAGATAAGGACAGGAGCTGTAATAACAACTGCACATTTTTTAGTTCATGTCCTGTGTCTAATTTCATGGGAATCTTATTGAAGCAGTGAGGAGGGGAAGGCAGCAGAGTACTGACTAAATAAAGGAGATTACACATCTGCCAGAACCCACAGTAGGAAACCTCAACAGCTGGGAACTAATCTGCGAACACAACCTGCCTCAAATCACAATGTTGACAGTGTTTTAAATAGGAAGTAACAAATGAAAGGGATGAACTGGTTGTATTTAGCATCTAGAGATGATGTTTTGATTTAAAATATGAAATTTACTCAATAAATATTTCAAGACAGTAAGTTATTAATAGATTTAGAATATGTATTACATATACATATTACCATAAGGTATTTTTACTGTTTTGACATGTATTATCAAACATTATATGTCTAAATATATTAATATAATATATAATGCAGTTATTATAGGAACTATATAATTATAAATTATTACATCATTATATAATCCTATATAATACTATTTTATATTATAATAATATATTATTATCTAAATTAACACATATATAATATCTATCCAAACAGTAAGAGATTTGATAGATAATGATAGGTAGATATTATATGTTTAGTTTATACACACATACAGATTTGCCTCAATAAGAAACTCTATTTTCAATATACAAGTTATATTTTTATTATTCTTGTCTTTCACTATTTCTTCAACCAGAAAACTATGGCCAACACCTTTAATTACATATAAAGAATGTAGAAGCCTTATTAAAACTCCTAGACACTGGATAAATATCCATCCCAAGACCTTGTTTAGGTCTTTCTTGTTATATCCTCTGGGGTCTACAGAAATCTCAAGTTCTTTGATATTCTGTCTTTTGTTTCTCCTGGAAGATGAATGAGTAATGTCCAGTTTTATGTATAATTTAGTCAATAACCACTGAAAACAACACAGTGTGGAAAACATGTAATTATGTAAGGAAGAAAAGCAGTAATCATTCTGTGCCAAATGCCAAAAGTCTGTTGTTGCAGCACTTTGGGTGGCACACCTAGTAAAGGTCAAACTCACACTATGTCAGGGCCAAGCTGATTCTCAAGCAAGGATCACAAAGAATAGAAGGTTTTCAAATCCAAGAGGCCTTGGCAAAGGTAAAGGTAACCCAGAAAGCCTGCAAATGTCCTCTGTGAGCCCCCAATGCTGTTTCAGTTCTAACAGTGCCAGCAGACTTCTAATTATCAGTGAAATCTTTTCAAAATGTTTTTAATAATTTCATTTTAAATCATTGCACAAGTCCATAAATGGTTCTCATTCCATTGTCTTTGCATCCCTGTAGTGTGGACATGGGACTAATTGTGTGTTCGTGTGTGTGTGTGTGTGTGTGTGTGTGTGTGAATTTGTGTGTTTTTCTTTCTGATGGTCTCAGTGTTCCAGATAAGTTAAGTGGCTTTTCCAATTGGTGAATATATGGGTATGTCTGACTGACACAACTTTAACTTCTGACTTCGAATTCTCTTCTCCTTAGTATATAGAAAACAACATTTTTGCTCCCCATTAAGTATTTTATCTTCTTTTCCATCCTACCTCCAAGCAGTATCAGATTTAGAAATACTAGATAACACTTAGCTTCACTTTCATAATCTGATGAACTCTTATGTAATAACCCTCACCTCTTTGATTTTGATACTTTTTAGAGTCTGTAGAAGTCATTTCTGTGTTTACTGAGAATGTACAAAGAATTACATGTCTGATTCACATGAGGACATCAGCTGAATCCCGTGGGCTGGGCTTTATAGCCATAGCACGGAAAGTTTAGGGAAGGCTAAGTCATTAACTGAAGACCACATGCCAGTCAGTAATAGAGCTGTGATCCTAACTGAGGTGGCCTGCCTCCAGGAGTCACACACTGAATACAGCTGTGGCAGTGATAGAGTGTGTGCAGTGATAGAGCTGCAATCCCAACCCAAGAGGGCTGTCTCCAGGACTCACACGTTGAATATGTCTGTGGCAGCTTAGCCATGTCTGGGTTTGGGTGGATATGAGTTTCTGTTTAGCTAAGTGGAGACAAATCATTCAACGGTAGCATGAACCAATAAATCAAAGTGGGGATGATTTCTTTACAGCCAATGTGTGTAGAAGAAAGGGGTAGCCCGGGTTTTGTAGATTTCTAGAAAAATCTTCTAAATTCATGATCATGAAAGTAATATTAAAAAGGGGAACTATAGAGAAATTCCACAATTCAGGGTTGCCATTTTAAAATATAATTAATCATAACTGTAGAATATTGTGATTTTTAGGTATATTTTGTTCTCATACTTTTCCATCTCCCCTGTAGTGTGTCTGGGATGATCTCTTGAGAGGCATGTTTTAGGGAAGTATCTGAAATAGACCTCCATTTTAACAAAAGTAAAGCCTTGTTGGTGGCCACCACATTTCTATATAGACTTAGACCTTCTATATAGACTTAGACCTGATTTTTCTACCTCTTCCCCTTTCCATATTCATGCTTGACCTTATCATATTTTATGCATTTGTTGCCATACTCTGACCAGAGATTTAGAAGAATCTGTAAGGCTCATAGCAACAAGGATGACGCCAGCCTGCCCCAGCAGCTCCTCTAGATGAAATCCATAGTCTCCATATATATGTGTGTGTGTGTGTGTGTGTGTGTGTGTGTGTGTGTGTGTGTGTGTGTGTGTGTGTTTTCAGGGATGACCATGTGATATTGGAAAACCACTGGTGTACTCTTTCCTGTTACTGAGCAGGTTAGCTTTAGGAATATACATACATAATACATTCATACATATGCAAATAACTATTTATTTAAAAAGAAGCCATTAATTTGAAAGAGAACAAGGGAGAGTATGTGAGAGGATTTGGAAGAAAAAATAGAAGGGAGAAATCATTAATGTACTTGGATGTTTTTATCTGTCTTGCCTGGTCCTACAGGACCAGTTTCTCTCCTGCCCACCCAGTCCCTACAGCCACTTATAAAATAACACTCTGAGGCATAATAGTAAAAATAATTGTCTGGCCATTGGCTCAGACCTATTTCTGGCTAGGTCTCTCTTATAAATTAACCCATCTCTATTCATCTGTATATTGCCACAAGGCTGTGACTTACTGGTAATGCTCCAGCATGTTACTCCTTCAATGGCTACATGGTGTCTCCCTGACTCTGCCTTCTTTCTCTCCACAACTCTGTTTGGATTGCCTGCCTAGCTATATATTGCCTAGCCATTGGTCTTGCAGCTTTATTCATCAACCAATAAAAGCAACACATATTCACAGAATACAGGACATCCTATATCAGATGAAAATATATTATAATATCAAAATGAATGAAGAAAGATGTAGAAAAATCAAGACAAAAAAGGCTATGTGACAAAAAGTTTTGGGACACTACTAGTGCCTAACACACAGGCCCTAATGAAGGCTGTGCCATTATTCCATACTTAGACAGCAATGTATGCATTGACCTCTTTTAATGAAATGAGCTCTGTTTCCAATCTCTATATTAGTCATACTGTTTTGTATTGTAATATTTTGAAGACATATGTTAATGGCTTGTCTATAAAGCTCCTGAGCATCTAGTTGTATTTAGGTGTTTTAATCCCTTTTGGCTACTATACTAATAATATTATATACTGGGTAGACTGTAAACTACAAAAATGTATTTCTTATCATTCTGGGGTCTGGGAGATCCAAATCAAGACATTAGCAAATTCTATGCTAGGAGACTAACTTTCCTGGTTCATAGAATGGTGCTATGCTATTGTATCTTCAAATGATGAAAAGAACAAGGCAGATCTCTGTGGCTCCTTTTATTAATGTACTAGTCACTTCACAATGACTGTATACCATGACCTAGTCACTTCCTATGTTTGCTTTCTATTGATAACAAAATTTCTTATAAAATAATTTCAAAAGGAAAAACAATTGTCTTTTACCTCACAGAAAACTGTTTTAATCCATGGTCAGTTTGCATCATGTGTCTTAGACACATAGTGATCCAGAATATAATGGGCAGGGACCACATGGTCAAGGTGGTCTATTCACCTCACATCACCTACTACTCAAGAGAGAAGAGGTCAGGATCAAAAATCTCCTTCATAGACACAGCTTCAGTGACCAAGTTTCCTACTACTGGGGCCCATTTCTTCAGTTCTCACTGCCTCCCAGTAGCACTCTAGGCTGGTGAACAAGACTTCAATACATTAGCCTTTGGAGAGGATTATAAATTAAACTACAGCCTATCCCAAAGCTCACATTCAAACACAAACACATTAAGAACTAGAATGTTTAAATAGGAATTTGAGTATATACCTCTATACCATACAACCTGGGTCCTAGACTAGGCAGTGTGCTTTTGACACTGTTAATGATGCATTAATCCCCTTAGCTATTTAGGTCAGAAAAGTAGATATTTTTAGATGCATATGTTTAGAATTTGGAAATTCTGGGGCTCCAGCTCTGGGACCTGAAAAGAAGTAAAACCAAATGCTACAATAAAATTGTAAAGTTGTACATTATAAATCAGTAAATAGGAGTGTCTACCATGAGTCAATTGTTTAAATTTTTAAAAAGCCTTTTCTTTATTGAAAATAGATTCTTCTGTTATCTTCCCAGCTGCCCTTCCACCTTGCCTCTCCCCCAGGTCCACTCTCCCTCTGTCTTCCTTAAGAAAAGATCAAACATTGAAGAGACAACAAGCAAGGATGACAAAACAAAATACAATCAGACAAGTCAAAAGCCCTCACACTGAGGCTGAACAAGGTAACCCAATAGAAAAAGTCCCAAATGTAGTCAAATGACTCAAAGATACAGCTCCTCCCACAGTTAGGAGTCCCATAAAACACCAAGCTAACAGCCATGACATACACACAGAGGACATACCTGTTGCAGGCCCCTGCAGACCCCATGCTTGGTGCTTCAATCTCTGTGAGCTCATAAGAGCCCTGCTTAGTTGATTTAGTGGACCCTCTTCTCCTGGTGTCTTCCATCTTATAATGTTTCTTCCCCTTTCTCTCTTTCTGTTTCTCTCTCTCTCTCTCTCTCTCTCTCTCTCTCTCTCTCTCTCTCTCTCATGTCTGACTATGGGTCTCTGTATTTGCTCCATCCACTGCCAGAGGAAGCCTCTCTGATAACAACTGAACAAGGCACGAATCTATAAGTATAGCAGGATATCATTAGAAATATGTCTTTTTATTTTTAAGACCAGTCGTGTTTGCTTCTACCCAGGCCTCTGGGCTGTCTAATTACCAATTCCTGGATATCAGAGCAGAGTTGAGCACAGGCTCCCTCTCATGGGTGGGCCTCAGTTAAATCAGATAGAAGTTGGCTACTCCTTCAAGTTCTGTGCTATCATTGCCCAGGAACATTTTACAGGCAGGATAGATTGTAGGTCAAAGGTTTTATGGCTGGGTCATTGTCCGCATTTGTCTTTTGGTAGACTGAAGATTATATTCTCACACCAAAGAGACCAGAACATTAGGGTGAAAGGTCCATGTAGACATCAGTTAAATTTCCTCATGTTTAATGAGTTGTATGGATTTTGTCCTCAGCAATGGGACCCTGCTTTCAGTTTGAAGAGAGCAACCATGTCTCCTAGCATCTTCACAGGACCACCTCAGCCAACAACTCAAACACCTGCAACCCAGTCCCACAACAGGAAGCCTTATCTGGTAACAAAAACAAATGGTCATTTCAGACTCCATATCCCCATTACTAAGAGTTCTCATTAAGATCATCCTTATAGATTCCATGAAGTTTCCACTGTACTAGGTTTCTACACCATTCCCCAAATGCTCCCCAATCCCAGCCTTCTCTCCTCACATTCTCTCCCTCTGTTCTACTCCCCCAATTGCTCCCTCTCATTCCTGTCCTCACCCCATATCCAGTCAACCTGCAAAACCTATTCTATTTCCCCTTCCCAGGGAGATTCCTGTGCCTTGCCACTCCCCAGAGCACTCCTCTTTGCCTGACCTCTCTGGGTCTGTGGATTGTACTTTGGTTACCATTTCCTTAACAACTAATATCCATTTATTAGTACATGCCATATTTATCATTCTGGGATGATCTTTTCTAATTCCATTCATTTGCCTGCAAATTTAATGATGTGATTTTTTAAAAACAACCGAGTAATGGCGATATGGTAGATAAATTCTCAATTTTCTGAGGAACCTTTATATTGACTTTCATAGTAACTGTAAGTTTGCACTCCGGCCAGCAAAGGAGAAGTATTTCCCTTGCTTCACATTCTCACCAGCATGAGCTGTCACTTGTGTTTTGGATCTTAGTCATTTTGGCAGGTATAAGATTTGATTTTCATTTTCCAGATCTACAAGGATGTTGAACATTTCTTTGTTTCTCTGCTATTGAGATGCATCTATTGAGAATTTTCTGTTTAGATATGGACCCCATTACTTAATTGAATTATTTGAGGTTTTTGATATCTTGTTTCTTGAATTCTTCATGTATTTTGGATATTACTCTTCTATTGGATGTGGAGTTGGTAAAAAAAATATATTTTACCCTTCTGTAGGTTGCCTATTTGTCCTATTAGCAGTGTCCTTTGCCTTACAGAAGCTTTTCAGTTTCATGACGCCTATTTATTAATTGTTCCTGCACTATCAGTGTTCTTCAAAAAGTCATCTTTTGTGTCAATGAGTTCATTTTCCGCTTTCTCTTCCATCCGACTCAGTGTGTCTGGTTTAATATTTGATCCATTTGGATTTTTGTTTTGTGCATGGTTCTGAGTATATAACTATTTGTATTTTTCTACATGTTGACAACCAGTTAGACCATCACCAGTTGTTGAAGATGCTGTCATCTTTCCACGTGTGTTTCTGACTTGTTTATGAAAATTCAGGCATCCATTGATGTGTGAATTTATGTATGACTCTGGTTTGATTCTATGGATATCTTTTTTCTGTCAATACCATGTGTTGTTATTTCTATAGCTAAGCAGTACAACTTGAAATACCTCCAACAGTTCTTTTATTGTCAAGTACTGTTTTAACTGTTCTGCATTTATTGTTTTTGCATCTGAACTTCAGAAATGTCTTTTTAAGGACTATAAAAATTGTGTTAGAATTTTGATGGGTATTGCATTGATTCTGTAGATTGCTTTTTGGTAAGATAGCCATCTATCTATCTATCTGTCTGTCTATCTATCTATCTATCTATCTATCTATCTATCTATCTGTCATCTATCGATTGATTGATTTTCAAGACAGAATTTCTCTGTGTACCTTTGAAGTCTGTCCTGGAACTTACCCTGTAGACCAGGCTGGCCTTAAACTCATAGAGATACACCTGATTCTACCTTCGATTAAAGGCATGTACCACTACTGCCCAGCTAAGATGGCCATTTTTACTGTTAATCCTACTGATGCATCTTTCCATCTCCTAATATCTTTTTCAATTTTTTCAGTGACTAAAAAATTTTTATCACACGTCTTTCACTTTTTTGGTTTCAGATAGCTCAAGATATTTTATATTATTTGAGTCTATTCAGGGTTAGCAGTTCCCTGGTGGAATTTTTAGGGTCATGTATGTATACTATCATATCATCTGTTAATAACAATACTTTTATCTTTTCATTTCCAGTTTGCATCCCCTTGATCTCCTTCAGTTGTCTTATTGCTCATGCTAAAACTTCAAGTTCTGTATTGACTAGATATAGAGTTAATGGACAACCTTGTCTTGTTTCTGATTCTAATGGAATTGCTTTGAGTTTCTATTTATGATCATGTTGACCATGGGTCTTTATTATGTTTAAGTATGTCTCTTGTATCCTTAATCTCATCAGGACTTTTATCATGAAGGGGTGTTGAATTTTGTCGAAGACCTTTTCTGTATCATGTGCCTTTTTTCTTTCAGGTTGTTTTATATGGTGGATTCCATTTACTGATTTTCGTATATTGAATCATTCCTACTTGCTACAACTCTGAGAAGCCTATTTGATCATGGTGGATGATCTTTTTTGATGTTTTCTTGGATTCACTTTGAAAGTCTTTGTTGAATATTTTTGTATCTATGTTCATAAGGGAAAATTGATCTGTAATTCTATTTCTTTGTAGAGTCTTCATGTGGTTAGGGTATCAGGGTAACAGTGGCCTCATAAAATGAATTAGGTAATGTTTCTTCCATTTTTTAGTTCCTGAAATATTTTGAGGGATATTGATGTTAACTCTCTTTGGAAATTTGGTAGAATTCTGTGTTAGAGCCATCTGTCTTTAAGCTTTTTTGGGGGGGGTGGGAGGCTTTTAATTACTGCATCTACTTCACTAGAGTTTATAGGTCTGTGTAAATTGTTTATTTGATCTTGATTTAACACAAATAAACTATTGGAGGAAATGAATAAATCCATTAAAGTCCCCCACCACCAAAAAATGAATGAAACTGTTCATATTCAAGACTTGAAATGGTAAATACAAGCAATAAAGAAAACACTAACTTAAAGAATTCTAGGGTTAAAGTTTTAGGAATTTGAGCAGGAACTATAGAGAAAGCTTCACCAACAAATTATAAGCAATGGAAGAGAGATCTCAGGCATTGAAGATACAATAGAAAAAAATGGATACATCAATCAAAGAAAATGTTAAATCTAAAAACTTCCTAGCACAAAACATCCAGGAAATCTGGGACACTATGAAAAGATTAAACTTAAAAATAATAAGAACAGAGGAAGGAGAGGAATCCCTGCTCAAAGGCCCAGAAAATATTTTCAGCAAAATTATAAAAGAAAATTTTCAATTTTTTCCTTTTCTAAGCTGTCCTGGTATCTGTCCACCTTCGGGACATTACTGACAGAGCAAATACTATTGATAAAGGTACTGTGTATCCTGCTACTTCTCCAATGGCCTTGTAAATTCCTCACAATAATTTATATTGGTGTTTTTTATGGGTTGCATACTCTCAATGTGAGCTGAAGCCCACCTGACCTCTTTCTCTTTGGGAGATAATAACTTCACAGTCATATTTAAGCATGGAGTTCTTTAGCATTGATTATGGGAATTTTGTGTTTGTTAGGAGGAGGCTGTTATTGGTTGTAGAACCCCCATTTGCCAGAAAGGTCATCGGCTTCCTAGAACTCTCAGATAAACAGGCACTGAACTGTAAAAACCTCAGGAGTATGTGCAGCTCTTCCCCACTTCTATTTAGCAGTGGGAAAACTAAAAACACAGAGACATAATTTTCAAAGGTTCCCCACCACATATGTGTCAAAAACAATACCAGACATGACTTTTATGACTTGGTTTGGTGATTTTTACTCTGTACTCTTGAATATAAAAAGAATACAAAGCAGAATAAGGAAAAGAAAACTAAATGGCTAGAAATTATACCTAGTAGAGAAATTATAAGTATTTGGCCTGACAAAATGAAGCTTATGGAATACTTAAAATTTGTCTGTATTTGAGGGCATAACCATTCTTTACAGTACATATTAATATCTATAGGCACAAAAGAGTAACTATGTTAAATTACTCTAAAGACTGAGTCAAATATAAAAATTTCCCCAATATAGATGTTCAGTTATTTCTAAGAAAGAAATTATAGAAATTTGTTTTGGAAAATTTGTGTTTAGAAAATAATCAAGATCTAGATTATTTTCTTAAATAATTTAACACACATGCATGCTCTTGCTCAAATAGAGGAAATTTCAGGTAAAAGTAGAACCAAGTGTGGACAGAATCTTAACTGCCAAAGGGGCCCTTATGTTCGTTGTGCAGACTGTCAGTGACAAACCCTGTGACAGTGCATGTTATGTTCACATAGAATGCTTTACCTTTGGGAAGAGAGTAGCCTCATGGGAGTGTGTCATTTCTGACATTCCAGGATGTGCTTTCTAGCAAAGTATTAATAAATATTTTGGAAAAATGCATGAGAGTCAATGTCATTGACTTTTGTGTGTTTATTTTAATTAAATAAAATAATCAGTATTAGGCATATGACTTTGCACACAGTGGGTTCTTTGATAAACATGTGGTTTGCAGTTTCTTTAGCTGGTGTAGAGACATGACAAGTCAAGGGCACAGACTTAATTCTGTCCTCTCTAGACAGTATATTGGATTTCACACCATGTTACTACTGCCAAAAATGTACTTTGCCCAGCTTTCTTATTGCCTAGGTAGGGCTTGACACTGCTGGAGCATCAGAGACAAGACTCAGTCATGGGGCCAAACAGACTCAGTCAATAACTTTGTACTCAGCATTTCTGCCATGTTACCTATATTAGACTCTTTTGTCAGTAACAAAGGAAGGATATATATATTTGAAGAGAATAATGTATAAATATGAAACAGATATTCATATGTCCTCTAGATTGAAGACATTTTAGAACAAGAATTTTCAAATTTTCTCTTTTCCTTACTCTGTCCTGTCTGGCTTTTGGAAAGTGCATTCGAGTTTGAGTGCCACCAAGGCAATATGCCATTGACTGTGTGGCTTTGGAGAGAAATAAGCAGTTTCCTGGGTTCACTGTCCTTTGGGGGATCTGACAAATGTTTTCAAAGCTAAAATGTAAAGGAAGACTATACCATTACACAAAAAGTGTGATTTGTTGATTCTTACATTTCTTTCCTGTGCTTTTTTCCTGCTGGTATTACTTATCATATGAATATTCTGAAAACAATCTATGACTGACTAAAATAAAAAGAATTTCCCCAGTTCAATTATACAGGAAATAACTTAGTGATTACTTAGAGACATCATACATGTGGATAGTGTTAATTAAAATGTAGACAGAATAATATCTTAGAATTCATTTCAAAAATAATACCACAAATTAATGATTACACTTATTTCTTACATTGAATTATTTTCATAAATGTTTATATTGATAGCGTTTTTATTCTGGAGCTACATGAGTTACATCTTAAACATACTCTGTTGTTGAATGCCTAGTTTCTGTACTTCCTATTGTTAAAACCACCACAATCAGTGATTTCATAAATGTAACTGTTTCTTTCTTTGAAGCACCATATAGCATAGAAATAATTCTTGCCCAATGAAACTTACATTTTCATGTAGATAAGAAATGAAATAGGTGGAAGGCAGTTGCTATAGCAGCTGCACATAGCAACTCTGAGGATGGTGAATTCCTTGTTGGGCAGAATGTTTTATATTATTTGTTTATATGTGCATATATATGTGCATTTATACAACATTTATATATGCACACATGCATAAACACATGTATTCCAATAGCTTCTAGTATTATGTATAACCACAAGGCAATATGAAGGAAGTCAAATGCAGGGCTGAAAATGAGAACCAAATGATGAAAAGCCTGTGTCCCATCTTAAAGAAGAGTTTTGATTATATTGGCAATGGAAATATTGAAAGATTTTAAGCAGAGGAAAGATGCATCACAATTTTTGACTAGGATGCCATTTCTGCCTATCTTGAGGAAGAGAGATCCTAAGTCACCACTTGTCCTTAGGCCTGCAATAATGCTGATAAACCAGACAAGTAAAACAGGGTTTTGAGAACATTGTCCTTTTCCTCAACATCCTCTCCAGCATAGATTGTCATTGGTATTTTTTATTTTAGATAACATTGTTTTATGTTCTTGTGGGCCTGGCAAAGAACAAGAGATAATAAAGTTATTTCTGTGCATGACACTTGTAAATACTTGAATGGATGACATTAAGAGAGATTATGTAGAATCATCAGTCAGAATCAGTGACATACTGTTGGGAAATGAGGAAAGTAATAAAGAAATGTTAAATCAATGGTAAAAGCTCTAAAATGATAACTGAAGGTCAATACCACCTGGCTCATCAAAATGGTTTACTAATTGCATAAACTTAGAAAAATCTCTTCAAGTATTTTTCGTGGTATTCTTTGTGACTACAGACAATTCTTAACAATTTGTGTGGTTTTCTATACCAGGGAGCTATTAGTCTGCCATAAAATCATAATATCCTATATCATTCTGCCTAGCCTCTTTTTGTGTTTTAAAATCTTTAATTATATCTCTCATGAGTTTACTAAATTTTATGTATTTCCATCATTGAAAATGATACATTTGAGCAAAAAGTAGATGTGTTCAAATCACACTCATCTATAGAACCATTTTAGACTGAGAATTTTGTGATCTCTAAGGTACAAAGGATGGGCCTCACATAATGCTCAACAAGATAATAAAAGTGAGGTGAGCTGGAACATGGTACTTGGCTTATAGGATCAGAAGTTTAGAGGCCAGGCAAGAATTAAACACTGTGTAAATCACTGCACTGGTGATAAATAAAACATAAGTGTCATGATCTCACATTTTTAAACTAAATGTGGTTTTGGGATACTGAGGTGGCCAAGGTGGAAGGGTGGAGGAGGGAATTACTGAAAACTGACTGCAGATGATCTCAGCCATCTTGGGGTCTATCACAAAAAATGATATGAAGTGATCAGAGCACAGGTGTAATGTAGTTGATTATACAAATTAAATGACAGAGAGTTACTTCAATATTTTCATATTAGATCATTAGTAGGATTCATTTGTATCATTGTAGATTGGAGATGACTGATGGCACTTATAGAAATCTTAAGTAGGATCATAGATAAGTGATCTGGAGTCAAAGTTTGAGAGCTGCTCTATAAGTTGTGCTGCCCAATGTGATGGTCACTGGCTGTATGCACCAGCATAGCTGAGAACTCAGGAGTCCCATGTGCTTGACTGTTTCTGCGCTAATAAGTACAAAGTGAGATATTTCTGTAGCAGAGACCAGTTTTGATGGACAACACTAATCCATAAGTTATTTTAATTGATTATATTGAAATCACCAAAGGAGTAATAAAAGAGGGGAGAACAGGCTGACTCTGGGATCATCCAGTATTCACTGATTATACAGATGAGCAGGATGAAAGGAAAAAAATATAAGATGAAGACAGGGCAGTGGTGAGAAACTAAGACTGATGAAAGTCTTAGTTTCTGAAAGAAAGACTACTCTATCTCCATAATGAAACTAGGAGGCTTAGATCATTCTCAACCTCATCTAAATAAAGAAACTTGGACCAAGAGAAAGAAACATGTGTCTTCTGTTGCACAGCTAATATTGAGACAAAATAAAAGCATCTTTCTTTGGGATGGATGTAGCTGGTTATGAATGTTGCAATGACGACTCATTCATCCTTGAAAAGTTCTCTGATATGGCCTACCAAAACATAACTATTTTGGTGAATTTAAGGTGCAAACTCAATTCTCATGGAGGATGGGGGTGGCTGCTTAGATCAGGTTCCATGTTAGCCCTGTTTGTTTACCTTTCTGGAAGATGGTGTTTTCTTTTGATGGTTCTTTTTACCTTAAATTGCTAGATAAGAAGAAGTCTAATTTTTAGTTGACTCACAAATACTAAGAATAATAAATTAAAAATACATCTGCATTTCTTCTTTTGATGTTTATTAAGGCAATCTTCAGATTGTGTTATCATTAATGGTTTAGTTTGAATTTCATTGTGGGTATAACCTGAAATAAGGATGTGAGTCTAGGTTTGAAGGAAGAAGCAGAAGTGAGACAATGGGGAAGATGAAGCAAAGAAAGGGAGAGAAATTACGAAGAGTTGGGGGGTTGGTGCCTTTCATGGGGAAATTGTGGTTTGATTTTCCCAGGGAGCTAGTTAATCCATGCATATCTGTTGTAACCTGTTCATGCCTGCGAGGGGGAGTGTGAATTGAGAAATAGCAGACAAATACACTAAGGAAAAGACAGAGACACAGAATAGAGTCAAGAAGGCAATCCAGTGAATATTGAATGTCCCAAGTTTATACTTCAACATTCTAATAGGCCTGAACCAAAAAAGGGAAAAATGGGAAAAGAGTTCTTTATCATGATACAAGGAAGTAACAGACTTTCTTCCTTAATTCTCCAAACATTTATTAACCACACCTTACACTAAGTCTCTCATTATCTGGCCTTGAGGGTTAAGAGTAACCACATCTCAGACCAAGTCTCTTGTTATTTAAATAAGACATCCAGGACTAAGACCAAACATACTACAACAGCCACACCTTACAACTTTAGGTCTTATGTCTTTAACCTTGGAAGAAAAAGGATAGTTTTGAACTCTCTGATCTTAAGTCAAGATGAAGCAAAGCCATATTTATGGGCCCTGACACACATCCAACATACATGCTTATTAATTGCTCTTGGGAAATTGACCTAGGGTTTGTGAGTAATTTGAACTGTTCTTTTTGTCAAGGGAGGGGTAGGGAAATCTTGAAATGCTGCAGTTTATATTAGAGATGGGGCCAAAGGATTCTGCTGGGGACCGTCTAGTAAAGCCCAGCTGAGGTCCAGACACCTGAACATTCATTCCCCATTGTGACAGTCTAGCAATGGGCATGAACTGATGATTATAATTTCAATGGAAAATGCATTAAATGCTTCATTTTCAAGATGATATTTGAATTTTTGTAAATATATTAGATGATTATATCATTTGCTCATCTTCAAAGACAAAGCAATTATGAATATAAAATAAAAAGAAACTCTCTACTCTTTAGAATTAGACTAAAATAAATCTTACTAAAATAATATTAATGTATGCTCTAGATCTATAATGTTGAGCTCATTCATCTTGTTTATTATACTTTGGAATCAGAAAAGTCAAGTTGTAATCTTGTTTCTACATTATCTGCTGTTTGAATTTGTGGAAATTAATGAAATTTCTGTGAATCATTATCATAAGCTCCACAAGGGAAGTAACTTAGTCTGTGTTCTATTGTTGTGAAGAAACACCATGACCATGACAACTCTTATAAGGAAAACATTTCATTTATGCTTGCTTAGAGTTTCAGAGGTTTAGTCCATTATCACCATGGCAAGAAGCATGGAGACACTCAGACAGATATGGTCCTGAAGAAGTAGCTAAATGTAATACATAAGAATTCAGAGGCAGCAGCAAGAGGTAGAGACTCTGGAATGGGCTTTTTGAAACATCAAAGCCCACCCCAGTGACTGACTTACTTTCTCCAAAAAGGTCACACTTCCTAGTCCCTTTAAATAGTGCCACTTCCTGCTGAACAAGTATATATGAGCCTATGGGGATAATTCTCATTCAAAGGACACCACACAAGGTAAAAATAATGAAACACACACATACACATATATCACATATGAATCATATACCTAATAACTGCTATTTTTTCCTTTGAAAAGCTCAATTTTCAGTTATTTTCCTTATTTCTACTTGCTTGATGGGAAGTAGAGGCATGAATTCTCAACAATTTAAAAAAGTAGAATTGACCAATAGACCAATAGATTAAATAAGAAATACTAGTCTTGTGTAGAATTTTGTTACTTAATTCATAGAAAAAATAAAAGAGAAACATCAACTTAATCATATTCTGCACTCATATACCATATAAGACAGTTTCATTTCCCTTTTTTGAGATTTGAAAACACGTAAAGTAAAATATCATTTTACTGTTTTGATTTCAAGTGACTGTGATGGGCATATTGTTTCTTATGAATTTTGAATTTTCTAATTACTTTCTTATTTGCCTTTCTTTATGACATGCATATTGCCGTTTATTCCATGTGGCTTTTTCCTTGCAGCCTTATTATCTGGGGATGATGGGAGAGAAAACATGCCAAGAAGTCTAGACATTGAAAGCTCAGGGTATTCACACAGAGAGACAGTCCAGTATTTCAGGGTACATTAGTCATCATGAGTCTTATGTTTCTTTCCATTTCCTGATATCAAATTAACATGTCATTTTCTATTCTGAAGGTGGCTTTTGTTTTTGATATTGAACAAACATTGGGGGATTTATAAATAAGCCTAATCCTGCTTGATTCAGAGCAGATAGTATTTACAGCTCACAAGCAGTGAGAATAAACAGGAAATAGTTGGTTTCACTGGCTGTATTTGTAACAGATCATGGAATGGAATTATCAACATAAATTCTGGGTTAGTACCTTTCCTGGCCGAAGTGTTTCTCAGGGGCTGATGAATCTCTTTATACAGCTGTGACAATACTGTGCTGCTATTTGACATAAATTTGAGATTAGCCACACATACCTTCATGTGTATAGTAAGCATAGGGATGGGAAGCAGCATGAGCCATGATAGGATAAAAGGAACTTCAGCCAGGCTGTGGTAGCACACAGATATTTACACAACATTATACCCAATGAGAAAAAAATATTTGATGTAAATTTCTCCAAACTTGACCACATACTAAGACATAAATCAAGTCTCAACAACAACTGTAATAACACTCTATATCCTATCTTACCTCCACAGATTAAAGCTTAAATCAAGAACAACATAAATCTTACAAACTCCTGGAGACTAAACAACACTCTACTGAATGGAAAATAGGTCAAGAAAGAAATTAAAGACTTTATAGAACTGAACTGAAATGAACACACAATATACCCAAACTTTTGGGAAACACAGAAAGCAGGTCTAAGAGGCATGTTCATAGCACTGGGTCCCTACAAAGAAAAACTAGCAAGATCTCAGACTAGTAACTTAACAGCATACCTAATAATTCTAGAACAAAAAGAAAAACATCACAGCAAAAAGAACTAAGTGGCAAGAAATCATCAAACTCAGGGCTGAAAATATTAAACTAGAAACAAACAAGCAAAAACAATACAAGGAATCAATGAAACAAAGACTTGGTTCTTAGAGAAAATCATTAAAAATGACAAATACTTACCCAAATTGACTAAAAGGCAGAGAAAGAATATCCAAATTAACAAAATTAGAGTTGAAAAGGAGGACATAACAGCAAACACTGAGGAAATCCAGAGAATCATAAGGACACACTTTAAAAAATCTGTACTGCACAAAATTGGAAAATCTAAAAGAATGAATAATTTTGTCAATATATACTACTTACCAAAGGTAGAACAGGAACAGATGAGCAACAATACCTAGTGAAATAGAAGCAGTATTTACAGGTCTCCTAACCCCCAAAAGCACAGAAGAAGATTGTTTTAATGCAGAATTACTACAGACTTTCAAAGAAGAGTTTATACCAATACTCCTCAAACTAATCCACAAAATTGAAACAGAAAGAACATTGCCACATTCATTTTATAAGGCTATAATTACCCTGATATTCAAACCACATAAAGACTCAACAAGAAGGATAATTACAGACCAACTTCCATTATGAACACAGATGCAAAAATTCTCAATAAAATATTTGCAAAACAAATCCAAGAACATATCAAAAGGATCATCCACCATGATCTAGTAGGCCTCATCCCAGAGATGCAGAGGTGGTGTAACATACATAAATCAGTAAATGTAATCTACTGAATAAAGAAAATGAAAGACAAAAATCATATGATTATCTCATTAGACACAGAAAAGGCCTTTGACAAAATCCAACATCCCTTTATGAAAAAAGTCCTGGAAGCAGACACTTACAGCTAAACCTTGAACTGAACTGGAATCCAGATACAGAGAAGGAGATTGATGAGCAAAGGGGGTCCATACCAGACTGGTGAAACCCACAGAAACAGCTAACTTGAACAAGGGAAAACTCTTGGTCCCTAGACTGACAGCTGGGAAACCAGCATGGAACTGATCCAGACCCCCTGAATATGGGTGTCAGTGAGGAGACCTTGGAAATTTGTGGGGCCTCTTGTAGTGGATCAGTACTTATCACTACCATAGGAATGGACTTTAGGAGCCCATCCCACATGGAGGGATACTCCCTGAGCCTAGAAACAAGGGGGTTGGCCTAGGCCCTATCCCAAAGAATATGACAGACTTTGAAGACCCCCTATGGAGCAGAAAGAGTATGGGATGGGTAGGGCATTAGTTTTGGGGGAGGGGAGGAGGGGAGGGAGAGGGACCTGAGATTTGACATGTAAAATATTTTTTTCTAATAAAAATAAATTAATTTTAAAAAAGTCCTGGAGATATTAAGGATACAAGGGGCATACCTAAACATAATGAATATAGGCTTGCAGTTTACAGCAAGCCTATAGCCAACATCAACTTAATAGAGAAAATCTCAAACAATTCCATTAAAATCAGGAACAAGAGAAGGCTGTCCACTCTCTCCATACCTATTCAATATAAAACTTGTCTTAGATAAAGCAATAAAACAATTAAAGGAGGTCAAGGGGATACAAATTGGAAAGGAAGACTTTAAAGGACATCTATTTGCAGTGACATTCATAAGTATACATAAGTGACCAAAAACATTCTGCAAGGGAACTCATACAGCTGACAAACAATTTTTAGCAAAGTAACTAGGTACAAAATCAACTACAGACCCACTAGAGGGCTAATACCCAAAATACAGGAACTAAAATAACTATATATACAGAAAATGAATAACTTAAATATGGAGCACAGATACAAGCAGAGAATTCTCAAAAGAGAAAACTCAAAAGGCTGAGAAATACTTAAAGAAATGTTCAACATCCTTAGCCATCAAGAAAATGCAAATCAAAGCTATTTTGAGATTTCATCTTACATTTGTCATAATGGATAAAAACAATGTATCAAGTGACAGCTTATGCTGGCAAGGATATAGATCAAGGAGAATATCCATTCATTGCTGGGGGAGAACAAACTTGTGCAGCCAAATATGGAAATCAGCATGGTGGTTCCGTAGGTCTATGTGACATCCAGATCCAATTATACCACTTATGGGCATATACCCAAAGGATGCTTGATTGTATCACAGAGACTTTTGCTCTACCATGTTCATTGCTTTTCTATTTGTAATAGCCAGAAATTTTAAAGAATCTAAATGTCCCTCAACAACAACAACAAAAAAAAGATAAAGAAAATGGGGTAGGTTTACAGAATGGAATATTACTTAGCTGTTTAAAAAAAACTCATGAAATTTTCAGGCAAATGGATGGAACTAGAAAGAAAATCGTACTGAGTGAGGTAGCCCAGACCCAGAAAAACAAATACGGTACTTATTCACTTATATGTGGGTAACAGCTGTTGAATGATATCCAAACCATTAGTAGAGATAGATAGATCACCTTAAGAATGGGAAATAGAATATATAGTTATGGTTGACAACAGGGGCTAAAACAGGATAATCATATGGTAAGGGAAATGGAAGGGGGTTGGGGACTGAATATAGGGGGAGACAACTAAAATTAAGGGTCATTTGCAAGGTAGTATGGACATCTTATACAGTAGAAGCTTACTAAAATGTATACTTATATGAAGGCAATCTAAATGAATTTCTAAATAATGGAGGAGGCAGAACCCCAGCTGTGCATTTCTTGTCAGTAAATGAAGGCTTCCATTTCTGGGATTGGGTTAAATCTAATTAAATTATTGGCAAAAGGGGTTCCACGGGAAGCCCCAAACAACCCAGGCTGTTGCCAAGACAGTAGGTTGCTTTCCAGAAACTAAATGCGAGGTTGTATTACTGAAGACAAAACCTACACAACTCATTGAGCATGGAAAAGTGTCTACATAGAGCCTTCATCCCCACATCCTAATGTCTTTGGTACAGGAAAGTACTCTGCATGCTATCAACAGAGAAACATAAACACCAAGTGATTAAGTCAGCCACAACCCCTTTGAACGACAATGGTGTCCTTGCTGCAAGATAAGGTAGGGCAATGGCAGCACAAACTTCTGGGAGTAATCAAGCAATATCTGATTTTACTTAAGACCCACCCCATGACATGGAACCCATACCTGACACTGCTTGGGTGACCAAGAACCTGAGACATGATAGCCTAGTGACCAAAGGTAAAACCAAATACTACTGGCAGACAAAAAAAAAGAAGTAGCAATAAAATGACTTCAAATGACACCTATTCTGCTATATTCACAGGTGAATGTCTTGTTCAGTCATCACCAGAGAAGCTTCCTTATACAGCAGATGAGAACAAATACAGAGACCCACAGCTAGACACTACGCATAAAATGACATACCTTGGGGCACTGATGGGGAATGTTTTTCTGTATATATGTTTTTCTTGTTGGTTGATAAATAAAACACCGATTGGCCAGTGTAGGCAGGAAGATAGGCAGGGCTAAGAGATGAGGAGAATGCAGGAGAGAGAGGCACAAGAGGCACGATGATGAGACGCCATATAGAGACTGGGGAGACAGGATGTGCCAGGCATTTTCTGGTAAGATAAGGCCATGTAGAAATACATAGATTAGAAGTTATGGGTTGGTAATTAAGAGAGAGATAGCCAGTTAAAAGCCCTAGCCATAGGCTAACAGTTTTATAAATAATATAGCAGCTATTTTTTCAATTGGGGCAAAGCAGCTATGGGACCAGACAGGACAGAAACCTCCATCTTCAGGGCACTCTTCCCTAAAGAGGATATCTACATCAAATTCATCCCCTCAGGGCTCAGGGAAGTGTGTGGAAGAACAGGCAGAAAAAGTGTAAAAGTCAGAGGAGATAGAAGACACCAGAGAAGCAAAGCCCTCTAAATCAACATAACCAAAGCACATATGAACTCACAGAGTTAGAGACAGCATGCACAAGACCTGCAAGGTGTCTATTCCAAGTCCTCTCTGCACCTGTATGTTGGCTTCAACGTTAGTGTTTTTATTGGATTCCAGAGTGTGCAAATGAGTGGGTCTCTGTTTCTTGGGCCTTCTCTTGGGTTCTTTCCCTTCTGTTTGCTTTGTCCAATTCTGATGTGATATGAGTGTGCTGTAGTTAAATAGGTAGTTATGAGCTGCCTGGTATGTGAGGATGTGTAGTAGCTTGGAAAAGAATCTAATCTCGGTAAGAGCAGCAAGTGCTCTTAACCACTGTGTCATCTCTCCAGCTGCTGTAATAGTTATTCCTCATTACTACCTTGACTGATTTTAGAATTATTTAGAAGACACAACTCTGAGTCTATCTGTGAAGGCATTTCCATAAAGATGAGGTGGAAGACCCATCTCATTGGTCCTGGGTCCTGGACTGAATCAAAAGGAGAAAGTATGAGCACCTATTCCATCTCTCCTGGCAACTGCAGACACACTGTGACGTGCTGTTAGTATTCAGGCATCTGTACTGGCCTGTCCTTGGGGTTCTGACAGGATACACCCTCATCTGAAGCCATGAAGAGCACCACCTGTGCACATTCACTATGTTCCCTTTTAAAAGGGCCCTGCCCATCCCCCATCCTTCCTCTCTTTCTCTCCCTGTCTCTGTTCTGTTCTCTCTCTCCCTCTTTGCTCTTTCTCACCCTTTCCTTCTTTCCTCTCTCCTCTTTCCTGCTGTTCCTGTCTCTGGATGCCAGTCTCTCCTCTCTCCTTTCCCCATTTTATGATCCCTTTCCCTAATAATTAAAAAAACTCTGTTTGAACCCTGTCTCATGGCACATTCCTCTTGTACACTGCTTTTCTTAAATACAATACATGCTACCTCAAGCTCTGATTGCTATAACTTCTCCCCAGAATGCATAGCTTTCATAAAACCATGAGTTAAACACATATTCCTGTTTGTTTGTATTTTTTCTGTTTTATTTTGTTTTTAAGAAATTCCATGAAACCATATACTCTAGAAACAAAACAAAAAGGACAACACCCAAATTTTGGACATTAACTAATAGTCCCTCCACCCCCAATCACAGTCTTATAAGTTTTTGACCCAGTTTAGACAAATAATAAATATATTGTAGACAGAAAATGCAGATACTGGACTAAATAATATGATCAGCCTGAGATCAACAGCACACTCAAGTGGGGCTTATTACCCCTTATAGTGAATGAAACACATGCCAGAAGGAACCACAGGGTATAATCAGTCAGAGAATGTCAGAAAGACAAGGGATTTGGCTTTTGGAATGCATTCATTTCATGAGCATCTGAAGAAGTGAAGGGTCATTCTAGAGAGAGTATTATGAGATGCTAAGTGAGAAGTCCTATTATAGGTACTTTAACTACTGTATTGGTAGAGAAGATTAACCACAGTGGAAATCAAACTGCAACTGAAAAAGAATCACAACATATTTTAGACAAGAAAAGGAGAGAGAGAGAGAGAGACAGAGAGAGACAGAGAGAGAGAGACAGAGACAGAGACAGAGAGAGACAGAGAGAGAGATTTATGTTGGCTAGATATTCTGTTACCTCATCTTTGTCTGTATTTATAAAAAAAAAAAACACGTGGGGTCTTGTTTGGTTTGTTTTTTCATGATCTTAGATCAAACTTTCTGTTGTCCCTATTCTTTCAGATGATTGATATCCAACAAGCAGCCACCTATATACCATCCTAGGCTACTTTGTGCATATTGATGATATCAGATAAGGACCAGAGAACAAACATAACTCATGTTTATGAACTGTGGTGTATCTCCATACTGTGTCTTCTGAGAGGCTCTCAAGCATAATTGTTAACTAAAGTCTGATTTTTAAGTTCTGTTTTCAGAGAAAAGAAATTGGAGCTTCCTGGAAAGTCTGACAATACTGTTGTCAAAGCTTAGAAGCTGATGAAACTAGAACATATCATTATGCTGGAAAGTATGGGAATACTCAAAAAATTACTAGGACATAACCAAGAGGTATAACCAAACTAAAGAGGATTTGTGTGGTCAAACTGGAAAGCAATCACTGAAATAGCCAGTTTCAGCTAATATGTCAACAAAAGATTTAATATGGACTCAATTTTTAAAAATGAACAAAAAGGGAACAATAAAAAAGAGAAATAAACTCCAAAATATAAACTTCACTCTATCAATAATTAAAAACAAAGCTGAAGCTGAAGAACTCTATATAATTAAACTCCAAGAATGCTGTTACATGAAAAGCAAGACACAAATCTAATGCCTTTTTGGCTTGTTTTGGGTTTTTTAAAACTATTATTTTGAATTTATATGTTTCCAGCCATCCTGGTGGAATAAAATGAGAAAAAAAATACAGTATAATATTTTGAGGAAGGAGGGAGGTGGTCTAAATACTGGCAGATTCTTCTGGTCTTGAATGGGTAACAATAGAATATCTCAAATAATTTCTGATTGACAAATTTGAGAAGTCAGTTGAAATGAACACTCCCTGGCAGATACATACTGTCAGCATTTCCTGAAGAAGAGCTAGACTATATAAATTTATGCTTATTTATTTTTTATTCATTTTTTAAAAATAAAAAATTAATTCCTCATATTCTAGACATTAGCAATCCAAGAATATTGTGTGGTTAGATGGGTTCTCCAATGCACCACAGATTAGTGTCCTTTTTCTATTTCCTAATAAGGCCCTCATCCACTTTTTTGTTAAATAAGTGAATTTATGCAATTATCTTTTGTTTTGGGTGTGGGAAATTCATTCTGACATTTGAGTTTATTTTAGATAAAACAGAGGGACAGAACTGAGTTGGTGTTTCTTTTCTGACACCTTTAATCTTGTATCTTATGATACATGAAATAATAATATTAATTCTGTATGGAGATACAGGTCTCAATTGGCAAAGTAAAGCATAGTTCTCTGGTTTTGACTCTGACTTGAAAGCTTCAGTGAGAATGTTTGTTTCTTTATTACTTCTTTTTTCATTCCTGATTCTTTTCACTGAGAAAACATGGGTAAAGTACCAACTGAAACCCAACAGAAGTCCTTAGTGGCCAAAGCTTGCTCTCTACACATTCTTCTTGAAGGGCACATGCCTGCTGAGGGCAGGTGACTTTACAAAATTAACCTGATACAACTATTTAATTCCTAAGGAAGAAACTGATCAAAGAATCAAAGACTTTTATAAGCAAGATTCAGAATCCAAATGAGTAAATTATCCTATTATATAAAATTGGGACAATTTCACTCAAAATACTAACTTTGATGGGTGAAGTTTATTCTATATTTCTCTGTAACATTGGAAAACAACAAAAGAAAGCAAATTGTGGACTTCCACAATTTTACAACCCAATGGAATAAAGGATCTTCACAGCAATCAACAGAGGACACACTGCCACTAAGAATGTCACAAGCAGAAGCTGTACTTCTGGTATAAGCGAGCATCACTATATAGTGTTATCACTATGAAGTAAGTGTGTGAATCAGCAAGAGATGCTGTAACAAAAATAACATGCAATAAATGATTTAAACAACACAAATTTATTTTTTCCTTATTCAGGAAATTAGATGTGAAAACTCAATATTGTAGCTGCTCTTTTTAGGGCTGTTTTCCCAGTTTAGAGAATGTTACCCTTCCACTGAGGCCTCACTTGCTCCTTCCTGTCGATATACAAAGATGGGGACTGAGAAAATGAGAATGACTTCCCAGAGTTATTTTCCTGCAGCAAACCTAATCATAATTTATCAGGGCCCTATTCTTCAGATTTTATTTAGCCTTAATTACTTATTGAGATATCTTACCTCTAAATAAGGCTGTAATATGGAACAGGGCTTTAGCAGCTCAAATCAGTGGACTATTTCCATAATAGGTATTAAGTTTAAATAATGAGCTTAAAATAATTAATTCTCTAGACCAGCTCCCAATGCAATGATAATACAAAGGAGAAATGAATATGTTAAATGATATTAAGGATCTATTCAAAAGCATTTTATAAAACTGTACAATAACAATGAACCTTCAACAAAACATTGTAAAAGGGGGAAAAAGTGTACAACTAAATGCTATGTGTTGTACGTAGAACTACTTCCTTCAGATTGACTGACACCTAGATAGATGATTAGATGACAGATAATTGATGGAAAAACAGATGATAGAGGGATAGTTTAATAGAAAAATTGATGACAATACATGGATAAATGATTTCTAGATAGCTGGATGATAGAAAAGTAGATAGATCATGACTTTACAAGACCATGAATAAACAGAGGTTCCACAGATAGGCAGCAATTTGTCCTCTGCAAAAACCTCTACTCTTCTCATTTAATGATAAGTTTATTTTCTTGGACTTCATAGTTACAGTTTTTGCAGATTTTTTTATTTGAGTTAGAAACAAGATTGTTTTACATGACAATCCCAGTTCCCTTCTCCCTTCCATTCTCCCCTAACATACCCCCCAACTAAAAGCCTACCTATCACAAATCCTTTCTGCTCCCCCAGATGGTGAGGCCTTCCATAGCGTGTCATTAGAGTCTATCGTATCCTTTGGGATAGGGCCTATGCTCACCCCCATGTCTCTTTGGCTCAGGGAGTATTCCTCTATGTGGAATGTGCTCCCAAAGTCCACACTTATGCTAGGGATAAGTACTGAACTACTGCAGAAGGTCCCTTAGATTTCTGAGGTTTCCTCACTGAAACCCACATTCCTGGGGTCTGGATCAGTCCCATGCTGGTATCCCAGCTATCAGTCTGGAGAACAAGAGCTCCCCGATGTTCAGGTCGGCTGTTTCTGTGGGTTTCACCAGCCTGGTCTGGACCCCTTTGCTCTTCACTCCTCCTTCTCTGAATCTGGATTCCATTTCAGTTCAGTGATTAGTTGTGGGTGTCTGCTTCTACTTCCACCAGCTGCTGGATGAGGGCTATCAGGTGGCATGTAAGTCCATCATCAATCTCATCATCAGGCGAGGGCATTTAAGGTAGCCTCTTCTCTGTTGCTTAGATTGTTAGCTGGTGTCATCTTTGTAGATATCCAAACATTTCCCTAGTGCCTGATTTCTCTGCAAACCTAAAATGTCTCCCTCTATTATGGTATCTCCTTTCTTGTTATCTTCTATTCTTTGCCTGACTCAACCTTTCTGCTTCCTCATGTCATCTGCATCCCTCCTCTTCTTCTCCCCTTCTCATTCTCCTAGCTCCCTCAACCCTCTTCCTGTCCTCCCAATTCATAGTTATATTTTATTTTATCATTCTCTTTCATTCTTTAAATTTTAATAGATGAGGGTGCTTTTTTGTTATATTCATGCCCTCCAACTCCTCCCTAATTATCCATCACATCCTTTTATGCATAGCTTAAAGTCAATTAGCTTTCCTTGGTATGGTCCCTTGGTAAGGTAACTGACACACAACTGAATTAAATCTAGATGTAGGAGACAATTGGAGACATGTCTCCACCCAGAAGTAAATTCATTCTTCTGACCAAAAGGAAAAAGAAAAAGAAAACAACTTTCCTTCAATGGACCTCCAATGCTACTGTAGCTGTGACTCATTTGTGAAACACAAATTGGTGTTAATGGCTACAAAGACAAGAAACAAAATAAGTGCCAATGTGCTCTGCCCAAATATGTGGCTGCAGCACTTTATCCTCCTTGCTAACTGGAAAATATTCCCTGGTCTTTCATCATCTCCACCTCACAATGCCTTGCTAGACTTTCTAATTATTTATTCCCAATGTATGCGGGCCTAATTGTTCTTTTTCCCTAGTATTTTTTATTATTAAACAATCAAAACTCTAATATGATTATCATGTCACATTTTTTTTCCTGTTTACACTGAGTAAAATTACTCATGCTCAGTAAATGTTCAATGGAGGATGACATGATAATAAGAAGTCTGTTCTGACAAAGAGGAAATTGTCTTCTGCTCTTTGTAAACATACACCATCTTAAAATGCCTGGGCCATGAAAAGTGAGGATGACTATTCTATTCAAGTGGGTAACATGACTTTTATACTATAAATAAATTCAAAATTCAAGTTCATTCTTGGTATGCATTTTTCCAGAGATACCTTGAGTCAAGAAAATAAATTATAAGTGACAAAATCCCAAGGTATTCCTATTTAGTCTATAGTAGCAAAATGAAAAGGATTTCTTTAATTATTAATTTAAAACAGATGGCAAGAGCAATAAACTACCTGCTTGGTTCAGATAATGTAATAAATAATAATAATGGGTTCCAATAATGTAATAATGTAATAAATGGCTTAGTTATGTAGTCTATTATATCAAATTTAACAGTATATGGTAACATCGTATATTACATAAACTTTAAGTTCAAATATCAATTATGCTTCTGAACATCAGTGTTGAGCTAGTCAATAAAATCAAAACAATTGTTTAGATGGTAAATGTTGAGTCTTACATAGAAACTATATACTTATAACTATATAACTATATATAGATACATATTAACACACACATATTCCTTAATTGTCTGTAGTTATCAGTCTAGGGTTGAGGCCTCCTGAGATCTTCCATCCATGTTAGCGTATCAGTTGGTGCCATCAATGTTCAGATCATGCTCACACAGACATGTTAATGAGACTTCATGTGTGTAGCTTCTCTGACATTTTTAGGAGACAGGATCTCACAGCAACTACCTCTTCCCCTGACTCTCACAATCTTTCTTCCTCATCTTCCACAATGTATTGTTCCTCATAAACATTAACAATTATGACATATCAAAGAAATTAATCTAGATTTGTGAACAAAGTAAATTATGTTGGGTTCTATTCTAGATTAAGCACTGGAAGAAGCATCAATGACTTTACTCAAAAATCCAGATTAATTTAATGAAAATTAGAGGCTTTATAGGAACAGAAGAAGTTATGGAGAGTTTGTAAGACTTCTGAAAAAGAAGTATGTTAAAACTTCTCTAATAAATTACAATTGTGAATGCTTTGGGGTACAATGTGATGTTTGACACATTTAGACTTTGGATAACATTTTATTAAGTGCATGTGTCTCCTCCAAAATGTATCTCTGTGTGATAGTAATTCTAAGGCTAAAGAGAGAAAAAGGAGAAAAACTTCATCCATTTAAATATATCAAGTTTACAGCATTTAAGGTTGTGTGAAAGTGATTACCTTTTAGTTTCTGCATAGAAAATATTAAGCGCTTTGATGACATAGTTTCAGGCTAGGAAATAAGGCCACCTCCTTATACATAGATTGTTTCTATGAATAAAAAATAATTCAACATAGTCTGCTCAGTTGTTGCCGATTTTGTCTAGCTAGCTTACCAGTAATGGTCATGGGAGGGGAATGGAAGGAATAAAAGAAAAGAGGGAAACAATATAAATATATTACAATTTCAAAGATTTATTTTATAGTATACATGTATCTCTAAGGGATAGCATTCCTGACTCTAAAAGTATTTTTAGAATATTTTCTCTGAGCTAAAACTTCCTTGGTAAATGTATAAAGGAAATAATCTGATTAATTTCATGTCATCAATCTCTACTAGGTTTATAGAAGGGCAGAGATGTTCTGTTTCCATGTGTTTTTATCTCTTTTCCCACAATGTGACTTATATTACAATATATGAGTTGTACCATGTATCTTGTTTGTATGTGTGGATACACAGGATTTGAGACAATGCAGATACTTGCATGTATTACCTCATTTTAACTCTAAAGTTAAGTTCTGGATTTGAATCTTCATTTATGATAGAGAATAAGTTCATGAGGCTGGAAGATGCTGTATCCAGGTGCAGAGTAATAAAGAGGTAAACTGTAAGGACTGAGCAAATGGTGTGGTAGTTAATTCCAAGTGGTCATAGAATCTTGAAGATGAAAATACCATGCTTATTTTTATATTTCTGAGTATTTCATCTTCAATTCATCTGAGAATTAAACCCAATTAACCATGTGATTAACTCCCAGTTAAGCCAAGGTATGGTAACAAGCCTGTCTTCTTTGCCACACCATCACTTAAGAGAAAAAAAAAGCCACTGAATTCTTTAGTTTAGAGCAAGGGTTGCCATATAGAGAACAGAAATTACCTTCTGCTGCAATCTGGGACATATGTCACTCAGTGACATGCTGTGATTGGGGTTTATATTCAAGTTTTCTTCATATTTTTGCAGACTGCATTTAAGAGAGATACTATTGGTGCCATTCCACAGATTTGGTTAAAAACTATTGCAGCCTTCTGAAAGTTGTAGTGATCAAGAAATTATCTCAGGTTTCCCCAGTATTACACATGTTTCAAAAAAAATCTAATGTTTGGAAATTTCACTGAATTGTACAAATGAAAGATCAGTTTCAGTGGCTCAATTTTCTGTTCTAATTAAGCTTGTCTACTTTCTTAGACTATGTCTTTCTCTTTGAGTGATCTCACAGACTAATGTTCATCAGCAGTGTTTCACTGGCGGTGAAAGTGCTGTCACTCTGGCTTGTGTCTGAATGAATGTCATTCCCTTTCTGATATTTAGAAGCATATTCCTTATTATTTAGTGGAAACAAGATGCCTCCACCTGGCCCCTAGTGCACAACTAATTTCACAGTTGCAGACAATTTTATTCTATAATGGTAAAAGTAAAGATGCAAGTGTATCTTTTTAGAATAGGCAACTTTTTTATTTAAATTTATACTAAGATATGAATGACTAATCAGTGAGCTTTTCTCAGGAGAGGGTTTTTGTAGAAATGGAGTGAAACAGAGAACAATAACAAGTTAAATAAACAAAAATTAGTCATAAAATTTTGGCAGGTATAAGGTGAGAAACAAGAGGAGAGTGACTCCAGCTTTAATAGCAGTTTTTAAAATTTTATAGCTGGGCCTTTCAACACTGGTTGCATTTGAAGATGTCATCAACTTTGTGACTGTAGCTGGCTGCTATTTTCATATCAGTAACACAGGAGGCTTGGAGTACTAGCTAAAATTGTGCTAGGCTGGGCTGACTATGACTACACTAACTTTGTAATCATAAATCATGCCTGAGGACATTATGGCAGTTCTGTTTTTATGTTTAAATTTGTCCCTCGAAAGCCAATAATATATATCCTATGCCTGGGAAATTCCTAGTTCAACTGACATGACAATTGACTAATGATACATAATGATAGAGAGCATGGCTCTTCTTGTCTTCTGAAAGTGGTTTTGACAAAGAAGGAAATGGAAGCCATTAACACCTGGGAGAAACAGTGGGATAAAAGCCCATTTGCTGAGTATAACAGAAACTTCACAGGATCAGTGCACGTATGTCTGCTCACAGCTGTGTCATTTAGAGTGAAGGTTTACCTTATTTCTAAATTCTTTCTCCTTCTCAAGGAATTTCCCAGCTTTGCAATCCACTTGCAGACCATGATAGAGAAAGCCACAGAAACAGCTGACCTGAGCAAGTGGGAACTCACAGACCCCAGTCTGACAGCTGGGGAACCAGCATAAGACTGAACTAGGCCCCATGAACATAGGTGTCAGTTGCAGGGGAGTCTATGAGGCCTTTGGTAATGGAACCAGTATTTATCTCTAGAGCATGAATGGGCTTTAGGAGCCCATTGCCCATGGAGGGATATTCTCTCAGCCTAGATACAGGGCGTGGGGGGGGGGGAGTCCAGGTCCTGCCCAAATGATGTGATAGACTTTGATGATCCCCCATAGGAGGCTTCACTCTCTTGGAGAAGTGGATAGATTGTGGGATTGGGGATGGTGGGGACAATGGGAGGACAAGAGGGAGAGGGAACTTGGATTGGTATGTAAAATAAGATTGTTTTTAATTTCAATAAAAATTAATTTAAAAAACTTCAAAATCTGGACTTGAAGCCGAAGCAAGAACCTATCTGCTTCCTTTGAAGTCATTGGACACTTCATTCTTCTCTATTCTCCTCATTGAGAATTAACTCTCAATGAATTTATGAGCCTTTTAAATTTCATAGGGGTCAATCATTAACCTTTTTTTCCTCTCCTTTTCTTGTTTCCTTAGTCTGCTGATAAAATGCTCATATTATAATAAGAAGTCAGAATCCTGTAATACTTTTTTCTAATTTCAAGGCACCCTGACATATGGTCAAAACAATATTTTCATCTTCAGAAAGTCCAGCTGACATATTCATAAAGAACTTAGACAGCTAACACCTGGATTTTTATTGAGCAACTAGCATGTAGTTCCCACACCATGCAGAGGTGTGGGCAATGATAAAGTGAGTGGAGTCATGAACTCATGGGGAGGTAGCACAGGGACACATAAATTATGCATGCACAAAGTTTATATTAGAGGTTCTTGAATAAACAGGGGCCACAGAATGCTTTAACTCATGCTTTAAGAACCATGTCTTGCTCTCAGGAAGAGTGGGAAGGGGAGACTTTAGGGAAGAAAGCAATACATGACTTATGAATGTAAGTAAGAAAGGAAAGATGAGTTATGAATGGAAATGCACATGAATATGGGAGTAGGGATGGCCATATGGGTCAAGAAGAAAACACAGTTGCTAGGGAATATGAGCAAGGATTTTCACTCTAAATGGAATACACAGAGTCAACATAGTCTATGAAAACGTATTAGATGTGCCAGTATAACTAGAAAAGATTTAATATTTCAAGTATATAGACATGACAAATGTTTGAAAGGATGGAAATGCTAATTAGTCCACTATTATCATTTCCTGTTATATAAACATACTGAATTTTCACACTGTGCTCTGCAAATATGTGTCCATGAGAAATGAATGTGGATGGAATCTGAACCTTCTAAATCTGACCTTGACATCCTGGAATGGGAGATAAGGCAGAACATACATACAGATTGTAGTAGCACTGAATTTGGGCATGTAAATTTGCCTTTCATTTCCTTTCAAAACTGGAGACTCAGTCTTTTGCTATGAATGTTAGTACTTGCTTAATGTTGGGATGGAGAATTTTGAATAGCAAGAACTCAATTTTCTGAAATAATGATCACATAAACAGTCCCAAATATTAATGAAGAATTGTTTTCACTTTTGATGTTCTGACATTCTGATATAGATAAAGTAACAAGCCATCTTGTTCATTAACTGGGGAGTCTACTGTTTACAGAGGGAATTATTTCTAAGACAAACCTTGCTGAATTTCTTTATAGAGTTACTATTTATAGAATTTTAATGAATCCAATAAACATGAGTGGGGAGAAAAAAGAGAGGTAGATGATAAATTCTTACCTCTGTAATAATAAGAGAAATTGAGGGCAAATGTCATGTACCTGGAAATACATTATAACTCATGGAAGAATTATTAGATCTTGACATGGAAAGTTAATCTTTGTAGTTCTTTGGACTGAAACACTGGGAAACATCAGGGCATAAGCTAATGAGTTTCCTTGAAGAGGAATAAAAAAATGGAAATAAGGGACAATGTCACATTGGGTTACACATGTTTAAAAATAAATGCAATTGATTCCACCAAGAATTTGAAAATGATTGGTCACTTCTTATTTTACTCCACTCTAGTTTATTAATACAAGTTTTAATTAACTCTATTGTCAGTATTATTTGTCTCTTGCAGCAGCTGCCTAAAAATCTAGGGCAAATTCTAGCAATAATTGTGCTGAATCTCTTCAGGGAAAAAGTGAGAGCTGTAATACTTATTAAACTTTCCTGTGATTTGTGTTAGAATTTTTTCTAAGATTGGATATTTTCACTTTTTGTGCTCAATTGAAAACAGGTATAGCTTAACTGTTGGAGCTAGAAATTTTTTTTTACTTTTCATAAAATTTTTACTTAATTGAGTACTTAAGGATAAATCATTTTGAAAAAAATAAAAATTCTTAATAACTTTGTCTAAACTAAGTATCTCAATGCTGTGAGGTAATTTATGATTTCCATTTTCATGTGATAAGTCCTAAGAAATAACTTAAGTCATAGCCATATTTATGAAAGGACTTGGGTGATATTTAAGGAAGTGTCCATTGTACCTGTAAATAGAAATACCAGAGAGCCTGATCCTTCTCTTTTTCTCCCCACATAACATCATATCACAGTCTGTAAAATCAATCAAGAAGTCAGCTGTGTGCAAGGTAAAGTGACACATTCACCACAAACAGATCAGTTGGAAACTTCATCTTAAGCTTCTTGCCTCTACAATGTTGAAAACATACATTTCTTTTCTTTAAGTCACTACATCCAGGTCATGGAGTTTTGTTGTAGCAGCTACAGCAGACTAATTTAGAGAAGTTGTTCAATGTCTCTATACCTCATTAAGGTCCCTTGCAATAGGAGTATTTATTAAGTGACATGTATAAAATCAACTAATGTTTCTCATATTATAATTATCTAAATACAATATGCTCTTTCCTTTGTATATTTATAATGGAATAAATGAACTATTTAATTAGTTATTTTTAAATTAATCAAACTCTTAAAAACTATGTTTGTATTTATAATATATGTAGAAGAATATACATGTGATTGTCATATGTAAATCTATGACAAATAAAGCAAAATGTGGATGTCTGAACAATGAAAGAGTGAAACACGCAAAACAAATACCTCAAAAATGAACTTTAGCTATTTTTAAGACTAGGGTTGAACAAATGTGTCCAGGTGTTTTGAAAGTCACCAGGCACCCAGAACAGACTCTAAAAATGTACTGCAAACTGTTGGGATGAGATGACCGAATACCTAGGTCTAGCAGAGTGCATCCTCTCCAGATGTTTCAGCATTAAGCTTCAAGTTGAAGTTTTGACTGTGCATCAACCAATTTGATTTTTTTCTCACGAGCTGACATTTCAACATCATGGAGGCACAAATTCAGTCAGTGCAGTAAAGCAAATGTTAAATCAATTATTTGTTGTCATAGAAAAGAAAGTGAGTAATTGACTTAATTATTTAACTGGTGACCCCCATGAATGTTAGACACACCGTCTCTGAAGTCAGCTTTTTAAATTTCCTTTTAGTTAACACTTGAAATTACTCTAATCCACTGAGAAGAAAAAAACACTTCCTGCAAGAGGGGCCACAGAAATTTGACTGACTGAAATATGAAAGTCCCTGGTATTTCTAATAAGAAACTGAAATACTGTTGATGTCTTTAAGGACACCATGCAGTTCTTAAAAGAAGATAGAAAATTGAGAGTTCAGAAAGAACATTGATTACAAGACTCAGGTAAAACTGAAGGAATTAAATCTTTCTTTTTAAAAGTCTGTTTTATAATCATTGATTTCCATTTTAATTACTAATTTTGCTTAGTAAGAAAAAAAAAGAAGAAATAGCAGGGAGAAGACAATCCAGAATCTTAGTTTCATCGGAAGTTCTGCATGTTTAAGTATAACCCTCTAAAATTAGGCTTAGTAGGAGAAACTCACTTAAACCCACCATTACAGTATTTCAGTGGTGGAAATCACATTATTACAATGTGTATAAGAAAATAATAGAATATTCTAATTAAGCACCAGAAAAATATCTGACTATAAAGCTTGGTAATGAAAAACTATAGGCTCAAAAAAGTAAATCATTTATATTACCATAATACATTTAGCTTCTTAATTAAATTATGCGAATCTAGTGTTATAATTTCAGTGTATAACTAAACAACTCCTACGTAGGAAAAGAAATCTTTAAAAAGTTATTTGTCACTGCTCTTGTGTACTCCCCACCAGCCTTCAGGCAGGTGAGAAACCTGCCTCCAGGCTGTGCCCAAATCCCCACCACTCACTGGATATTGACCTGCCAATGCAGGTCATTGACATTCCAATACAACTGAAACACAAGAAAATGAACTTAAAAATTACTTTATGAAGGTGATAGGTGCTCTTAAAGAGAAAATGAAAAATTCCATTAAAGAAATCAAGGAAAAGACAAACAAAAATGGAAGAAATCAATAAATCCATTAAATAACAAGCAAAGAAAGACAAAAACAAGCAATCAGGTGAAGGAAATAGTTCAAGACTTAGAAACTAAATTAGAGGCAATAATGAGAACTAAAACTGAGGGATTTGAGGAAATGGAAAATCTGGGGAAGCAAAGAGGAACTACATAGAGAAACATCACCAACAGAATACAAGAGATGGAAGAGAAAATCTCAGGCATTGAAGATATAATAAAGGAAATAGTTCATGAGGAAAATAAAATGTTAAATCCAATAAATTCCTAAACCAAAATATACAGGAAATCTGGGACACCATGAAAAGACCAAACCTAAAAATAATAGGGATAGATGGAAAATCATTGCAGCTCAAAGGCACAGAAAATATATTCAACAAAATCATAGAAGAAAACTTTCCCAACCTAAAGAAGGACATGTCCATAAAGGTACAAGAAGCTTGTAGAACACCAAATAGTCTGAACAAAAAATGTCCCTTCACCACATAATAATTAAAACACTAAACATACAGAATAAAGAATTTTAGAGCTGCAAAGGAAAAAGGCAAAATAACACATAAAGGCAGACCTATCAGAACTACACTGATTTCTCAATGGAGACTCTAAAAGCCAGAAAGTCCTGGACAGACGGTTTGCAGACTTTAAGGGACTATGGATGCCAGCCCAGACTACTGTATCTAGCAAAGCTTTCAATCAACATAGATAGAAAAATTAAGGCATTTCATGAAAACAAAAACTAGATTTAAACAATACCTGTCCACAAATCCAGCACTAAAGAAAGTACAGGAATGAAAATTCCAACCTAAAGAATTCAGCTACATCCACAAAAACACAGGCAGTAGATAATCACAAAACAGCAAAACCCAAAGAAGGGAAACACACACTGCAATCCCCACAACTAAAATAAAAATAACAGTAATTAACAATCACTGGTCAATAATATCTCTTAATATCAATGGACTCAATTTACCAATAAAAAGACTTAAGTTAACAGAATGGATATTAAAACAGGATCCATCCTTCTGCTGCATACAAGAAACACACCTCAACTTTAATGACAGATATTTACTCAGAGCAAAGGGTTGGGAAAATTTTTTTCTTATCAAATTGTCCTAAGAAGCAATCTAGTACAGTTTTCCTAATTTCTAACAAAACAGACTTCAAATTAAATTAATCATAAGAGATGGAGAAGGACAATTCACATATACCAAATCCATCCATTGAGATGAAGTTACCCTGAAGCTGATATAAGATAAAGTGGGAAGTAGCCTTGAACACATCACCACAGAAGACCACTTCCTGAATATAACACCAGTAGCACAGACACTGAGATCGACAATTAGTAAATAGGGCCTCCTGAAATGGAAAAGCTTCTGTAAGGCAAAAGACACTGTCAATAAGACAAAATAGCAGCTTACAGAATGGGAAAATATCTTCACCAACCCCACATTTGACAGAGGACTGATCTCCATAACATATAAAGACTCAAGAAACTTGACAACAAAATACCAAATAATCTCTTTAGAAAGTGGGGCACAGATTTAAACAGAGAATTTTCAAGTTCCATTTGAATGGAGTTAATTGACTTCCTATAAAGCATTCAATACATATTTAGCCTTTTCACTATGACCAGGTCACAGGATAAATATAGTAGACATACTTGCTATTTCTCAATTAATTTCTTTTGTTGATGATTCTAATCCCCTGTCTGGTGGACAAATGCAGAATTGGCTGTAAGGATTTTGTGTGACACAACCAATTTTTGTATTCGAATATACAAAATCAATTTAATAACTCACCATGATTCTAATTTGTCTTATAATCACCATTTCTTAAAATTCTTGTGTTTCTACGATAAAAAAAATAAAAGCAAGTCATACACTATTTTCTTAAACATGAGTTCTATAAACAGAAGATGGTAGAAATCCTTACTAGGAGAAATACTAAATGCTGTGCTATTTGCTAAGTAGTTCAATATCCCTCTTCAAATTTGTGTAGCCTCACTTACCAAGGTGGCCAGGTTCTCATACAGGACAGACATGGGAGTCCGAGTTCTTCTTAAAAAGACTTTTGACAAATCATTCATTTCTCAGACCCACGTCTGACTTCTGCCTACATTATCTTCCCACACAATTATCAATTACTGAGTCTCTTGGGGTCCTATGTGTAAAAGTGACTACTTGGGTTTTTGACTATGTAAGATTTTAAGTTTCAGAGATGTCCTCCCACTATGACAGTGGCCACTCATCATCTCCTTCCACTAGAACAGTGGCCACTCATCATCTCCTTCTACTACAGCTGTGGCTACTCATCATTATCTTCTACTAGGATAATGGCTACTCATCATTTCCTTCCACTAGGAAAGCAGTCACTCACATGTCCTATTTTCTATTTTTTATGGATAAATCTTCTTAAATTCCCTTGGTAGTGTTTCATTTGCTTTGTCTTTGCATCATATCAATTTTTATTGATTTTCATTTTAGTACTAGATAGTCTTAGAACATAAAAATCAGGAGCTAAAAATATAAAGAATCTGTCCTGTTTATAAGGGATTCCACTAATTTCTTATAACTACTCAATGTATTATTTGAGTAAATTCAAATATATGAATAAAAAGGATATTTTCATAAATGGCAGTAAAAAGAATTCATTACTCTGTTTTGAACTCAAGGTTGGTCCAGTTGAAACTATCTTGACGGTTGTTATCATGAATTGTTTAACAACAAACACATAGAGACTTTTATCTGCTCCCATTTGTCATAGGTCAAATACTTGGGGCACTTATCAGGGAAGTTAAGTCAAACATGGAAAGATATGAAAGATGCTGATTTGATTTAATAAAAATATGACTTGAGGCTAATGTACTTAAATATATATATATATATATATATATATATATATATATATATATATATGCATGCACACACAAACACAGTACTTTTTATTGTAAAAAGGCTTTTACCTTTTTCTTCTAACTTCATTTTTGTAACAGCTACTATGGAGAAAGAATATTTCAGTTATCTTACTCATCACTAATTTTGAGTAAAAATTCAATAAGAACTATTCTCTGTTGGTAGTACTTTTATATTTTAATGTTTAAGCATTTTTATTTTATGTCTATGAATGTTTTACCTATATGCACATTTATGCAGCATGTGAATGCCTTGTGCCTATTGAAGCTGAAGAGGGCCTCTGATTCCCTGAAATCTAGTAGCAGTCAGTTATTTGTGAGCTAGTATATAGGTACTAGGAACCAAACCTGAGTTCTCTGTAGAGAAAGGGAGAGCTCTGAACTGCCAAGCCATCTCTTACAGCACTTATAAGAGAAGACACTCTAACTGAGTAGATTGCATCCCCTTATTGCAGCATCCTGTGGTGAGGAAGAAGCAGAGATCAAGGAAGAACAATCTAAGGTGACTAGTATATACTCTAATTTGCAGATCTATGGCCAATCTGGAGCGTCACCTATCAAGTTATTTTGCCTCCCTACATTGCCTAACCCATGAATCACCATGCAACACAGCTTCAGACACACACTTACAGAAATGGTTTTGACTTACCCTGAATATGTAACACATTTTACACTTTCTGTCATGGTCATTCCACACCTGGCCAATTATTCCCAAATCAATTTACAGATTACATAGTATATGCAATGGCATTGTGGAGATAAATATTACATTTTGAGGTTTTCTTTTTTTCTTCACACTTTTTTCTTTAATTACTACTCATATTTACATATCTGTCTCCCCCATTCCCTTGTCCTCCCATCCTCCCATGTTCCATACTAACCCCTCCCCAACCAACCTCCCCAACTCCTCCCCAGGGACAGTGAGGTCCACCACAGGGAACCTTCAAAGTCTGTCATATCATGTGGGGGCAGGGGCTCAGGCCCTCCTTGCTCTATCTGGGCTGCAATAGTATCTCTTCATAGGGAATGGGCTCCCAAAGTCCATTTGTGCTCTAGGGATAAACACTGGCTCCACTACTAGAGGTCTCACAGATTGTCTTGGCCTCCTAGCTGGCACCCACATTCAGAGGGCTTGGTTTGGTCCAATGCTGTTTCCCCAGCTTTATGACCAAGGAAATAGTTTCTTATAAAAAATCACTGGAAAGCTACAATAAATTGTAGTTAAGTCTTAGTCACCAAATAAAGGAAATTATTTTCTTTTAGATAATATATCTTGTGTTTTAAGGAATTGCTAATTCAGATTATTGAAGTACATTCTATTATATGTTGTAAGAACAGATTCATTTTACACACATTAAATATTGTATTTCCTAAGGTAAGCAAAAAGCAAGGTAATCTCAGAAAAAACATTTGGTTTTAGGTTTTCAGATAATAAAGAAAAATAGAAATGTAGGGAGTTTTAATTTTATTTATTAGCAATAGACATGTGTAAAGACAAATGTTTCTCTTAAGAGAAAGATAAATTTGTTTCCTGAATATTCTATACAGACAATATCTAGGGGTGGGAGTAGGGGGAAATCTTCCAGCATAGAGAAACACTATCAAACTAATGACTCCTGTATCGAACTTCAATTGAGGCAAAGAACATTATGTGAAGTTGTCCACAATGGAAGTAATTCTTTGAAGGACAGAGATAATGTGGTAAATGTGCTTTACTGTCTGATGGTTTAATACAGAAATGATTCTCAAGAAAATCAACAAATTGATGTTGGCACATCCATTAGGCTCTTTCCAGTATCTTGAGTAAATGAAGCTTAAGAGTTAGCTCTTCCTTGGACATTCAAGAGTATTATTAATTCAACACTAAAGTAGTTGTGAATATATGGCAATATTATTTTTTTAATTCTTCTCTCATTCTATACATCCTGATTGCAGCCTCTCTTCCCTCTACTCTCCTGATCATCATCCCTCTGACTCCTCTCTTCCCCAGATCCACTGCTCCTCTGTTTCACTTCAGAAAAGGACAGGCTTCCCAGGGATATCAACAAAACATGGCATAATAGGATGAAATAAGACTAGGCACAAACACTCAAATCAAGGTAGGCAAGGCAACTCAGTTGGAGAAAAAGGGTCCCAAGTACAGGCAAGAGACTCAGGGACACCCTAAATCCCACTATTAGGAATCCCACAAAAACCCCAAGCTAAACAACCATAAAATATTTTGAGGTTACTTGGGATGATATAGAAACCCAGTGCAGTGGAAAATTCCTGGAACCTATGGGCAATACTCTTTGTGATGTTTATTATAGGATTTAGTCTCAGACCTAGTTCCTTGGTATGGATAAAGATAAATACTACTGATTTATGGCTCCTCTGGAAAAGTCTGTTCTTTGTTTAATCCACAGAAAGCTGACTAGTTCGAAAACAGGTAGATAGACAGAAAATATCCTTATGTTATCTTAAATAATTCCCCAATTGAAAAGAAAATTAAAATTTCTGTGGTTCACAAGCTTGTAGTAAAAGTATTATTTAATAAACAATTTAAGTCTAAAAATTAAATTATTTGGCTTTCTGTGCAAGGAATATGTAGTTGAATTCTCTAAATATAGCAAACTGTGCAATATGTCCAGTGTCTCTCTGATTTAAGGTACCTGGCTAATTCTAGTGGATATGCCTTTTTTATTTTGCTCTTTTAGCCTTCCTTTTTTGGAAAAGAAAGTCAGTAGACTCAATTTTGAAGAGCCATAGGTTCCTAGTACAGTAGATATTTGAGGTATAAACACCATACTCAAGCCAAAGGTTGAGACAGAGTATGGTCACATAAACACAGAACACAACTGGGAGGTCTCTGACCTCATTTTGTTACACTGTATAAAGCTTTATCCTAGAATACCCTGAAGTTTAAGTGCCTATTTAAAGCAAAATATTAAATGTAGCACTTTGCTGTCTTGCTATTCTACCTTTCTTTTCTACTACATGTCTTTTTATTACAATCAATGTTTATTATTCATACTTTAAATATGAGTACATGGAATCCAAGTTGGTGATATCAGATGGTTTTTGAGTCTATAATATAATTATGTCTTATTCTCTTCCATTTTCTCCCTTGAAACCCTCCCATATTTGTACCTTCTTGCTTTTGTATCAAATTCATAGCATCTTGTCCTTAATTGTTGGTGCGCGTGTGTGTGTGTGTGTGTGTGTGTGTGTGTGTGTGTGTGTGTGTGTGTGTGTGCTGATATATTTAGACTTGGGGACTTAACTCCTACTGTCTCCCTAGTCCTAGTCCATACATGCTACATTGCTTAAATGATTTCTTAAAACAATGTCATTAAGATGAGATAGTGAAAATTATTGACTCAATCCACAGGGTACATGTTAAGAAATGACTGGAAGTCTCTAAGCCAAAGATCATATTGAGGTATACTGCTAGAAAATTGTTATTTATAAATGCATTTATTTCATATAATTTGTATAAATTTATATATCTCATATAATTATATAAATCTCATATAAATCATCACAGACAATTGATGATATTGTCCCAAAAATTAAAAAAGCATTTAGTCTTTTATAAAAATAGAAAATTCTGCTCTATTGAATATATTGTATTCTTGTGTGGTTTTCATTGCTGCTGCCAAAATATGATCATCATTCTAATTTATTACTATATTCTCAGTACAGCTGGGTATATGTATGCAGTTTTTTGTTTAGTACCCCACTTGATTTAAGGATTGTAAATATGTACCCAACCATAATAACTGTCAGGAAATCCATATCATTGATTTTTTGATTACCCAGCATAGTAAGAAGGAATGTGTTTTATGCAGGTTGTTTTCCAGTTTAATATTTTTCTAAAAGCAAGCATATTCATTTTATATGCACTTAATAAGCAAAAGACCAAAGATACAACCTGGATTCCTTAATATCAGCCCCAAAAGACATCAACAACAGAGATTTATTAATGTTTTCTCATTAAATCACAGATGACTTGACTCTGCACAAAGGCGAAGTCTGTAATATCTGTGTGCGATCAGACATGGCTGAATGATGAAGTCATTCACAGTTGCCAGAGAACATTAATAATATGGTTCCCAAGAGTGGAGCTGAAGTTATCTCTGTGTTCACCTGTGAAAAGGCTTGCAGCTAGGGCACAGAGGGCCAAAAATGCTGCAGTGGTACTCATAGGATAACCACACAATCATTTCAAAAGAAATTTAAAATTATTGATTTTTGAGGTGTTTTTATATCTTATTACTTGGGCAAATTCAATCTTTCTTGAAAAATGAGTAACTCAGATACTGAGAAGTTAAATTAATTTGTCATTCTTTCCCATTTGTATCCAAATATGTATTTTTCTATTTGAAGATTGGTAATTGGTAAAGCAAAGTAAATGTTTAATAAACTTAATTAGAAAAAACATTCCCTGCTAGAATGTTAACTGGAATGATTTTATGCAGGTTTTCATTTCCTAGATTTTTCACTACCGTTTCAATTTGTTGCTTGATACAGATTTGTTCAGATAATTTTTCACATCTATATTTAATTTTTTAGATCATATGTGTAGGAAAGTAGCCATTAGTAAGACACCAAAAAATGGTGTCAATTCTCAGTAAGAAATTTTGCAACTTTGGTCCAGAAATCCCAAAGGCCTAGCCTAGAAATGCTATGTTCTGATACCAGAGAGATAGGCTGAATATCTTGGAACCAAGGCACTCACTGTCTTAGTTTTAGCCATTTGGGACTGCCCTAATTTGCAGGGATATTATTTTCATGGAAAATGCAAAATCGGATACTTTGTGCAGAGTACTTCATATTAACTTCCAAAAACTGAACATGGGCCAATCTGAATGTCATTCCTTCCAGGAACTCTGACACAAAGAGACTCAATGTATTTAAATGAGTACTAATCCAAAATGGGGACTGTCACAGACAAGTTTCCAGCTTCTGTACTCTTCTATTTTCTTCAATTAACTAACGCTCCCATTATGATGTAAAAGGTGAATGTGTTCACTGTCTACTGATCCTTCACAATCATTGAATCCATTCTGAGTTTCATTGGGAGCTACTGAAATGCCCATATCACCTTTATATAATTTTATTAATTTGGGTCTTGTCTGTCTTTCAGCTAGTTTGGCAAAAGACAGGTTGGTGTCATTAATATTTTGAAAGAACAAACTTTGCTCCACTGATTCTTTGGTATTATTTGTTCACTAGTTGCTTCCCTGATTGTTGGGGCAAAAAAAAAAACATCAATTATGATATTTTGGGGTGCAAACCTCAGCTCAATTCCAGGAGCCTGAATCTCCCATTGTCTTTCAGATGCTGGCTAATTACCACTCAGTGGAGAATGTCTCCTAGTTTGCTTAACAACAGTTCTAGGCCCTGGGTGGGCCCACACCTATTCTGAGGGCTTATATAAGTGCCTAGGGACTGGTGAGAGGCTGGTGAGGATGTGCAGTTTTAGGGGTGCCTCTAGGATTAAAGGAAATATTTGATATCATCTTCTGATCTCACCCCCACAGTTGGAAAGCTATGTAAGAGGATGCTTGAATAAACCGTGGACTTTAGTCTCCAGCATGGACTGGGAGCCCTCCTGAGATGACAAGATGTGTCTGACTACACAGTAGCTAGGAGTTTCCTGATCCACGCTCTTCCACTCAGGGATGGACCCAGGGCTGTTTGGATGGCTCTGGTTGCATCCCCAAAGACATCAGTCCAGAATAGATGGCCTCTGTAGTGTGGGACTGATATAGGCCGAACTCCAGCACCTTACTTGTGTTTGGATTTGGTCTTTGTTTTCATACAGCTCTCAGATTTATTGCTATTTATTTGGGATTCTCTGCCTTTTAAATATATGTACTTATTGCTATAAATTACCCTCTTAAGACTACTTCCATTGTATCCAATAGGTTTGAGTGTTATATTTTCATTTGATTTTAAGGATCTGTTTTCTTTCTGATTTTGTCTATGGCCCTCTTATGATTCAGCAGTGTGTGGCTCAATATCCTTGTCATATCCCCTTAACCTATTATTTCATTCCACACAGATATTTCCCTCTGTTTGTTTTGGGAAGGATGACCTTATTGGTGAGAGTGTTGAAGATACATGATATTATTAGGTTTTGATTAACCTGTGACTTTACATGTAGTAGTACTTTTTTTTCTTTATTAAAGTGGACGAACCTGTGATTAGTATTATCCTCTTGATGAATTGTTCTTAATCAGTATAAAGCTCTAGATTGACTCTTATTAATTTTAGAGTGAAGTCCATTTTGTTAAATATTAGAAATGTGACACTTATAGCCCAATCCATTTGCTTGAGATGCCTTTTCCATTCTTTCTTACTATGGTTGCATTTGTCTATGGTGGTAAAGTATATTTCTGGGAGGCAATCTACCTACCCAATCTGCTAATATGTGTTTTGTTTCTTTTAATTGCAGAACTGAGATAATTAATATTCAGAGTTGTTATTGACAAGTGTATTGATGTCCAAAATATTTACTTTGTAGTTTTTCTCCATTTGTTTATCTCTTGCTATCATATGGTTATTTGCTATATCCTTATGCATCTATAAGGATATGCATATCTTTTTGATCAGTCTAGCTTATAGCCCAGTTTAATGGTCATGAATTTTATTACTCCATTTATATCACAGAAAATATTTTTTTCTCCTATTATGGCAGATAGTTTTATTGGGTTTGGTAGCCTGAGATGGCAGTTGTTCTGTATATTTACTACTTTAACAATCCTATAGTTAAAGAGGTTCTCCTCCAATCCATCTGTTTGCTGTTCTAAATGCCCCCTATACCAGTACAGACATCTCTTTCTTTGGGCTTAGAAATGTTTCTGTTGTGATTTTATTGAACATATTATCTATGTCTTCAGCCTGAATTACTTCTCCTTTTTCTGCGGTTATTACTAGAGAGATCTGGTCTTTGCTTCATGCCCAATAGAGTTTGAATGTTCTGTTCATAACTTCTTATGTCTGTCATATGAATGTCCATTTCCTATACTTTGTCTTCAACCCCTGACACTTTATCTTTCCTGTGATCCATCCTATTAGTAATACTTTCCCTGGGACTTAATGTACCTATATTTTCATTTCCAAAATTCCAGGTTTGTTCGAGTATTTCTCTGTAGCTAGACTCTTTTGTCCCTCCTGCCTGCTCTCAGATAACCACACAGAGACTTCTTATTAATTATGTAAGCTTAGACTTGTTCCTAACTAGTTCTTATTAACCCATGTCTTTTAATATATGATCTTTTAATTGTCTTGGTTACCTATATTCTGCAAAGCCCATGGTGTTTCTTCTCCATCTTGTTGGTTGCATCTCTACCCTTTTTCTTCCCAGCATCCTCTCTGCCCCAAAAATCCTGCCTAGCTATTGGCTGTTCAGCTTTTATTAAACCAATTCCAGTGATAAATCTTCATAATGTACAAAAACATTTCTCTCCATTGAGTTCCATTTCCTTACTCTGTTTTGATCTCCTTATTTAATTCATCTGCTTGTGTTCTTTAGAAATTAAGGAGTTTGTGTCTTTTGCATGTCTTTGGTTGCACTTATAATTGTCATTTTGAATTGCTTGTATATAATTCCATATAATTTACTCTCTTTGGAGATTGGCATAATTAGAGGGAATATATTGCCTTGGATTTTTGTTTCTTGTGGTTTTATGCAACAAATTCTCCATGTAGGGTTAGGTCATTAGACTTTTTAAATCACCTTTATTTTTTTCAGTTGACATGCTTGTAATATTCAAGAAAGACTATATTGCAGTAGGCTTAAGATATTGTTTTTCTCTGCTATACTGGGAGTCTAGCGCAGTCATTAGACACTCAGTCCACTATGAAAAATTCAGTAATAGTCCAGCAAAACCATTACCTATCAAATCCGAATGGTTTAAAAAAGTAAAGGACTATTGACAATACTGTGTGTTCTGAGATACTAGTTATTGTGGGTGTAAGTGGAAGTGGGCAGAATGAAAATGAGACTAGCACTAGATTGACAGAAGAAACATAAAAGCAGGAAAAATAAATTAAATGGAAAAACAGTAAGGGCAGGTAAGGGAAACAAACTAGTTCCTGCTAAAAACAAAATGAAAAAGAAAATTCAATCAGATAACCCAAACTAGTCTGCGCTCTCAGAAGGATAAGGCGAGAAAACTTGCAAACCAGGACAGCCTGTATTCTTTGGAAAATCCTATCAAGATGAAAATGAAGAAGTGTGGGAGGAGAGAGAAAAGATGATAACAGAGCATGTAAGAGCTGGGATACTCAGCTGACATACTGGAAGAAGTGTGAAGGCAGAGAAAAGAATGACTAAAGAGTCTGATACAGTCCTACCTGCTTGCTGGTTCCAGCTTCAACTCTTAACCTTCCTTTCTGAGCTCCCAGATGCCAGGGACACTCTGGCATAGTCTTTCATGAAGTCACATATCAGATTATGGTTCCATCAATGTGTGATCCTTCTAGGGGCAGGATCATAGACACTGACCACATCTCTGAACACTCCTTTAACAGTTGGTCAGTTGACAGATGATGGCCCCACCCTTGGGCAATGCTTCTTGATATCTGACTTGCTGCTTGGAACTTGTGTCTGTATTCCCCTTCAGATAATTTCTCCAACTAGGATTCCATCTTGCTGGAGTTTTGAACTAAGGTTTTATTTCCCACAGTTTAGAGACAATTCTTCAGACAGGTTTCAACATATAGTCCTGTTCTGGATTCATAACACCTGAATGATTCACAGGTGTTATAGGCCACAAGGATGCCACAAACTCAGCAGAGAGCTTCTTACATGGTGTCCCCAGAAGAGGGTTCACTAATTTCTCTCCTGTTGCTGTTTCCAAGCTTAAATTTTGTCTCCTTTCCTTCCCCTTCAAAGCACCTGTTTCTGGAGGCACAGTGGTGATTTTCTGAGGCTCTCTGTCTTTTTCCATTGTTCCTGCCATTCCATCTCATTGGAAACAGAGCACTGCAGATCAATACCTATCCCTTCGTGACAGATTGGACATCTTCTAGTTATGTTTTACATTTCTACTGAAATTATAGACTTTTGACAGTCATCACCTCTTCTGATAGCTGCTAGCCCACTTCCCCGGTTTGATTCTCTGGAGAGTGGAGCAGAAAAGACCTTTTTGTTGTCCACTAACTTGCTGAAATCTGCATCCACTTTCAAATAAGCCTTTCTGGGAAAGTGATTGATTATTTGTATAGATGCTCATAAAATTCTGTTTGTGCAAAGTGTTGTCTATCCAGGTGGAAGCACAAGCAGGAAAATAGAATCTTTATGAATGTCAGCAGCCCTGAGTCTCTCAGTAAGCTGGCAAAGCCAGACACAGCTTTAAATCTTGAGACTCATGGGCTTATGGCTCTAGTCTTATGATTCTAAGCTCACAGAAGCTTATTGGTCTGAGCCCTGGGTACCAGCAGTTTTCAAGCTAGGCTTTCAAAGCAGGGGCTTATAGATCTAGAGATTTCTGGCTCTAGTGCAGCAAAACCAGAGACTTAGGAGTATAAATTTCCAGTTCCAGAGACTTACTATAGTCTTGTCAAAACTGGTCTCCTAACAACATTCAGCTGTGTCACAGCCCCTGAGATTCAGGGGTTTGTATCTTAGGCTCTTAGTCATTCTTGAGCCTCTAGAATAAGGCTTCTCTTATTGGCTTTAGAGTTCTTCCTATGGTCTGTAGTCCTTCTGTTTGGTTCTTTTGCAACCTTCTACTTTCTGTAGTTTCACAATTGCTGAGTCTTGCATTCTCAGCACTTCCACAGTCCTTCAGAGTCCCATAGTCTCCCCTCTCAGCTCTTCTCTGGAACTATTCAGCCACTTTTATTTCCTGGCACTGGATTCTACCTGAAACTGATAGCCCGAGGTTTTATCTACTCTATGCAGCCAGTTCAGTATTAAAGGCCACAGGTGGGCAATAAGAGATTGTCCAGAAGAGCTTCATTTCTGCCTCATCTTCAACATACTTAAGACAAATCTCCAAGACTGCCAGGAGGAGACTGAGAGGACCCGTGCTTATAAAACTAGTCTCTGATGTGCACCAATGGTCATGTGCAGAGCAGCAGAAGCTCCTCTCTGACAGGAAGGAGGTCAGCTGTGGTACAGTTCCTAGGAGAAATAGGTGGGACCATCTGCATCAGTTACAGACTAGGAGTAAACTGTCATCTAGAACTGTTTCACCCAGTGGAACATCAATGGACCTTCATTGTGGTTGAAGCCACCAAAACTACAGCAGATTCACTCTGAGTTAAAGCAAGATTAAAATAGCAACCCAGGCTCTAGCCATTCCCATGGCTTGTTCAGAGTTGTCTTTGGGAATCTTTTATCTATATCAGAGATCATGTAGGTACCTGCACCTTTGAAAAATCCATGGTTATCACTATCGACAGCTGGAATAAGCAGCTCTTTGACTGACAGTTTCCATGCTACCTGTAAAAATGGGGTGCTGGAGTTATGAAAGTGGCTGGATCCTCAGAAACAGATGAAATGCTGTAAACCACAGCAGGGAGCAATGGTTGAGTAGTCAGCAGGAGCTGTAGCAGGCATCTGCCACTGTAGATGTGGTAGAGGGGGAGGATATGACAGCTGTCAATCAGCAGAGTACTTGTTTGCTTCTCACAGTTTTATTAAAAAAAAAAAAACAGAGAGCACTTGCAATGACTACCCCTGCCACTTACCAAAGATTGAGTCCTCTAGTCTGTCCCAAATGGAGACTAAGATTTAGGAAAGTAAACAGCTCTAAGGTTAGGCATATGCCTCCTGCATGCAAAGAACAATGAAGAGAAGGCCAGACTGTAACTAGTCTTTCTCTGTGCTGCCAGCCAGCTCCCAAATAATGACATGGAGATTTACTATTATTTATTTGAGTTCAGTCTTATCTTAGGCTGGTTTCTACCTAGTTCTTATAACTTAAATTAACCCATTTCTATTAATCTGTGTGTTGCCACAAGGCTTGTGGCTTTTACCTTTACTCTGCCTCTCTGTCTAGAAGTTCCACCTATACCCCCTGCCTAGCTATTGGACAATAAGCTTTTTTATTAAGTCAACATCAGTGACATGTATTTACATAGGGTAGTCAAATATCTCACAACACCAGCCTGTCTTGAACAATCAGCAAAGAAGAATAACTAGAGGTGAATTCAGAGTAGGGAGATGGTCATAAAGATGACACATGGTTCAAGCAACTCATGGACTTTTGTATGGACTCTGAATGACACAGGGCTGAGTATTGTCATGTCTCTTATTCTCTATTCTTTAACCAGTTATGGGTCTGTGTTAATTGTCATGTACTTAATAGGCAGATTCTCAGATAAAGGTTGAGTGATGCACTGATTTACGGGTATGGCAATATGTCATTACAAATTGTTTTATTGATATGTAATATAAGCAGAAGAATATTAATAGTCCCCCACTTCCTGCCAGGGTCCATAATTTATTTAGCTATAGGATCTTTGTCTACTTGATAGTGTCAGGTAGGGTTTCTATCCCATGAAGCAAATCTTAAATCCAATCAAAAAAGTGATTGGTTTTTCCCACTGCATCAGTGCTACTATTTCATTATTAGATAGGCCTGTATTGTAGTTCACAGAGTATGTAGCTGATTGAAATTCATGCATACTTCTCTCCTCCTCTAATATGCACAACAACTCCCAGCACTACAAATGGTAGCCAAAAGGGTGAAGCTTCCATCTGAGAACCAGACTGATTTCTCCATCTCTTTTGTGTTTATTTTCAGTATGACTATACGCTTATATGTAAAAGTGCATATATGTTCCCCTGTATCAACCCATGTTTCCCCTATACTACGAAGAACTTTTGGCCATGTTCTTAACTGCAGCATGATGCACACTTTAAGCCACATATTTCAGGGTTGTTTTGCACATTCCAGGCTGTTTTGCTTTGTGTGTGATTCTCCTCCAAAGCTATGATGACCAGACAATCTCCAGTCTTTTTATACGTGCACTATAAAAGGATATCACTGCTGGTGAAGATTCAGCACATAGCATGGCATGGCTCCCCCAGGTCCAGACTGCTGAGGAAATTTGTCTATTATCTAATTTTCCTCTTAATCAGTCCAGTAACAGTGCATATTCACCCAGTGTCAGGTTTTATGTGAGGGAATGGATCAGATTTCTCTAAACACTATTTTCAGTATTCTTCTAAAACATCCAATTAACATTACCTACCTAAAATAATCTATAACATGCCCTCTCAAAAGAACCTTCTCTAAATCCTTATATGTCTAATGCATTATTTCAGTTTTTGTATCCTAAGTAGTCTTGCCAGGAAGAGGAAATAGAATGGGTCAAGGAGTCCTTCTGGTCATTATATGCAGTTATTTCTTCGGGTCTGACTCCTCTTTCCTTCACCCACTACACATACTCCATTTCTCAGGCAGGCATTAACAGGGTGGCCTCAGCTGAAAAGAATGAAATTGGATAGAAAAAAATCTGTATTCTACCTGTGACTAGCTGTTCTGGGTCAAAATCTGGAATGCACCTGAGTAACTATTATTCTGACAGGGGCAGGATAAATGTGAGGAATGGCTATAGGAAAATACAAAGAGAATAGCTCCAGATGAGCCATTCCTATTAGGTGAGGCAGCCTATTCGAGATAAGTCTGAGAGGAAAACTATTCTATTGCTGGTGTCTGTAGAGGAATAATTCTTGTCAGAATTGTGAAATAGATCATACTTTTTATGACAACAGCTCTGCTTACTTCGCTTGGTAATAGAGGAAACTGGTCTAATGTTTTGGGGGAGACTGAAAGGTGGCATGAGTGCAGACTCAACAAAACCACAAGGTTTCTTTCTTCCTCTGTTTTCCTGCATCCATGTGGTTTTGTCCTAGGACACATACTCATCTGGTGGTGAGAGTCTGCCATCATTCTTATGATTTCATTTTCAACATCAGTCTCTAGGATAAGCCCCTGCTAACCTTTATTAGTTGTGTCTGTAGCTATGGATTCATCATGGTGTCACAAATCTTGACTAGGGAAAGTTACACACAAAAATTCTTATTTCCAATGATAGAAAAGAATAGGGCTTTTAGGAAGAAAAATACAAGTGGTTCACCAGACATAGTTAGAATCTTGCCCTTCTCTCTGTGGTCATTCTCTACCCTATCCCCTCTAGTCATGTATTATCCTCTCACTGTCCTTCCATTATACAACATTCATTTTCATTTTTTCATAGGCACAACTATCATATTTCCCTATTCTTCCATCTTTAACTATATTCTTGACACCCTGGCCATCATTAAAGATGGAACACAAAGATTGGAGACCATGATGGAAACACTACGATCTTCCATCGGTGACAGCAGTAGAAGAATCATTGGAATCCAGTGTGCAAAGCAGAGTGTGGTGGAGTGGAGCACAGCTGTCCTTCCAGCACTTGTGAGGCTGAGGGAGGGTTGCGTGAACTGCATAGTAATGTCCTGTCTTGCTGGGCCTTTAATCCCAGCACTCGGGAGGCAGAGGCAGGCAGATCTCTGTGAGTTCAAGGCCAGCCTGGTCTACAAGAACTAGTCCTGGATAGGCTCCAAAGCCACAGCGAACCCCTGTCTCCAACAAAAAAAAATCCTGTCTTAAAAAAGGATGTCAACCTAGCACACTCAGGAAAAGTCTGACTTCAGTTATCCTAATCATGTCAGTTTCAAGTGCTGAGCCTCTCTGTAGTGAGTCCTAGTGAAGAACAATGACGAGATGTGGAAAACTCCTGAGGAAGTCCAGCATTTCTCTAGCTATGGAGACAACAGCATTAGGATCAGGTTGGTAGAGGTCAGGCCTTAGAACTGCCTCCCTCCAAGCCTAAGGCTGTCACAGCAGCTCCTTAGGCCTTCATTTAGGGCAAAGCCTCTTATCATCTAATCAACATTACTGAGCCTGTTCTGTACTCAGAAAAGTAATCAAGGGACCGGCAACCAAGTACAGACTTATAATGAAGTCTCAAGAGACTCAAATCCATGTTGCCTTACTCTCTGGGAAAAAAAAAGTCACCTCCCTTAAATACTCCTCACAGTCCCAATAGGATACTTCTTATTGTTCTCTGTGTGTTTTGTCTAAACCTAAATTGCACCAGAAATATGTAAGGCAGAGATCAAAAACTCTCCATCTTGAGATTACCAGGTTCAAGTAGATTTTTTCAATATAAGTTTTGGATGACCTTAGTTGTGTCTTGGGAAGGTCTACTCTAGCTACATTGACAGCATCTATGGAATTCAAGGCTTCATGATTCAGCTAATCTCTTTTCTTTACATATTTCACAGAAATATCAGTCACTGTTAAACATCAATACATCAAAATCACCTGAGAAATTTCAAAATGTACCTATGACACACACCATCATTAGAAATGCTGCTGTGATTTTTTGACATAAAGAAAGACAATTTAATTGACTGAAAATCTCCCCAGTAATTCTCTACAATCAAAGTTGAGGAGTTTTGGCATATATTAAAACTTATATATAAATTATTGTATTTACAATTATCTCATTCAATTTTCATAACTGTGTTAGTATTTCAATCCACTTTAGAGGTTAATTGAATTTAGATGAATTAAACTTCTATAAATAAAATACTAGTTTGTTTCTGAAAGAAAAATTTGTATCTTATCTGTATATTAAGATAGCTATATGTTTAACAGTCATTATATTTTACTTCCCACCATATTATACTAGTTCTAAACAAGTAGGGAAATGAAGACCAATTCTAGAGCAGAAACAATAGCTTTTCAACTAGGGTGGGTCCCCTTGAGCCTGTTCCTCCTCTATGCATGAATGCTGACCATCTTGATCTTGAGCAAGTCTTATGCAGACAACAACAGCTGCTATGAGCATATGAATTCATGGAGAATATGAAAACATTGAGAACTCTTTCCTGTCCAGAGACACTTCCACAGCTGCTGTCCAGAAACCCTTCCACAGCAGTCCTCCCTGACCACTGGCTCTTACAATCCTCTGTGCCCTTCTTCTGTGATGTTTCCTAGTTCCATTTTGATTTTATTTTGCATCTATCTGATTACTAGTGACACTGAGAATTTTTCATATGTCAATTGTCTTCATCATATTTAGGGGAAAATGTTTATTTGGGTTCTTTACTCTCTTTCCTTCACTACTGGGGATAAAAGCCAAATCCTTTTGCTTGCAGGACATAAGCTTATCTCCAGCCTGTGCCTGCTTTTTAAGCTGAATTGTTTTAAATTATTGTTCTTTTCTTCTGTTAATTGATTCTATATGTAATTTAGATGTGAATCTCATGTTAAATTTATACTCAACAAGTATTTTCTCCCATACCATCTCTTGTTTCTACAGTTTTATTTTGGGGATAATTGCATCATTTCCCCTTTTCTTCTGTCCCTCATGTTTTTTGTTTAGTTTGGTTTGGTTTTTCTTTTCTTTTTCTGAGACAGGGTTTCTCTGTGTAGCTTTGGAGCCTCTCCTGGCTCTCATTCTGTTCACCAGACTGTCCTTGAACTCACAGAGATCCATTTGCCTCTGCCTACTAAGTGCTGAGATTAAGGGTGTGCACCACAACTGCCTGGCTCCATCCTTCATGTTTTATTTCCTTTGCTGTGCAGAAGCTTTGCAGTTTGATAATATTCCATTTCTCTGTGTTTTAGTTCCCTGTGTTTTCTTGAAGTACTTTCATAGTTGCAAGTCTTAACTTTAAGTCAAGTTGATTGTGGAACTCAGTGTGGGATAAGGGTCCTGCATATGGATTCCCCACTTTCTTAGAGCCATTTATTCTAATACCATTCTTCCCCAATGTATTTTCTTGGCAACTTTGCCTGGAATCAGCCAATTATATGTATATGGATTTACTACTCATCCATAGTTTCTACTGGGCCACTCCGTGGGCTTTCTTTGACACCACACGTTTGTTTACTATTGCTTTTTAGTGTATTTTGTGATTCAGCTAGTGTGATGCCTCTAACTTTGTTTTGGAGTGTTGGGTGATATTTAGGTGTCACTTCTACAAAATTTCTTTGACTTTTTAAAATATTTTGTTTTTTCAAACAAATTTCTGAATTTTTCTTTCTCTGTAACAATATATACCATTAGGATTCTGACAAGGATTCCATCAAGTTTATGAAAAACTTTGGGTAGTGTGGACATGTTAATGGTATAAATTTTCCTAAACAATGAATATAGAATATCTTTTTATTTGTGTGACCTTCACTTTCTTTTGTCACTACTTTATCAGTTTCTCCTAGAGATCTTTAATTTCCTCCATAGACATCTTTTTGGATACTATTATAAGTTGGATTATTTTCTTTGTTTTTTTTTTCAGAAAGTTCATTTTTAGCATATAAAAATGCTATTCTTTGTGGTGCTTTGTATTCTGAAACTTTATTGAATTTATTATTTCTGATAGCCTTCTTATGAAAAATTAAAAATTTTAAGTAAGATTATAGAATCTGCAAAAAAAGAAAATTTACCTTCTCCTTGCCACTCATATGCCTTTATTTCTTTTTCCTGCCTAACTACTCTGTCAGAAGTTAAACAGAAGCAGTGGAAATGGTTATTTTTAATTAAAAATTTCATACAATATATTTTGATCATGTTTTCCCTTCCCCCAGTGTCTCTCGGTCCCTCTCCACTTCCCTTTCCACCCAACTTCTTTCTTGCCCTGTTCCAGATCTTAAAGAGAAAGCTTGCAGCTCTTGCTTATTCTACATGGTTTAGTGTTTTTTGTTGTTATTGTTGTTGGTTTGTGGTTTGTTTCATGCTGAAGTACAGACCCTCTTCTGTTCAAGAATACTTTTCTGGATTTCATTCTGGCTAGCACTTTCTTTCTATTGTTATTTTGAATTCCTTTCAGGTAACTGATAAATTCCCCTTCCTTCATGGTGAGTTGCTAGAAAGTTTCCACACTCTTTCAGTGATGCTCTGCTTCTTGGTGTTTCACACTTTGTATTCCTTTCTTTATTGTCTGTGAACCTGAAGATCACCTGTTCCAGTGACTGTCACAGAGAGAGACTTTCACCTGGAAATTGGCCTTACAGTACTTCTAGAAAGGTTGGAATACTTCTAGTTGCAAAGGGTGAAGAGGTGTAGTCTCTGGGCAGCTACGATCAATGCCAACAGTGACAGTAGTTTTCTTGGTGACATAGCTGGGCAATCAATTCTAATGACAGTGGCATGATAATGTCCTTGATGTCAACAGATTTGGGGGGAGGGCATGCTCGTTTTGTTTTGTTTTGTTTTGTTTTGTTTTGTTTTGTTTTTTCCCCAGAGTAGGAAAACTTAAGAAAGGGACTTGCTCTTGGTGTCATGCTTTTTCCTTTTTAAATTTAAATTAGAAACAAGCTTCATTTACATGTCAATCCCAGTTTCCTCACCCTCCTCTCCTCCACAGCCCCCCTCCAACTCTCCATCCCATACCCTTTCTGCTCCCTGGGGAGGGTGATGCCTTCCATGTGGGATCTTAAAATTCTGTCAGTTTTAATGTAGCCTATAAGCAGTCCAGTACAGCCAGAGAACACCAAAGAACTGTCTCTAAGGGAAAGGATACAGGACTTGTTCCACCGGTGTGAACAGGTTTTCAGTTTAACCAACCCTCGTTTTCCCTAACACATGTTTATCCTGTAACTTCAGTCTTACAGTACCAAGGTCAGCTCAGTTCAGCTCTCCAAGGTCCTGACACACTGTTGGGCTCTTATAGGTCAAAGGCATATTTTTACCAGGGCTCTGAAATTTACTCTGGAAGCAGGGTGCTGCTGAAACCTATGCCCGAGGAGAAGGTTCTCACTCCATTGGTCAGCCATGCCACTATTTTCCCAGGTCAGTTCACTCACAGAGGTAGTCATTATTATCCCGGGAGTTGAACATAACTTGATCTCAGACCCTAAGGCAAGAGGCAGCAGTAACCCACAGCTGACTTGAATAAGGTGTAGATAGCAGCTTGGTTCATAGATGGCAAGATACCAAGTAGAAATCATTTTCACCAGTAGCTAGGCCTCAGACATAGAAGGGTATAGGGCCACTGATGCTGAAAGCTAGCAAGACCACAGCAGTGTCCCTGATTTCAAGATGGAGAAGTGCAATAGCCTTCCAGGACACCTTACAGTCAATTGTTAGCTCCTGCTCTGAGGTAAACAAGTTAGGTGGACTTCATGCAGCCATCCTGTGGGCTTAGTGCCAGTAAATCTTCTGCATAAAAGACAATATCATTAGAAAATTGAAAGAAATTTCACCTTTTTTTCTTTCTTATTAGCATGTCTTTTCTTTATGTCTCTCACCTAACAGCTCTGACTAGAACATTCATTATCATATTTAAAAGAATCAGTGAAAATGGACATTCTTGTCCTGTCCCTAATCTTAAAGCACAATCAGGTTTTCACCATTGAGATGTCAGACATGTACTTATTGTATGTACCTTGCATAAAATCTCTGCTACAATTTCAATAGGTTGTACCCCAAAAGCTCATGCATCCAGTTGGTTCACATCAGTAATTAACAAGACTTTTCAGATATAGACTACAATGAAATTTCAAAGATATTTGTGGAATTTCCCTGGGAAGAAATTAATAGAATGTGTCAGTTGGTTCCCACAACAGGGTTGTTAGAATAAAGTCCAATCCTGCTCTCTGGTTTCCTATCTCACCATGTGGTCTCCTCATAGTACACGTTGCAAGATGCCTTCTGACATGACGCAATAACCAGACTAAGAGCTTGTGCAATGTACTTTGGGTTTTCAGCCTTCAAAACTTGAAGTATATATATTTTTTCTTTAGGCAGTACAAAACCTCAGGCATTCTTTATACCAGCACAAAAATCACTCGCTGATACCTAATCTAGTGATAATAACATATAGACAAGCACTGCGTTTTGTGAAATATTTTTCTGTATCTATTGAAAGGGTCCTATGACTTTTTTCACCCTTGATCTTAGGAATGTGATGTATAAGATTCTTTGATAGGAGTAAGTAGAGCATCACTGTTCTTTGCAATATCCCTCCCTGCCTTGATTATGGTGATTATGATTATTTTTAAATTGATTTTTATTTAAATTAAAAACAATCTTATTTTACATACAAATCCCAATTTCCTCTTCCCCCATCCTCCCATACCCTCCACCAATCCCCCATCCCACTCTACTCCCCATGGAGGGTGAGGCCTCCTATGAGGGATCATCAATGTCTGTCACATCATTTGGGGGCAGGATGAGGCTCTACCCTCTGTATCTAGGCTGAGAGAGTATCCCTGCATAGGTAATGAGCTCCCAAAGTCCATTCATATACTAGGGATAAATACTGGTTCCACTGCCAGAGGTCTCCCAACTGACACCCACATTCAGGGGTCCTGGTTCTGTCCTATGCTGGTTCTCCAGCTGTCAGTCTGGGGTCCATGTGCTCCCACTTGCTTATGTCAGCTGTTTCTGTGGGTTTCCCCAGAATGGTCTTGACCCCTTTCCTATGGTGAGCACTTCTATTGTACTCTTGAATTAAAATTCTCATACTGTGTTCATGAAAATATGAGGTATTGTTCCATGATTTTGCTATACTGTAGCATCATTATAGGGTTGGAGTGTCAGGTGATGTTAGCATTTAGAAAAAAAAATGACAAAAATAATTCCATATTAACTTTCTTTCAAGGTGTTTGAGATGATGTTTTTAATTATTTATTGTTTTTTTTGGGGGGGGGAGTTGCATTATGTAACTAATGCAGAATTAAACACATGATTCTCCCACTTCATTGCTCTAGGACCTGGGGTTATAAGCAAGCGCCACTCTGCCGAGATCTATTTTTTTGTTTCTAACTGATAAAGTGTTATTTTTATTTCATCATGTAAGGAAAAATATTGTTGCCTCATACAAATCTGTTTACAGGGATTTACATGTGTGTCACTGACAGTGCGCATTTACATATCCATTAGGTTCAATATGCTAGGCCAAGCATGCATGTAACAAGCAATGACCAAATCCAGCCTTACTTTTCCTTTTGCACGCTCATCCCCATATCCATTTTCCAGTCTCTAGTGATGACTATGCTATTTCCTATCTGATCTTATTTTAAGTTTCTACCTGTGGGAGACCACGTGGTGCTTGCTTTTCTGTGTCAGGCCTAGTTCACTAACATAATTACCTCTAGTATTAAATATTGTCTAAAATGAAATGATTTGGTTCCCATTTATAGGTGAATAGCATTCCTGATATATATATATATATATATATATATATATGTATATATATAATCTTCGTTCCAATATTCATATGTGCACAAACTCTCTCTCTCTCTCTCTCTCTCTCTCTCTCTCTCTCTCTCTCTCTCTCTCACACACACACACACACACACACACACACACACACATTCTCTGTCAATAAATAACTAAGTTGAATACATCTCTTAGCTTCTGAGAGGAGGGTCACAATAAACAGTGTGTGTATGTAACTCTTTGTATACTGATTTTGTTCCCTCTGGTCATTTACTAGAACTTGGATGTCTAGGTTCCTCTCTTCATAAAAGCTGTGGAAGCTCCACATTCATCTCACAATGATGTTAATAATTTCCATTCTCATTGATAATCCATAATTATCCATTATCCATATCCTCTCAACACACATCATTTGTTTTATAATATCCATCCTGAGGTGACATAGTATTTTGTTGTTTTGAATTAAGCTTCCCTGATGACTAAGTATATTGAAATTTTTTCATGTATGTTTTGTCATTTGCATTTTTCTTTAAGAAGCACCTATTCAGAATTGAAAAGATGGTTCATCAGGTAAAGCTCTTCTCACCCAACAGTGATGACTGCGTTTCAGATTGCAAGTGGGGGAGGTGTACTCCAATTTCCCCATATGGGAGCAAAAGACAGTGAATCCACAGAACAAACTGATTGGCCAGTTTGACTGAAATGGTGACCCTTAAATTCAACATGAAACTGTGCATCAAAATATAAGGTGGATAGTCACAGCACTCGGGAGGCAGAGGCAGGCAGATCTCTGTGAGTTGGAGGCCAGCCTGGTCTACAGAGTGAGTGCCAGGATAGGCTCCAAAGCTACACAGAAAAACCCTGCCTCGAAAAGCAAAAAAAAAAAAAAAAAAAAAAAAATACAAGGTGGAACACAATAGTGGAAGATACGTGCATACTCACACATGTACACATACACTCACCCATTCATATGTGCCCATGTATAGTTATATAAACATACAAAAATTCATAAGCAAAAAAATGTGTCTTTTCAGATCATTGATCATTTACCCATTTTAACTGGATAACTTGTTTTTACATTTTGAGATATTTCTACATTCTGGTTATTAACCCACTGTCAAAGGAGTAGTTGGTAATGTCATAGGAGTAGTTGGTAAATAGTTCCCCATATTCTGTGGGGTGTTTCTTCCCTCTGCTGTTTCTTTGCTGTGCAGAAACCTTATAGAATGCATGCACATTTTTCAACTTTTCTGTTCGCTATTATTTTGGAGTCCTATCCAGAGAATGGTCTTTCTGAATCAATGTCTAGAAGTCCTGCCTATTATTATTTCTTTGTTTATAGTTCAAATCTTATATTTCTGTCTTTAGTCTTTTGGAATTGAATTGTGTATTGAGGAACATATTCAATACTTCCGTAGGCCACCAAACATGTTGCAGCATTGTGAGAACAATTTCATATGATCCTTTGGATTTTGATGGTGTTAGTTGTTTTATCTTCTCTTTCATTTCCCATCTCAAGCAATATCCAACGTTTTCTTCATTAATCTGACAAAAGGTTTTTCTGCTATGACTTTGCCACACCTCAATTTGAGTTGTTTTGTTAAATTTTTAATTTGGTAATTTTATATATTAATGAAATGTATCTAGAGCATTCCTCCCTTCCAATTCCTTCCCTTCATCCCTCTGCCAATTTCATTTCTCTCCCTCTTCTTTATCCTCCTGTCTTCATTTTATATTCTTCTTCTCCATCTCCTCTCCCTCCTTCCCTCCTCCTCTGCTTTAATAACCCACTAAGTCTCATTAGTGCTGCCCATATTTGCAGGTGTGCATGGCAACACCCATAAGCACCCACCATGAGCTGCACAGCTGAAGAAAATGGATATGGATTTTTCTCTGTTTTCTGGTTTCTAGTTTGCTTGATTTTGCTGTGATCATCATTAGTTTCTTCCTTCTGCTAACTTTATGCTTATTTTGCCCTTCTTCCAGTTCCTTGAAGTATAAATTTAGATTATTTGTGATCATTGTTCTTTTTGCATATGGGTGATTATTACATTGTTTATCCCAGCTTATGACCGTTCCTCCATTGAGTAACTTTAGACATGCTGTGTTTACACTTTAATTTCTCTCATGTCTGTTTTCATAACTTTAACAAACTTATCTTGTGGTTCATTTGTGATTTTGGAACATGCTTAACTTTAGAATATATACATAGTTTCTGAGATTTAATTATTCATACCATCATATATGTACCCTTTATGATCTGAAAAGTAACCTGATATGATTTCAATCTTTATAAATATTTTAAGATCTGTCTTGCAGTCTTATCTCTCCTTGGGAGTTCATTGTGTATGGATGAGATTTTATATATAGTCTGCTCCTCTTGGATGGAATCTAATGTCTAGCAGATTCATTTGTTTCAAAATTTGATTCTAACACAAAATTTCTTCAGCGATTTTTCTGTCTCAAAGATTCTCTATCCATTGTTAAAATGTTGATATTTCAGTCCCTCACTGCAGCCCACATCTTTCCTCATATCATTTAGTAATTGTTTTATGAATCTAGGTGTTGCAATGTTGTGACCATGTATATTTTTCTTTATCATTGTGTAATGACCTTCCCTATGTCTCTCTACAGTTTCTTAAAGTCTGTTTTCCTGGTACAAGTGAAGCTATTTTTGCTCTCTTTCAGATTCCATTGGAATAAATCTTCATTCTTCATTTTCATTCTCCCTGCATGAGATTTTAGTAGCAAAGTTATTCTCTAGATGCAACATGTGATCAGATCTTGTTCTTTAATCATTTTATATTCTGCATGCCTTTTATTGGAAAATGTAATTCACATATATTAACATTTTCCCTTTTTTCTTTATGTATGACTATATGTTACATGCATGTCTGGTGCTCCCAGAGACCAAATGCATGTGTTAGACTCTCTGGAGATGGAGTTATAGGTACTTGTGAGATTTCTGCCATCAATCTTCTGCCAGAGCAGTACACTTTCTGAACTGTTAAGCCACTTTTACAGCCCCTTCTTAACCTCCAAATATTATTTTCCTTAAGTTGATGCCTGGCATTTAAGGAGGATACATCCTGTCTCCTTTGCAGATGTTATTCAGTAGTATTATTTCTTTATTATAAACATAGGCTTCACTTTATTATACATCTAGTGTTGCCTAATATGGGTCAGCTGTTAATCATTATCCAACAGGAGATCTTGGTATTTATTCACACTTACTACTTTGGCGGAAGCTTCCTCTATTCTCAAGAGTTGTGCTACCTACTCTAGTGGGGCCACTAGTTGGACTCAGCTATTAGGAAGTTTTGGGAGCTGGTCTCTTCAATAACCTCTGAGGATTGTAGCTTGTTTTCTCTGGTTACATAGTGATATTTGGAGTATGTTATACAAGGCTGCATGATGAAATCTAGCTTTATGTGGTATTTTTGGTTGCTAATTAGTCACAGTGTAAGGCAGAGTCAGAGACTGCACCCTGGAAAAGGTGTGTGTGTGACATGCTCCTGAGGCTAAAGTGTGCTTAATGAGAACATGTGTTTTATGAGCATTGCTTCATAGCTGAGAACAGACAGTGTCAGATCCTCCTTCTCTGGAGGACTGCTTATTGTCACTTACTTGCTGGTCTAAGGGAGAAAACATAAAAACACCAAAATTCAGTTGGAACTCAATACCCACCTCTAAAGTTGTGCAAAGCAAGATGAATCTTTCAAGTGTTATCCTGAGTATTCAGGTGCTTCCACATCTGAATTTAATTTGGCACCCAGTCCACCATTGCCTGCAGGTAAGCTGGGACTTTTGTGCATGATGAATCACTGTCCTGCAGAAGCTCCTCAACCAGAGGAGAGGTAATGGTTGTTTATGCCCCATATGAAGTAGCTAGCTAGTGATTACAGACAAGAAGATCAATGGATGCTCTATGCTTCATGCTTTGGGGAGTCACTGAGTTGATTCTTGCATTGGCAAAAATGCACACTGAACTAAGGTACATGAACTGATCATTGTGGTCCCTACCTTCATTGTTTCTAACTGAGCCTGAGTAAGATAGCTTTACGGTATTCCCAGTAAGTAATGTTTCTCAGAAGTGCATGTGTGTGTGTGTGGTGGCCTCCATGGTTGTTATGTTTGCCTGCTTGGTCCTCAGTTGGTGAAACTGTTTGGGAAGGATTAGAAGGTATGGCCTTGTTAAAGGAGGTCTGTCACTGTGGTGAGCTTTGAAGTTTTGAAAGACCTACACCATTGCCTTCATTCTCTCTCTGACTCCAACTTATACATCAAGATGAGTTCTCAAATGATCTTGTCACCATGCCATTGCACCACCATCATGGATGCTGAAACTATAAATCCAATTAAATGCTTTTTTTATAAGTTGTCTTGGTCATGACATTTTGTCACAACAATAGAAAAGAAAGTAAAACGGGTGCCATCAAGGAGTGACTGATGTTCTTCAGTGACTTGCAGGAAAAAAGTTACAAACCTGGACCTAAATGATGAAAGAGGAAAGATCCAGTAATTGTTTCTCCAACACACACATGCACACACACTATTATATAAAGTTGTTCTAAACTATATCAGGAAACCTTTTGAAGAGAGATTAGATGGTGAAGAAAGCTTTGCTTATCAGTAGAATAATAAGACGGCATCACATGAAAGAAGTCTCCAACATGGTGAAAGAACAAAGACATCATTCTAAAAAATGAAGTAACCGCTATATCTTCTGTTAGTCCCTTTCTATCTCCTTTGCTATGGTTCTGCTGCATTTTATATTTTAACAGATTGATTTGCCAAATCAAAATATATTGTGGAAGTGCTTCCTATTATTTACTATACTCCAAATAACTCTCAAAATCAAATGTTAGCTGCTTCTGCATTCAGAAGAGTTCCTTTAGACCATTAAAGAAATCATAACTAAAGCACTGGATTCCATTCCTCTTTCATGCTGGATTAAAATTATTTCTGCAAATAATCAGAACAGCACAGTAAGTGTACACTTACACATGGAGTGCCAGGGACTTGAGTTTCAGGTACCGATACATATGTCACTGGTGCACAGTTGCATTCATATTTGACACCAAGTCAACCACTAGGGACAGGTATGACAAAAGTTTCCTCTACAGCTAATTGCTGCCCTGCAGAAACTTCTCAACTAGAGAAGAGCTAACGAGTTTCTGTCTTGTGTGAAGGATCTGGCTGTGACTCCAGACCGGGAGATCCATATATATACAGTGTTGACTTTCTATGGCATTAGTGACTTCGACCAGCCTTTCTTGATTTTAAAAGAAGAAAAGTATACAGACTCATATGTGCTACTTTTAAAATGTATAGTCAATATGCATAAATATGCCTGGACAGTATTTTCTAGCTTCTATTTTTCTGCAGTTTGGAGAGTGATTTTATCTTTTATAACTTCATGTCATGTGACAGAGATAAATATCTAATATATTGTAATGAAAATGTCTTTGTAAAAAGAGAATATAATGTAAAATTATTGTTAAGGATAATAATAACAATAATATGAAAACTACCATTGCAGGGTGGAAAGACGACTCAGAGGTTAAGAGCACTGGTTGCCCTTCTAGAGGTCCTGAGTTCAATTCCCAGCAAGCACATGGTGGTTCACAACCATCTCTAGTAAGATCAGATGTCCTCTTCAGGTGTGCAGGTGTATATGTTGATAGAACACTCATATATATAAAATAAATGAATCTTAAAAAATAAAACCTACAAGTATTGATTTTTGTTGTCTGGTGCTGCTTAATGGATTTCATAGTTTTTTGTTTTGTTGTTGTTTATCAGCCTACTTTCTCTACTTTCCCACAGTGGAAAGATTGCATCTAATTCTAAATGCATCGATGTTCTTTAGACCTACAAAATTTCTATATTTGCTGTGCCACATACCTGAAAATTTCAGTAGTTGAAACTGCTTTTTAAAAAACTTAAAGACCAAAATAACAATGAACTGCATTATCTATAACATTTAGTTAGGCATCTGGCACATTCCAAAAAATATTCTGAATTCTATATAGACTCAAATGGGTTCTATTTATGCATATATGTAGATACATATCAGTATAGATATGAAGGTACAAATACAGATAAGCATAAAATAACAATTGATTGAAAAGAAGCAATGAAGTTAAAGAAGAGCAAGAAGTTGTTATATGGGAGGATTTGGAGGGAAGAAAGGGAAAGGAGAAATGTAATTATATTGTAATCTCAAAAATAGAAAAAATGGAGTAATGGAGAGTAGTTTACAAGAGCAAACCTAGAGAGAGTTGAGCTGCTTTGCAAGAACTGAAAAGGTTTCCAGAAAGCATGAAAGTGACACAAATCCCCAACTCAAACTTCGTAAGAAAAACAGGCCATTAAATAATCAATAATCTCATGGTAGCATAAATACCCTTTTAAACATGTATTAAACAACAGTTAATACAAACTAAAATTTGCAACAGTTCACCTATTATTGCCCACTGAATAACAAAATAATACGCATAAGATTCTTCAAGACACGTGAATATAGGAAAACATATTTCTAATAAACTCATGGGTAAAAGGAAAATTTCTCAAGAAAAACCTGTAACACTTTAAACAAAAAAATGAATTTTTCAAAATGCATAGAGTATACCCAAATTATTCTCTAGAGGGAATATATAGCAATACTACATAAGAGAAAAAGAAAGCAAAAATTAATAACCTATGTTTTTTAATTAGAATAATCATAGCAAATTAAGTCCATGAAAGCAGAAGTGTGTGTGTGTGTGTGTGTGTGTGTGTGTGTGTGTGTGTGTGTGTGTGTGTGTGTGTGTGTGACAAGGACATTTTCTGCCTTCCCAGTACCAGGGTTATAGATGGCCATCATGCCTATCAGGAGTTGCAGTAGGTTATGTGGATTTGAAGTACTTGTGAAACCAGTATTTATCTACCTGCCCATTTGTCTAGCCTCCATGGTTAATCATGAAAAGATCAATGAAATCAATGTCCCTGGCCAGGTATGCAAATAAATAAATAAATAAATAAATAAATGAAAGAAGATACAAATTGCTGTTATCAGCAATAGAATGGGCATGTCCATTACTAATGCCATGGATGTTAAAGGGTGAATAAGGAAATCTTATTTTACAAATCTCTGTCCACAAATTAGAAAACCTAGGTAAAATTTCTTGAAAGACACAATCTGGCAAACTCAGAGAATAAACACACTGACTTTTCCTGTGTTTACTAAAGAAATTTAGTAAATAATTTAAAATCTCCTAATTAACTAATCATTCAGTTCAGAGTCATTCACTGCTTCATTCTGCTAAGCATTTCAGGACTAAATTACATGAATTCTTCATAATATATTCCAAAAGCATGCACAGGGAAAGAATACTGACTCACACTATAAGGCAGATATTGCAACACAAAAATCATACAAAAATACTGACGGAAGAGTAAAGATAAATGTCTCATGAATGTAAACGTACAGAAATACCTTTAGAAGTAGCATATCAAAAGTAATCATGCTTTAAAAATATTGCAGAACATGACCAATTTTTATTTATTCAATGCACTTGTGTTTAGTTCAACAATCAAAATTTGGTTAATATAATAATGTACCATACAAAGAGAATAGAGAAAAAAAGTACAAGTTGATGTGACCAAAAACACACATTCAACAAAATCTAAAACTCACTCATGATAAAAACCCACTCATGATAAAAACAAACATTCAACAAAATCTAAAACTCACTCATGATAAAAACTCACTCATGATAAAAATTCACAAAGTGCTGTAGTTCTGACCAAAGCAACTTGTCAAGGGATACATCATCTAAATTGGAATTGTGTCAAACTGTCACTGTCCCAGATTCCATGGTCTTGATAAGGAAAGCCCTGAAAATTTGAACATAATGCTGTTGGAACTAATAAATTCAGGCAAGCTTCAAGAGAAAAAGTCAGCACACAAAAAGATACAGTTTTTCACATATATATGACAAAGGCATCATTCATAAAACAAAAAAACCTACCTTATATATGAAACAAAAATATAGTGAGCTATCTGTAAAAGACATCAAGAGAACAATTACACTTATAATAGCTACAACGTATTAAGATATTGAGGAACACAATTAATAATGGAAGTGAAAGAACTACAATAAAAATTTTAAACATGGGTAAAAGATATTGGATATCTTCCATTGATTTCTGCCTTCTTTAATGTTATTGGATTAGAAAATCCAATATTTAATATTGTTAAAATGCTATAGCATATAAGGCAGCCTATAAACTTAATATAAGCCCTATCAAGTTATCAAAGTCATTCTTCACAGTATTATAAAACTATCCCAAATTACAATGTTTTTAAACATTAAAGTGATTTTAATCTTCATATTTGAGGCTCCTAAAGTAGAAAGGGACTCCAGCCATGAGTTAATCAGGGTCTTAGTGATTTTCTCCAATATTCTGGTTCTACTGTTTTGTGTGTTCATGTTTTCACCTTCAAACAACATTTTGTAAATGTAAGCTACTATGAGAGAAAAGACAAAAACCTTATATATGAAATAAAAGTACTTCCCAATGAGTTGAAACTACCCACCTTCGATCATGTGGCCATCATTGGAACAAAAATGCCATACTAAATACTTAAGTTGGACTTTTAAACCCATCATTTTCAGGGAGAGTTAAATTACCACTATGATTTGAATATAATTTGCCCTTTCTAAATCTCATGTAGAAATTTGGGCTTGGGGGATAGAGAGATAGCTCAGTAGGTAAGAGCACTTTGCTGCACAAGCATGAGGTTCTGAGTTCTAGACTACAACCCACCTAACACCTGAGCATAACTCTGTGTATGCCATGGCAGCAGTGTTATAGGAGTCAGAGACAGATCCATTTAGGGTTTTCTGGCCATCACTCTAGCTCTAGGCCCAGTGAGAGACCATGACTCAAAGGAATAAGACTAAGACTGATAGAGCAGGATACCTGATATTCTCTGTCCACTTTGAGTGTGTACACACATCCCCAAACACAGAAATTCATGCACCACACATAAGTACATGCTACACTACACTACACACACACACACACACACACACACACACACACAGAAAGAGAGAGAGAGAGAGAGAGAGAGAATGAGAGAGAAAGACAGAGACAGAGACAGAGAGACAGAGACAGAGACACAGAAAGAAAGACTCTATACACACATAAACACTGAAGTGGCTGGAGAGATGATTGCATGGCTCACAAACAGAAATAATTCCAACTCTAAAAAGATCCAAAGCCTCTGATTTCCCAGGGCACTAGAATGTAGTGTGTATGACCTACCACACACATAATATACATGTTTAAAAGTAAATCTGTTTGACAATGAAAAGAATAAAGCAAATAAACTTGGTCTAGTGGAATAGTGTTGGGAGGCAGTGGGGCCATTCAAAGGTATTTGTGTTGCTGTTCCACTCTGGCTGGGCTGGACTGTTGCCCATGCACTGAGTGAATTGTTGCTCTCTTGGGACTGTAGTAGTTACTATTAACAAGGGCTGTGTTTTGTCACTTACTGTCTCTTCTGTTTTTTACCAGGAGTGAGGCCTGAGCTCTTTATTCACTCCATGTCTTGGTGTTTTTCACCCTCAAGACCCATGACCCAAAATAAACCAAATTTCCTTATGAATTATTCAGTTTTAGGTATTTTCTGGCTGAAATGTACCTCTGCCTGTGCAAACAATTTTCCCCTATTTACCTTGGTTCTGTGGAAGAGGCTATGTCTGTCAAGCAAATAGGGACTGTTTAAGAAGGAAGAAGCCTTTAATCCCAGCACTTGGGAGGCAGAGGCAGGCAGATCTCTGTGAGTTTGAGACTAGCTTGGTCTACAAGAGCTAGTTCCAGAGAAAACCTGTCTCAAAAAAAGGAAGAAGAAGAAGAAGAAGAAGAAGAAGAAGAAGAAGAAGAAGAAGAAGAAGAAGAAGAAGAAGAAGAAGAAGAAGAAGAAGAAGGGGAAGAAGGGGAAGAAGAGGAAGAAGAGGAAGAAGAAGGGAAAGGAAGAAAGAAAGAAAGAAAGAAAGAAAGAAAGAAAGAAAGAAAGAAAGAAAGAAAGAGAGAGAGAGAAGGGAACTACTCAGGGTATTTGGCTACTTAGTGGGAGAATACACTTGAGTTTGGGCAAGCTAATAGTAAAGTAGTAAAGGAAGAAAGAAAAGCTACTCTAGAGACTAGTGTTTGATTTGCCATAGACCTTGTTTCTGACTGACCTTGATTCTTTAAAAACAAAACAACAGATTTTTATTAAAAACTTCCTAACATGCCATATTAAGTTCATGAAGTTTGGCTCCTACCCAATAATGGCACAAAGGGGAAAAAGAAGCAAAGAAACAGACGTTTTGTGCTGCTCCATAATACTGCATTCCAGATTACCATATGAATCTGTTGCCATGGAAATTACCATGGAGTATGTGGCATGTTATCACCTCATAGCAGAATCTAGAGAGTTAAAGGTTTCAAAACTGTGAAAAAAAGACTTCTTAGTTATACAAACAGATGAAGCCAGGTGTCAGGCATTAAAGCAGTTGATGGGGAATGTCCTTCTGTATATATGTTTCTCTTATAGGTTGATGAATAAATCATTGAATGGCCAATAGCCAGGCAGGAAGTAAAGGCAGAGCTACCAGAGGAGAAGAATTCTGGGGAGAAGAGGCAGAGAGGTGAGCCTGAAGGAGTAACATGCTGGGGCCTTTTCTGGTAAGATAAGAAATACATATATTAATAGAAATGGGTTAATAGTTAGAAGACAGCTAGCCAATAAGAAGTCTAAGCCATTAGCCAAACAGTTTATAAATAATATAAGTCTCTGTGTGTTTATTTGGGGCACATCAGCTCTGGGAGCAGGTGGAATGGGAACCTCCATCTACAAGCAGTGATCAAGTGGGCATAATAAGAGAGCTTCCTGTTTTAGAGGAACAAACATGAATTTTCAGTATATGCACAGAGCATAATTTACTTACCATGAAATTCTTCCCAATGATTTTGTTATAACCCTTGATACAAAAATTCTTAAGGCAAGGCACTTAAAAACAAATTTGAAGGAAGAATAAAGGGAAAGGTATAGTATGAACAAAAAATAAATTTCTCATGATTTTAGAATTTCTTTACAATGAAAACTTATCATCATGATTTTCAAATTTTATACAATGTTTTCATACAATTTCTCTTCCCCCAACTCCCCCCATATCTTCCTCATTTCCCCACCAACCCACCAAAATCTACATCCTTCCTTTCTTCCACTTATGAGAAAACTAGCAGGCATATACAAATTATACTAATCATAAAATAAGAAAACAAGCCAGAATAGAACAAAACAAATAGAAAAGAGTCAAATAAAAAACACAAAAACTCATATAGACAACAGAGATACAGATTTGCACACTCAAAAACCCATACAAACAAAATTAGAAACAATCATATATAAGCAACAAACATATAAATAAAAAAATGGCCAAAGTACTGTGAGACAAAATCCTCCAAAACTGTGATTTAGTTCAGTATCTGTTGGCCATCTACTGCTGGACATGGGGCCTGCCATTTAGTGTGGCTTGTATAGACAGTGAGACTCTATTAGAGAAAACTATTTTTCCCTTGCAAGTGGTTATCAATTACAGATAGGTTAGGGATGGAGGCTTATATCTACTTCCTGCCTTGGCACAGGAATCCTATCTGGCCTAGACCTTTGCAGGCCCTATGCATGCTGCCACAATCTGTTAGGAGTCATTTTATTGCTTTATTCCTTTATCAGATTAGTAGTATCTTGTTTTTCCCTAGATCTATGGTCTATCTAGTCTCATGTTCTTAGCCACCTGGGAAATTGTTGGGCATGGAGTACACCACATAAAATATCACAGAGTAAGTAAACATTTCTATCCAAAGCAAGAAATAAAGGCATAGCAAGAAAAATGTCAGACCAAACCAAGAATAAAAGGCAGCAGAGAAAATGCCTAGCAGTCTAATTCACTATCTGGGCTCCAGTGGTTTGCATAGCTTTGCCCTTACAACTCTCTTGCTTTTGATGCGAATCGCCTTTCTTTGAGAGTGGTTTCACTAGAATTTTTTCTGTGAATTCACCATACTTCTGGCATTTCAACTATCCTGGGTTTTCCACTGCAACTTAAGCTGCATGTTAACAGCTGCATGCAGTTACCCCTCAGGGGCAGGAAAGCTGAATCTGTATAACATTTCCTGATCTCAGTGGCTCTCTGTAAACAAGCCTCCATCACCCCTTCACTCCAATATCATTCATTCTTGTAGCACTGCTGCCAGCTCAAGATGTAGTCTAGCTGTTTTCCTCAGTAGCAATAGTGGCCTCCATATACCTATGTGGCTAAGCCTGGAACACTGCAGGGAGGCCCTGCATCTGTATTCTCCTAAGGCTTTCCTCTTTCAAACAAATTTGCAATGCAAAAATGGCATGCATTTTTCTCATGTTAAAAATATTGAACTCTTTTGATATATTGTTAGAGATTTATTTCTGCTGGAGAATTTTCTCTTAAGCTCATTTGTACAAGTTTTAAAGTATTTGACCCACCTCCTACTTTAATTACATTTTTGTGCTCCTTAAATATTCTGGATGCTCATTCTGACTTGTTTGAATATTTTCTCCCATGCTGTAGGTTGTATATTCACCCTTTAATTATTGTCTTTTCTAGAAGCATCCTAGTTTGAAATACTCCCATCTACCAACTTTTGCTTTTTTTTTCTGTACTTTTGGAGTCTTTGTCCAGGTGGATATTGAAATCTCCCATGATTATTGCAGTATAGACCACGCCTCTGTGAGGGCCTAGCAGAATCCATTTGATAACAGTGCCCTGGAATCCAACGACAGAGATTACAAGCACTATACCTTCAGTCTCATTACTCAGTCGTGAAGTCTGATTATTCTGTCCTGAAGGTCTTTGTCTTTCCCTACAGTTTGTCTGTAACTCTCACTTGTCAAATACTTGTCTTGCTTTGTCTACCAGCTTTACGTTTTCCCTCCTTGGAATATCACATTCCATCTCTCCAACTTACACTGTGTGTATATTTACTCATAAGATGTTTCTTGAATTTAGCATTTGTTTTTCAACACCTTTTAACCACCTCATATCTTTAAATGGAGAATTTTGTCTACTGACATTCCAAGATTGTAGTTGATAAGGGTTTACTAGTAACATGTCAATGATAATCTTCTATTTGATTTGAAAACCCTGTTTTTCTTTATGGTTTTCTATACTAATAGTGTTTCTTTCTAATCATCTTCTGTGAATCAATTTTCTTCCAGGTGGGATTTATATGCCTCATGCTTTCATGATGGCAGACTTCTTTCTTTGTTTCTGAATATATTTCACTTTTACCATCTTCTGGTAGAAGGTTTGGTGGTCATAAATCCTTCAGGTTCTGCTAGTCTAGGAAGGTTTTTGCATTCATATGGTAAGGGCGGCCTTGCTGGGTATAGTAATCTTGGCAGGCAATTACTTTCTTTCAGGACCTGGAGTATGTCACTGCACTTCCCTATGGCTCATAATGTTTTGTTGGAAAAAAACAAACAAACAAAATAAATGGTTCTTACTCTAAGGAATACTCTTAAATGTGACTTGGCAATTTCTTTTTCAGATTTTAAATTCTCTGTCTGGTACTTTTGATGGTTCAACTGGCACACCATTCTAAAGATCTTTCCAGATCATGACCTGTGTCCTAAAGGATCCCTGTACATGCATATCTTATGATAGTTAGGCAATACTACCTGTTATTAGTCTACTGAATAGTTTTTGTGCTCTCCACCTCTTTTCAAGGTAGACTTTCCAAAAATATAGATGACTATGCTTTTATAAATCTCAGATCTTTCAAATGCCCTGTGTTCTCAGAGAATCTTCATTCAACTTGAGCTCATTCATTGTTTGATTTATTAAGCACTTCAAGATCTGTGTGGGTTTTTATAAGATGTTTGCTGAATTTCTCATTCATGCTCTGTAATGTCTTCTTAATTGCTTTTAACTATTTATATCAGTTTGATTCTCATTGACCTTTTAAAATAGTAATCTCTTAAATTTATTTTTAGGTATATTATCTATTTTAATAGCTTCAGAATCTACTGATAAGAGAGTTCTTATCTTATTCTGTGGGTATCATACTATACTGCATTTTTCACATTTTTTTTGAGGAAGGACACACTGAGATTTGCATATCTATTGCAACAGATCTCTGCAGACATATTTATTAAGTGACTTTATGGTAAACAATTTTCTCCTGAAATTGTATCTTAGGATGTCAGTTTTGTATTTAATATTGGCTTTAATGCTAGCTGGACACTCTAGCTCTCTCTGTACTTTCCTTTACTCTAATAAACCTGGGCCTAGAATATGCCTGGGCAGAACTGGAGATAGGTGAAACAGTGAGTACACTATAGTAGGTCAGCAGGTATTCTATGTGATAGGACATGATGTCCTGCTATGAAAAGAGAGTTTCATCGCCCCTATGGCACAATGGGAGATTCCTCTGGCACCCTTCATAATAGTCTATCACTCACAACCATCCTGTGCATGATAAGACCAGGTGTGGAGAAGGGCAGTAGGGATAATTGTAGGTAGAGTGGCAATTGAACCTGGTGTTCCTTTCTGTGGCTTTGGTGACAATACCTGCCAGGACCAAGACCATGCTGTGCCTCCATAATCATGCTACAAACTGGTAAGTAGAGAGACAAGGAGATTTTGTTTGTTTGTTTGTTTTGTCTATCTTGTTTTTGTTTTATTAAATTTATTTACTTATTTTACATCCACCAAAGTTTCTTTTCCCTCCTCTCCTCCCGTTCTTTCCTGCCCAGTCTTCTTCTGTTTCTGTTCAGAAAGGGGCAGGCCTCCCAAGGTTGTCAACAAAGTGTAACATACTGAGTTAAGGTAGGACTAGCACCACCCCTCTATTAATGGTGGATAAGGTAATCCAATATGAGGAATGGGTTCCCAAAAGTCGATCAAAGAACTAGAGGCAGTCTCTGCTCCAAACACTAGGAGTCCCACAAGCAGACCAAGCTACACAACTGTCACATATATGTAGAGGGCTTAGGTTGGTCCAATGCAGGATCCCTGGCTGTTGATTCAGTCTCTGTGAGCCCCAATGAGCCCAGGGTAATTGATTCTGTGGGTCTCCTTGTGATGTCCTTGACTTCTCTGGCTCCTACAATTCTTCCTCCCTCTCTTCAGCAGAATTAATGTTTGACTGCGTGTCTCTGCATTTGTTTCCATCAGTTATGGATGAAGGCTCTCTGATGACAATTGGGCTAGGTGCCAATCTAGGGGCATAGCACAATATTATTAGGCATCATTGCATTGACATTTTTTTCTCCAATTTGGTTTTGTTCCAACCTCTTGATCCTGGCACACCAGGCATTGTCAGGGACGGGCTCATTCTCGTGACAAAGGTCTCAGGGTGGACCAGACATTTGTTGGCCACTACTACAATCTCTGTGCCACCCTTAGCCAACATATCCCATAGGCAGGTTAGACTGTAAGTTGAACGTTATGTGTCCCAATACTTCCACTGAAGTCATGCCTGGTCAAAAGAGATGGCCACTTCAGGCTTCAGACTCCCTATTGCTAGGAATCTTAGCTGGGGTCACCCTTATAGATTTCTGGGAATTTCCCTTGCACAAGGTTTCTACCTGACCCTGAAATCTCCCTTTTCAAGTCATCTCTTTTAGTACTCTCCCCATCCATCCACATCCCAACCTGATCCCTCATATCCCATCTCCACCTGCCTGCAGTCTACCGATTAGATCTCTTCTATTTCCCCTTCCCAGGAAGACCTGAAATACCCCCCTTAAGCCCTTCTTGTTACCTAGCGTCTCTCGGTCTGTGGATTGTAGCAAGATTATCATTTACTTAACAGCTAGCATCCATTTATATAAATGAATACATACAATGTTTGTCTTTCTGGATCTGGGTTACCTGACTCGGTGTGAATTTTTCTCTAGTTCCATCCATTTGCTTTCAAATTTTTAACAGCCGAGTAATACTCCATTGTTTTAAAGTACCACATTTTCTTTGTCTACTCTTTGGTTGAGGGGCATCTAGGTTGTTTACAGGTTCTAGCTATTATGAATATAGCTGCTATGAACACAGTTGAGCAAGTGTCCTTGTGGTATGATTGAGCATCCTTTGGGTATATGCCCAAGAGTGGTATAGATGTAACTTAAGGTTTGTCCTATTGTGGACACCCAATTTTCTGAGAAACTACATATTGTTCTCCATAGTGGCTGTGCAAGTTTGCATTCTCACCTGCAGTGGGAAAGTGTTCCTCTTGCTCTACTTCCTCTCCAGCATAAGCTGTCACTTCTATTATTGATCTTAGCCACTATGATAGGTAAAGGATGGAATCTCGGGGACATTTAAATGTTTTAGAATTCAGCCCTCTGTCAGATGAGTGGTTGGTGGAGATCTTGTCACATTCTGTAGGCTGATGTTTTGTCCTATTGGTGGTGTCCTTTGCCTTACAGAAGCTTTTCAGTTTCATGAGGTCCCATTTATTATTTTTTTGACCATAGCGTCTGTGCAACTGGTATTATATTCTGGAAATGAGACAAGTTTTATAGGCCTTATCAGCAAGCTGCTGTGGGTGGAACAGCAAGAATATCAGTATCCCCTACCAGCTTTGGCAGCAATAATCACCCAGGAGTGGCACCCGGGAAAGATAGAAGAAACCACATTGGTAGTTGCCTTCAGTCTTGGTACTGGTGTGAGTTCATATGCAGCAAGCCACACACTCTTTCTCTTAGGGTAAATTCCCCAACTTCCTTACTCTTGGGGGCAGTTTATAACACATCCTTCCTGGTGACAACACCAGTTCCATACAGTTCAGTGAACCCAGCAGGCATAGGTCACTCACTACACTGTGTCAAGTTGTAGTGTGGCAGCTATACCCTGATGCCAGCATACTAGAATGTCAACAGAGCTTTAATATGAAACCAACAATAGGACAAACTTCTGGGTAGCTTGTACCAGGGCTAGTGACCTGAGTTTCAAAGTTCCATTTCTTCCCCCCTCCAGTTATCACAATCTGAAAACAGTGTCCTCTTTCTTGTTCCTCTGTCGTGGGAGAAACAATATTTGTTTTTTCTTTGTATGACCCAGTGAGGGCATGGTTATATGCAGAAATCAAAAGGGCTGGCTATTGTTCCTCACCACAGGGACCCACAGTATCCATATCAAACTCTTCTTTCTTTAGAACACCTTTTCTGTTGACAATAAATGCCATCATGGATGCTGGGTTGTAGATTTATTCCTTATTCAGATCAAGTTGTCTCTCTTATAGGATTTTATACTAGTTTCTAGGCCATGAAGCATATTATTTCATCTGCTGTAGTGAGATTGTGGATTTATTAAAATGGCTTTTAAACAATTTTAAGGTCTAAGCAAAAGTAAAAGCTATATAAGGTTATGCCATTGTGAATTACAAATATTTATTCCCATATAGTTTTTTCAGAGACATGAACAATATAGAATTATGTAATAGTGGAGATCTTATCTTAAAATTCATTGATAGGAATCAGAACAAAATCTCTTTTGACTATAATAGAGTTACCATATAATGTAAGGCTTGAAGGTTGGATGATATATATATATATATATATATATATATATATATATATTTCAAAATGTGATAGTTAGAGCAGCTAGAATATGATTATCTGATACTGGGTAGACAGACCCTTCAGTGCTAATGTTTTTCTTCCCTGCCTAATACCACTATCACAGCCTGTATGTCTAGGCTTCTGTGTCACAGTGGACTTGCTATTATTCTTCATATACTGTCTGTTGACCCTTTGAATCAACAGACAGAGTAAGAAACTGAAAATGACTCATCAATACATGTAATTTCTCTTCAGTATGTGGGAGCACTGAGGCTCAGTGAAGTTGGTCAAACATGCAGGACTAATTATAGCCAACTTCTGAACTTGCATGCTCAAGGTTGGCTCATCTAAAGTTAAATACTGTTTATACTGATCTTTAGTAGGTCGGCAGATTTTAACATAGCCTTGGCCAGTGTGGTCATTCTTCTCTAACAGATATTTTATTTATTTCTTCCTCATTTGAGGATGAACCATAAGAAATCACTGTATGAGTGGCAATCTTATAATTTTCAGCCAAATGTGCTGTCTTAAACATGGTGGAGAAGTTTTGATTCTTTAAAAGTCATTATGTAATTTCTTCACAGTTGTCTTGATCTTGTTGTTGATCTACTTTGAAAAGCTACCTTACAGGTAGTTTTACAGAAGTAAATACCAAGATTTGCTAGTTTCTCCATTAGGTTGAGGGAGGATGCTGCTGCAATAAGATTATTACAGCATGCAGAGTCTGGGAATTAATGGAAGGCACTCAGGGGCTCTTTCTTCAGATCCAGTAAAATGGATGTTTGAAACTATCTTATTTTAGATATCCAGGATAAAGGAAGCTCCTGCTGACACCTGAGATATATTCATCCCTGAATGTCTTGACAAATCCTAAGAACCATGAGTTGAAACCCAAACTACATGGCAGTGTTAGGTATTCACTAAGTTATGTATTCACTGAACTAAGGGGCAATCATACCAATTAAACTCTTGGACTGTCACATGAGATGATGTGAATTTCTACAGAACTTTAAGCATGTGCTAAAAATGAGAAAGGCATTCATTAAAAGTTAGGTTGTGATTGTCAGTCTATCAGTCTCACTGCAGCTGAAAGTACTGTCAAGATATGTAAATTGCCTTTGTTGCAGGAATGATTAGATAGCAAATTTATAAAAATGATTCTATAAGAGCTACTCATGAGATCAATGTACTCTGCTATTTAAAACTGGGCTAATGCTCAGGTTAGGAAGCCTTATTTTGCCATCTTATTAACACTTCTGAGAAGTCTTGTGTAATATTGTATATTTCCTCAAATATGTAAAATAACTTTAATTATTTAAAAAGCTATTTTAGTATTTCCCTTCCATTTATAAATTTAAAGACTGATAATTTTACTACAAAATTTCAACTGTCACTAAATAGTCATCCTAGACACTGTAATAGACGATGGTGTAAATTAAGATGTCTCTGACTATTAAGTCCCTTGTAGGCATATTTAAAAATGTGCATTTCTTCCACATTTAATCCTCTACATTACTATTATTATCATGATCACACAAAGTAGAATGATATTCAATGACTATTGGAAATCTACTCTATTAAAGAAAAATATTTCAAAACAGACCAAAATACTGTGAGATTATATAATTTATTACTGTTGCTAAGATGAACACATATACTTAATACTCCATTTTATGTGGAACTTTAAAAAAATAGTTTTAATACAGTATCAAAATTTACACAAGTATTTTGTCAAAAGACCAATGTCCTTTGTCGCTGTTACTGCAGGCTCTGCTGCAAGCACAAAACTTGTTTAAATGTCTTCAGATTGTAGGAATACAACAATTGAGGGTTGCTTCTAGGAGGGAAGATATACACATACAAACAATTTTCTCTTAAACACTAAACACACAGCATTTTAAAGGAAGAGTCTTACATTATAACCCAGATATAGTCATTGGAAATATCCTTCTATATTAAATAAATTTGTAGGTATTTTCAGAAAAATATTTTAGAAAATTATTTCAGAGGACAGTTTTAAAATCATAATAACACTAATTTTTTTACTTTAACAAAATTCATTCTCATACCCCTGCCAATAACCATTAATACACTATACAATAAGACCATTTTAAAACAACAAAGAATACAGATTGTGAATCAAATCATAACTTCAGAAGATACCCAGGAATTGTTGAATCCCTACTTTTGTAATCTTAAACTACAATAAAAACAGCATTCTGTCACAGGCCTCTTGCACATTCATACAAGAAACTATCATTGCATTTAGATAAACACAAAATACCTATCACAACATTTCCAGTACACACATTCTAATATTATACATCTATACCAAAAATAAGAAACCTAAGCAAAGCTAGCACAGCTCAAGCAATCTGAGCAAGAGCTTTTAGCCTTAATAATGGACATGCGTTAATTTCATAAAACATTAGATAGCTGCAGTAAATAGGCAAAGAAAGCTTTTGTTTCATAAATGCAGTGCAATATTTTTAATTTTACATAAAGTTTATTAAATATACAGCTGTCTAGAAACTAAATTGTAGAAATAGACAATCTCACAGCTCAAAACACTTAGAAAAGTTATGTTTGTTTCCTTGTTAGTTGATCTGCTGAATATATATGGAGGGTTGTATGCCCAAAGACATGCCTCTATAAACAACTCATCAAAATTAAAATATTTATTTTGACCAATTAAAAAACTGATACTCTCTGATAAACACTCTAAAATCCCTGCTACCTTTCTAGCTGGTAAAAGAACTTGTGATATTTTTAGCACCTCAGAGTTCAAAACAGAAATCAAATATTATCTTGTATCCAACTAATAATGCATTAGGAAGTAATCTTTCCTCAACTGAAATATAGGAGGGAGTTTCCCAACCTAGTCTTGTATGCTGGAAAATACCTCATATCTTCCACACAGTAGAAAGTCCCCACCACTACATACAATGAACCACCTCTATCAAAGCCACGAAGGCTCTACTGGACTCATCCAACCATGCAGATTACCCAATGTGTCAATCATAGATGTAGAGAGTTGAAAACATTTCAGCTGTCATGTAAACACTAGTACTAAAACGATGATTTTCCAAAGCTACCTTGAGACTGCTGTGAACACTAAAGTGGTAAGTATAGCGCATATTAGCTTTATGGGGGAAGTTGCACTGAAGGGTTTAGAGGGGAGATATGTGCAATGTACAATCACTCCATGTGATGCCATGAGTCCCATTTTGTAGGAATCAACTTTTTTCTTTTTCTTCTTTTCTTTATTTTCTGGTAGTGGTGATTTCATGTTTGGAGGCAGTGCTTCTCACATGGGCCCTTTGTACTGGTTTCCTGACAAATGTTGCCTAATTCCAGGACACGAGCCTGCAGCATCTCCAAGTTTCCTCCATACAACCTTAAAAGAAAAAGAAGAAGTAAGCATCTTACTTGTTGTCTAGGAGAAACAGATGTGTGAGTTTCAGGGGGACTATGAGAAGTCCAAAGATAAGACAAGACAAACTCCACATGGATGGGTTCAAACACAAAGTGAAGCATGATGATGACAGTTTCTAAAACACAAGAACTGCGCTGGAGCTAGGATGCTACACCTCAAATTCCAGCAACCAGAGCTGATATTATAGTAGGACTTGACATCTCCTCCAGCTCCCTGAGAGGCCCTAAACTCTGACTTAACAATAATTCCCACCTACAGAAATTCTGAGAATGCTGGCAGAGAGGAGTACTGATATCTGTATTTTTATTTAACATTCCAAAAGTGATTTTAATGTATATCTAGAATAAAGAGCATACTGTCTCCTATAGCATAAATCTATAACAAAATATACAAAATGCCTAATTTATCTAGAAAAGTGAAGTTGCATTCTTGAGCTAAAAGTCCTAATCTTCTAATCTTAGTTTCTTGATCTTTGCAAACTAGGATACGCAGTTGTCATTAGCTCAGCTAATGAGCTGCTGGAGAACTCTCACATATTTCCACAGTAGAAAACAACTAAACATGCAGTTAAGGAAATTCAGAAAATAGTGAAAGAAATACAATTTCACCCTATTAAAGAATGGGCCATTTTGGATGGATATTGGAAAATGGGTAAAATTAAGAATTACATGACTATAAGATTATTGAGGTCACCAGAAATTTCAGTGTACAACACTAACTGGAATAAGTACATGCATGTCCTCATGCAGCAGAACAACTATAATGTCCCTGGAATATTCACTCTGAGGACTGTTAGACTGATAAATTTCACAAAAATTTACAGTGCTCTAACATGAACAACAACAACAAAAACTAGCTTGTTAACTACTGAGAGAGAGGGAGTCTATTTCTTTTTATTTTGCTTTTAATTAGAAGTAGATTCACCAGGGACACACACTATCATTTACAATGATACAGACAGTTCTGCCTTTCTTCATTTCCAAGACAGTGGAACTAAGACAGTCACCACTGCATGGGGCAACAGCCTATTACACTCAAGGGGAATTTTAGTTATGGCCTTTAAATACCAGGTATAGAATTTTATAGCAAAAACAGCTTCAGCTATATACAGGAAACCAAGAACACCTCAAAAAATATCATACATTTCCAGGAAGAATGTTTTGAATGTCTGTTTGGAAGCAAGGGCTATATCTGAAGATAACAGAATAACTACATACATAAAAAAACGGGCTGTTGCAACTACAAAGTGCAACTCTTCTTTAGTTACTAAACTGTGGAATGCAATGGGCCACACCCATTGTACAATACAATGAGATGAAAGGAAATTCCTACTGAAGGCAGAACTATGGAATAAAGCAATGACCCTAAGGGGATACTGTATGGATAAAAAGCAGAATGGTGCTTGCTGTACACAAGTGTATGACTGAGATTTCCTAGTATCTCAGATGCCATTGGAAAATTTCAGACAAACCTAAAATGACAAGGTTAATAAAGATGATGTTTATGGTTCTCAGAAGCACAATATTTATCCTTAGAAGAGAACCAAATATCTGTTCATTAAACAGTATGATGGTCTGTGGATAATAGTCTTTTTGGTAAACTAATATCACCTACTTACACCCAGAAGGAATATCAGAAACTGACAAGATTCCCATTACCTTGACTTCTTCCAGAGAAGTATTAAGCTTATAATATCACACATAATTCTGTGACATTATAAAAGTTTATAGATCCTTAAATAGGAAGTCTTTGTAATAATTGTTACCTACCTTCCAGGTAAATTATATATGAAACTGTCTTACAGTCTTCTGTCTTTATTACCCACCCTTCAATGTCCTCTTGTGTTTATTCTCCAGTATTTACTATGTAACTTTGATAACAATGATTTTTTTTCATTTTGTTGTTGTTGTTTTGAGACAGGGTTTCTCTGTGTAACAGCTGATAGCCATGCAATTTATAATGGTGCCACAGGTACTATTTTAAATTGTTTCTAAGACAGTGTTCAAGAATCAGAGCTAAGGTTTGGTTTGCATTCTCCCTTTTTAACATGGGGATCAAAGACAAACATGGACAATTAGAAAAAAGATACACTAGAAGAACTTTAAAAATAAATAAGAAGGGTGATCTTGTGGTTAAAAGCTTGTGTAGTTAAAAGATAAGGAGACTATAGTGTCCTTTTAAAACAAGCAAAAAAGATCAACAAAAACTAATCATGATCCCAAGACATGTTCAGGAAGTTTTCACAAGAAAGGGAAGGAAGGAAGGGAAGTGAGGGCAAAAACCAATCTTGTACTAAGCCTAATGGACAAGTTATTATCTGTGAGATACAGTGTTTTCATTCTTTATGGTGAATGTTAAAAATACCTGGTCCTCAAAGGAGATCTGGCTAAAACATTGACCTCACTAGTCAGTTTGAGCAAGAAACTTCATTTCTGGGTCTTAGTCCATTCAAACATAAATTATGAGTGTTTGGACTCTAGGCCAAGGTGTCACATCCAAATAACCTGTAACTGATGCTAAATAGAGAAATCCACTATGGGAATTCCACTCACTCCTAAGCAGCCACCAAGAATGGTTTCTGTGCTTCTCTCCCAATACTAAAGTGCTCAATCGAATTTTATTTCAGTTTTGACAGTCAATAGATGAAAAGAAACAGGAACCCTAGGCTTATGATCAAAGCTGTAAATTTGTAAGTTAAATATTCAAGATCTTAAGCACAAGTTGAAAAGCTACAGCAGATGAACAGTAGTGCATTTAAGAAATGATATGTAGAACCACAATCATTTAAAACCAAAAACAGATATGTAGCAACGAAAGGTGCTTAGAAAAGATTAGGAAATAAAAGCAGCCACAACACAGGCAAGCAAGAGGGTTGGAAATTCTCACCCCAGCTCATATAAAATGCCCATGGGACTTAAAGATCATTTACTGGATTCCAGAAATGTCTTCATGTGGTGAACCAGATCTGAGAATATATAAGCTCAATATATATAAAGCTAGAGGGATTTCTAAACAAGTTTGCTATTCTATGATATAAGCATAAAATATGAAGGAAAAAGCACAACAATACAAAGCCAATTAAAATCAGGACTCAACCTTGACTTCTTATATTAACAAATGCATTGTTGTACAATAATAAATACATCTAGCTCTTCAAAGCTGCATGGCTGTATTCTTGATTAAACAATATGGCAATTAATAATTATAATGTTAAGTTTTAACTGAGTTCGTTGACTTCATTGATAGATTTCTATTCATCTATCCCATTGGTACAACTATCTTGCCTTACCAGAGTCTAAGTTTGAGTTGGCTATGAAAGGTAAATACAATACTTAGTATGATACAAATGGTATATATCTCATCTGTGAACCAAGTAAATATTAGCCAGCAAAGTAATTGATTTTGGGGGGTTGTTCATCATAAGTTTATTTTTTTAAATGTCTTTAATTCAATACTTAAAAATGTTCATAGGTCATTCTGGAATGCAGAACTTACTGATCATTTCTGATCATACCCAGGGCCTTGCGTGTAGTAGGCAAGCACCATATTGCCAAACCCACTGATCTTGGTGCTTTTTAGCATGACTGTGTGAATATACTTGTAATAAAACAAACTGAAAATAAAAACAAGGGCAATTGTTTTATTTTCATGTAAAAATGTAAAGACATTTGGTTAGCAATTTTCAAAGTAAATATTTTAAAGGAATAAATAAGCTTTGATGAGGCTGTCAACACAGAATACACAATCAAGCACATCAGACTTACATTGCACATTTCTCTGACTATAGCTTTTTCTGTCTCACTAAGGTCATGGTCATACTCTTTACCCTGTTGACGATCTATAGTTTCCTGAACATCCAACACCTGGATTTGTTGAAAAAGAAAAGCAAATTTCACATGGGAAAAATCTGTTAGTTTATGATAACACCATCAAGGATCTCTACTTTGTCAAATCTTAAGTTTTTTCATGTCTGCATATCAGGATGGATTCATATATGGCAAAATCTTTTTTAAAGAGTTAGTTGTTCTGAAACCTGGAATGAATTTTGTTGATTTTTTTTCAAGTGGCCATTAAAAGCAGTATCATTAATGCTCAATTGAATTCATTAATGCCTAAAATAATTAGGTGCAGTTAATTTAGTCATTATGATATCTAATAGTGCAAATCATTTGGGGTGTACTTAATAACTCTTGGTCCAATGCAACAGTGAATACAATTAATTATATACCAAATGGTCTGAGTGATATGTAGACAAGGCCTATAGAAAAGATGGCTACAAAGGAATAGGCATATGAGGTATGCAGATGAAGACTATGAGTTCAGATTTCTTGCCTGCACTAGTGCCTAAGAAAGGAATGTGGGGATGGATCTCGAAGAGAAATACCTCATGACTCTTTTCAATGAAAACACTCAAGCAACACTTCAAATGTTGTATCATTTGAGCAAATTGTGCTTTTACTGTCTTTTTAATCAGATTTATTGGTCTATGTTGCTACTTCTCTAAGCTGTCCCTAACTAGGCTAAATATATTACTTTCAAAATGTCAACATTTTCATGTAGTAACAGCCTGTGATACAGAAGGGTGATGTTTGTCACTGTTGTAGTGGTTTACAAGCCAAAGCATTGATGCAGCATAAAAAAATCCTTTCTTCTAGAGCAGCCACACTGAAATGTGACTTACTGAATAGCTTATTCCTACTGTCATCAGGGTCAAGAAGGCCACATCATTGTCCAAATAACTAGCACCAATGAATAATTAGGGTCTCCATGTCAAGTTCATAAACACTGAGGCTAAGTTTAATCTTGTTAGTGTCTTATTCAAAAATTCCTCCCCATTCTCACCATACTGATACCAACATTTTCTTTAAGTCCTGGCACCAGCCTCATAACCATTCTTTGCATACTGAGATGAATTCAATGACTCTTCAGTCATAGAAAATTCAAAGATCCCCTTGAACATCTGCCTACAAATTTAATTTGTAATGTACCTCAAAATAGTGTATACTTCAAATCAGATAGTCTCTACTAAGTTAAGCTCCAATTAATAACAGTCATATACTTGGAGCTAGGGAAATATACTTTTATTAAAATGGACTAGCTTCTCTCACTGCTTTACAATGTTTTCCCAACAAAGCAGGCCCAGTGTTTATTGAAGCCTGTTGTTTTCTTTCAAATGTACCAAAAGAGAGAGACCGAACCAGTATTTTATGCCCACATTATTTTGCATACTGATCTTGAGGCATTTCCAAGGTATGTCTACATGTACTTCCCTTAACATGGGAAGTTCCAGCAGTGAGCACCATTGGATATTTCAGATCTTCTAAAGATTCCTGCACATGTCTCCGGATAAGCCGGCCCTCACTTGAGACAACATTTTACATGGAAATGTAAATGATTAGGGAATCATTTCATAGAAAATTGAGGGTCTCTACTTTACCCTTCTGTGTTTTGATGCCACAGATAGAGTTGCACTGAAAAGATTAGAAGATACCACTGTGGCCTACTGTGTGCATTGAATTCAAATGTTACATTTGACATTCAACAAGACAGCAGGCTGAAATGGCTTTCAAAGAGTTTGTATAGCTTTCGGATTTTATGTAAATACTAAACTGCTATAAAATTGAAGCTGATACATGGGTCTTTTCTTTTTCTAAAATGCTTTCAGAGGATCAATGCCTGATTCATGATAAAGGTCAACCAGGAGGAAAGTCCTCATCAGTCAATAAGTCAGCACCTGCCAGAATCAGGGCAGGCCCCTAAATGCTTGCCATAAGTTTACACCTATTCCACTTGGTTGCTTGTTGTATATTCTCCAAAAACAGAAGGAGTGTAGTGCATTGCCAGGGACCACCAGCATGGCTATCTTACTTGTTCTTATCCTCAACCAGTACATGTTTGAGGAATGCAAATTCATTTTCTATGAGCCAAAGCCAAATATCCTGTCAGTTATATATCCTGTTCAAGTTAAATATCAAAGTGTTTCTTTGAAGTTCTCTTCAATTTAACTGCATACAAGGTTACTACAAAAGATATGGTACGCTCTAAAAAAGGGCAACTTCAGTCTATTGATAAGTCAGAAAGTGAAATAACTTTAAGACAAGTAAGAAAATTTGTATGCCAAAAGTTGACCTTAAGCCCTCTATCTGTATTATGGCTCATGTAGGGTTGGTAAAAAACTGTTCAAAATAATAAACCTATCTAAAGGACAGCATTTCATGCTTAGAAATTATCTTAGTTCTTAAGGTTATTATCTGCATAAATAGTTTATAACCTTAGGCAAACATTTAAATTATTTAATACTAATTTTAATCACAATGCTTATTAATTTTATTTACTAGAAAACACCATTAGTCAAAGAAATAAATGACTAATTTTTCCATATTTTCATTGAGTCACCATGGAATCTGAAGTAACGTCAAAGCTAGAGACCACATATTTTTTTCTAATGTGCCTATAAAGGAACAGTAACTGGGATTTGAAGACTTAATTTTGACTTAATAGAAGAAAAAATAGCTTGAAGTTCATTTCAATAACAATTGAATAATAATCATGTAATATCTTCAACTGCCTTTCTTACTTTGACAATCTGTATGTAATACTGTACATATGGTGACATCTATACAATAATCATTGCACATATAAAACCTGTAACAATATTTTTCACATGGATATGCATGCACAAAAGACTTTAACTTCAATGCAGATAGAAATGAATCACATTACTCAAAAAGAATAGCAAACGTAGATATTTAACCTTAAACACTCAAGCTCATTTTCAGTTCACAAATTAAAACCACAGAGATTAAAAAGTCACACCAACAAAAGGGTTAAAAATAAAGCATCTATGGTTACAGAAAGACTGAGGACTGCCAGACTACAGCAAACAAGCCACAACACAACTGAGGTTCTGGAGTAATGGTTGCACACAGTTGGTTACCTTAAGAGAATGTACCACAGGTTCAGGCTGCTGAGAAGGTGTGGTATGTCCACTGAAGCTAGCTGGAGAGTTGGGTGAACTGTTACTCCCATCAGCCCCTGATGACAACCTAAAAGAACCCTTAGTAGAAAATCAACAACTTTGTTATTAAAACAAAAGTCGTTTACAGATGCCATTAAATATGCAGTCTCAGCACCAAATGAGCAAAATCCATTTTTATTATTTTTCTATCAACCCCCTCAATTTTCTTAGCCTATCTTAAGACAAACTCAATCTATTAACTAGAATACAATTGCTGCTTGAGCGATGGCAAAAACCAGAGGCATCCCCATAAACATCTGGATGCCATCTCCAGTTTACCAGAGTGCAAAACTCCAAGCAATGGCCATTAAGAACATTTCAAGACTGATTTTTAAAACCTAACAACCTCAATAACAAGGAATTCATGAGGTACTCCATAGCTGAGTGAAAAACATTTGTTCAGCAGGTCAAATGTCATATTCCATATGTCTCAGTAAAACACTAACACATCACACTGTTGCACTGGAGAAATTGTGTCTCTTATAAAACCCTTGTTGAGGGAAAGACCTATAATAATATAACATTTAAAATGAGGCTTAGCTTAGTTCAACATTTCCTCAAGCAAGTATTCATTTCCTAGCCTCCATTAAAATGAAAAAGCCAAAATAGATACAAGTTACACACATGTTAATTAATGATTCTTCAACTCAGTGGGTGAGAAATGATTAATTAAACCTGAGTGAACCATAGTCACCTGGGAACTCCTCTCAGGGGTCTTCAGTTTTTCTGAATATTGATTGAGGAAAGACTAATGGATCAACAAGTAAAAAGCAAGCAGCAATTATCTTCTCCCAGAAAAGTAGCAAGGGGAAATTTCCAAACCTGGTTTTTGGGGTTTTTGTTTGTTTGTTTGTTTGTTATTTTTAAGAGCATTTCATTCTTAAGGGACCTGAGGAATTTTCATTTCTGCCCATCAAAAAAAAAAAAAAAAACACTACAGATTTATCCACGAATAATAGATTAATCAGTGACCACCTAGTTGGTGTTGTTAAGATAATTTTCCGAAGTATTAGCAACCACTGAAGGTGCATTGCAAATTCATAAAGGGAGAGGCAGTAGTGTTTTTGAGACATTCAATTACAACAGCTACAGGAGATTGTCCATGATGGACAGTTCTAGGGAGTGGAGGGTGAACTAACTGCACATAGCAATAGTCAGTTACAGGCCGTATGCACCCAATGTTATTCACATAAAATTTAACAACCCCTAAAATCTGGAATATTGTGTCCCTTCTTTTTTTGTTGTCATTTCTTCCTATACCATGCAATAATGCTCCACAGTAATCCTGGCAAGAACTGTGCAATCTAACTGCTCCTACCGCGCACCCAATCTAACCACCAGGAAGAGGAAGCAGTCCAATGAGACATTGCTATACTTCTTTAGCTTCTCTCCTTCATTGCTACAAAGTCTTATATTAAAAGCCAGTGATAAAATATAACCCACTGCAACCCTGTTGAAAATTAAATTATTGTTTGCCTTTTCTGGATTGTAACTCAAATCAAACATAATAACATTGATATGAATAATAACAAGGCAATTATATGAGATTTAATGGTAGTCGGAAAACAGAGCTTCCTAGCCCCTAAACCGTATAAAATTTTCTCTTTAGATTAAGTGATTCCAAACTGGGTGAGTGACAAGGAAACTCTCCTTCGCTGAGTGACATTGTTCCTCTGCAGTTCTCCTCCCCTGCTGGTACCATCCTAGGAACTCTTTCAGAAAAGCTTGCTTAGGGTGTATGCATTCAGATCACCTGCCATTTAGAACAGTGCATTACTATGCCATTTTTCTTCTGCTTGGTGATCTAAGACACAAGACAAAAGATTCCCATTGTGGGTGACGATCCTGCCATTTCCTTCCTTAACCCTGCTATGCACAGTTTATCTTTAAGGTTTCTCTTTCCACATTTAGCCGAAAGGCAGGCACATAAGTAATAGCATGATTTGCTTGGGTATAGATCCTCTGTTCTTAAAAATATTTTGGCTTAAGAAAGACTTGAAAATCAGCATTAACACTGTCTTTAATTCTAATCCTCTGAGCTACCTACGGTTGCTTGAATTTAGGGAGAGTCCTATGCTGATCATAGATATTAAGAAACAAACAAGTAAATGCTTTTATTAGTTTCCTTTTGTAGACATTGTTATTAATTACTTATTTATTTTTGTGTTTTGGAGACAGGGTTTCGCTGTGGAACATCCCTGGTTATCTTAGAACTCCTATTATAGACCAGGCTGACCTCTATCCAAGTCACAGAGATCCACCTGTTTCTGCATCCTGAGTGCTGGGATTAAAGGTGTGGATCACCACCACCTGTTTTATTAGGTCCTTTAAAAAATGGTTACAATAAGCTTTGACTTGAAGCATTTATTAGGAGAAAATTATGAACTAATAATCAACCATAAAGGTCAAGTGAGCTCTCTCTCTCTCTCTCTCTCTCTCTCTCTCTCTCTCTCTCTCTCTCTCTCTCTCTCTCTCTGTCTTGTCTCCTCTCCTCCTCTCCCAAATAAAGTGTGTGTGTGTGTGTGTGTGTGTGTGTGTGTGTGTGTGTGTGTGTGTGTGTGTGTGTGTATATCTTTCTATTTGGGGGGCCCAAAAGTAACAAATACATGGTAAAGATTAACACCAAATATACTAAGTGGCTTCTAGATTGCAACACCAGAATCCAGCAGCTCACTGTCTCCTCTAACACAGTAGCAGTTCAGCTATCTAAATGCTTATGAGTATACTTGGAGAATTACCTAGACTCATTCAGTATGTACTCTCAGTTGACTTATACATTTTGATTAAACTGGTTTTTAATGTGCTACTGAGTAGAATATAGTACAACAAATAACACTAAATAGTCTCTTGGAGCTTGTTTCAATAAGATTAAGGCCTCTTATTTAAACTATACTCTGATGGCTCTGAAAACAAGGAATTTAAAAGTGGAAAACCATAATAAAATTGGAACTATGATTCCCATCTTGAGTTGTTTGTGTTCAAGCCACATGCTGAAAACACATATACAAACATCTCCAATCACCAGTCCATGGGCAAGGGATAGTTTTCCAGGCTGCCTGGATGCACCTGGACTTTACATTTCCTTCCCTGGAGGTATTTTTGTCCTCTTGCATAGTTTGGCTTGCTCAACCTTGACCCTTGAGTCAGAATAAACTAAGAAAATGGGTAAAAGGTAAAAGATTCCACTCCGCCCTCCTTGTCCCTCCCCATACAGCCAACTTCCTCCATATGTACAGACATCATCTACCCCCTCCCCATACAGCCAACCAACTTTCTCCATGTGTACAGATATCTTCTACCCACCTCCCCAACTATAGTAATTCCTCTAGCAACAGAGGCCATCTGGTTATACATTAGCAAATGAAGACAGCTGGCTCATCTTCACTCACCGGGAGAGAGGGCAGGCATCTTCCTATTCCTCGGCACCCTTGCCACCACTGCAAGACCCGCCGGGCTCTGGGCCCCCAGCCTTTCTCCATATTTGAGCTGTTTCTAGTTGGAGGTTGACTTGTATTCTGGGTGGCCTTATATTTGGAACAATATGGTACAATCACTCAGAAAAATACTGTTTCCCAAGACTCAAGAAAGCAGACAGAATAAGAAGCTTAATGAGATGAACCACAATGACCACAATGGCAAGCTAGAACATGCACCTGTATCTAGGGGAAGTTCAATGTGACAGTCACAAGTCTGTGTTGGAACCAACAGTGATGTCTCTTAGGCAATAACCATTGTACTTTCAAAGCTATCAAAAGGAGATAATAAAAGTGAAATTAAAGAAAAGAACTTAAAGGTATTTAAGTGATGTCATTTCACAGATTTTACCTATTAGGAACAAAATTATTACAGATCTTCCAGATCTATAAACTGTGGAACTTCTTAATTTAACAGAAATAACTAATAGTGTGATTTGAAGCAATATGCACTTTTGGTAATAAATACAAATTGGAAATTTAACTGATAAAATGTCAAATTCTCAACAAAAATAGTTCCATAGGAAAAAATTATAAAGTCCTAAAAGTCATTAAAATAACTTCTATATGTCAGATTTCTATTAGTTAATCAATGTTCAAATTTCTATAGTAATTGGTAGCAGGAATAATATGTTAACAAAAAAGAAAATTCTAAAATAAATTTCCTGAAATTTCAGATTTTCTGTATGAACAACAAGTACAAGTCTCTAAACATGATCAGAAGTAAATGAACGTATTGGAACAAGTTGTCTTTTTCTTTCTAAAGCTACTACGTCCCAAAGGAAAACAATCACACATCCCTTCCACACGATGACCAATAATCCCAGTGTAGATATGTGGAGGTTAATTCTGAGACATTGAAACTGAGAATGAAATGTTTTAATTCTCTTTTGTAGAGATGAGACCTCATGGTCTTTCCCCCGTCCACTTTGCCTGTCTATTAGATCACCAATTGGTCTTCTAATACCTGAAAACATACATATGAGTTACAATGTACAGGTGAGCATTTTATATTTAGAAAAATATATGTATATACATATGTGCATGTAACAAAACCTAATGAAAAAGATACCATAAATTTTAAAGAAAATAAGGAGTATATGAGAGGGTTTGAACAGAAAAAGGGGAAAGGGAAATAATGTAATTATAATCTCAAAAGTAAAAGATATTTCTAAAAAGTAGTTTAGTTTTTATATCTATTTCCTGGAATTGGTGCTTTGGTGTCATTTTCATTGTAAGTTATGGAACAAGAGAGGGACTGTGATCTTAAGTCAAAGGTAGCAGTTATTTATAACAGTAGATCCTTCCAAACCCAAACTATCTGTGAAGTGAGCCCCAGGAATACAGGTCAAGTCACACACACTCTATTCTTCATAAGTAGCAGAAAATTCTACAGGTGTGCCAGAATCAGCATGCAATAATGATGTAGAAATCATTCTTTTGCTGTTTATCTCATATGTAGATATCTAACCTATTTGATTATAAAAATAATTATATTAAACAATTTATAAAATGGCTGAAAGGTTTAATTTTACCACCCACACTAATCAGTTCTATTTCTGATAGGATTATTAATTATAAATGCAATTTTATAGTTTCTTTTACAAGTCAGCTGGATTTGGTGATTTCCATGACTTAGGCATCTCCCAGACCTTAAATTTTCCAGATCTAGTTAAGTAAGTAAATTATATAGGACTAAACCTATTTTCATTTTCCCTTCATGTGTAGTGAGGCCAAATTCTGATGTCTGTACTATATAGTAAAATATTACCCCACCCTTGAAATCCACAATAGAATTCCTAACTTGATGAGGAGGAGCCTTTGGAGAATCAGGATTCTTGATTTGCTAACTTATGTCAACACTTGTTTTAAAATTCAGGTACATGGAAAAATGCATTCTGGGACAGCTACTGTCTTTAGATCTTCATTCACACCAATAATGAGTCTCAGCTTTTGGCCAACTCTCCAGTTGTTCACCATAGAATTTTCTCAAGACAACTTTATAAAATAGAAGAAATCTTCAGTATCTCCACCTCTGGAATTACTTCTGGCAGCATGGGAAACCCAACCTTGGTCATCAGCTGCCCCATACAGCAATAATTACCCTCTAATAACCTAGCTATTATTAAGTTGAAACGATTTTGGAAATTTATAAATGTAATCATTTCCTACACATTCTTTAATATAATTCCTATGAATAGGATAGTTTGGCAATGTGAATCAACAAGAATAATGTATGCTTAGAAGCAGGAAAGAAAATGGGTGAGAGTCAAATTAAGAATCATTCTTCTTAAGTTTTAACAGAAGTGTACAATAGTGATTTGTTTTTATTCTCTCAAACTCTAGGAATTTCTGAAAAGGGGCATAGTGTAGAAAATGAACTGCTCTGGAAATTGGTGAGAAAGGAGAAGTAGAAATTAATACCTAAGAGGAAGACAAAATGGACTGTCCAGGGTGCACTTCTATACCACCAGGCTTTTCATCAAACTATGGGCAAAATAAAGCTTCTCATTAGAAGATTAATAAACTAATCCAATTAATAATGACTCGGTAAAAAGGATTAGAAACACAATGTAGCCCATATTTAAGCTAAAGTTATCTTAGCCCTTATGAGTCAGTCTGACCTGGAGACATCTACTGCACTGACTTGGAAAGGAAGAAGAAGTGGGAACCATTCTCATAGCCACAACATATGGCTATTGCTGGAGTCAGAGGCCAAGGTCACAGGATTTGAGAGGGCAGAGGTTTAGTGTCTCTTTCAAACTCCTCAGTACTTAAACATAGATCCAACATTCAAGCACACATCATGACATTTAACTTCCAGCAGGACTCTTTTAGTGAACAGTTCTCAAAGTCTGAACATGTACGGTTCTCTAAGATATGACAGCCTATCTTTTCTTAATGGGTTTCACATACGTAAACTAAGGAAACAAAAGCCAATTTTGCAAAGAAATCCTAGTAATTAAGCATCTTACTAAAATCATAATTTCTCAAATTTGAGTCATTCAATAGTTTAATTAATCCTCATAGAAATCACAAAATCATTTAAGATATCTATTATTCTCTTAGATGAAAAACAAATAACAAAAGATGATTATTCAGAATTATATTTGTAGTCACTATAATACAGAAAAATTGCCTAAAAAATAAAACTTCCACAAAAACCTTTCGCAATGAATTGTTATAATTAAGGAAAATGCAACTACAAAATAATATTTTTCCTGAATTTTGTATTCTACTATGAATACAACATGAATTACCAGACTTATTATTGAATACATATATGCATGTGTGGTATGTGCATTTATAGACACATGACGGTAGAATATATACAAATATATACATGTACACACATATTTACTTCTAAGTGAAATAACATTGCAATGTCCTATATATCCACAGGTTTCCTACTCATCAGAGATAATGCATGTAGAATGAATTTAGTACACACACACTCTTCCTATCAATATAGAAAGCCAACAATGGATGTCTAACAATTGATCAGCTAATATGGTTTCCTATTAAAGATACTTAAATTTTTATAAGTCCTAAAGTTTGGTCAAGCTATCATGCAGTGCCTCACATGTCATCAGAACACAAGCATGTTTTAGGATGGGGAGTGTAATCAGTCCTTCATTGTTACAGGGCAAAGGGGTGCTTTGCTTAGTCTTTATCCACTCTCCATTTGTGAGAACTGCAAAATGCAGCTCTGATTGGGGAAGTCCTTCTGTGCATATGTCTCTCTTATTGGTTAATGAATAAAACACTGTTAGCCAATAGGGAAGCGAGTTATGTGGGACTAGGAGAGGAGGAGGATTCTGGGAAATGTAGTACAGAGGAGTTGCCATGTGATCCCAGGAAGATAGGACACTAAGGCCAGCATCCTCAGTAAGATAAGTCCTTTTAAAAATATATAGATTAGTAATTATGGTTGATAATTAAGACTGAGCTAGCAAATAAGAAATCCTAGTCATTGGCCAGCAGCATTGTAACTAAAATAAGACTCTGTGTGTTATTTCGGGGCCCTAAAGTTATGGCAGAACCCAGGCAGCTGGATGAAAGAGATCATTACACAGCTGCACACAGAGAAGTGCAGATTAGATGACAGACTTGGAGGATCACCTTGGCAGACCATCCAGATTTCTTCACACAGATAGCCTTAGTAATACTGATACTCTCTTCTTTGCATTCAAGACAACATATATTTTTATTCAAAGAAAACCTAAAATTACCTCTTAAATATATTAAAATTAGTTAAAAGTTTGGTATGCCTCCCATGAAGTTATTGATCAGGGGATTTCCAGTGATTCCTCAAAACAATACAGACTATTGCCACTGTTCCTAGCTGCTTACCAGAACCTGATAGTAAGATACTCTGGTTAAAAACACCACACATTTTAGTGACAGGATGTGGAGAAAGTAAGCTGTACTGACAAGGAGGAAGCTTCTTTAGTGCTGGCTAGCTCTCATAGTATCAGAAGGTTCTCCATAGTCTGCTGGGAGAGAAAAGTCAACAGTCTTGCTGAAATATGAACACTGGCAGCTACAATAATGACCACCCGAGTCGGTTATGGGTTCAACAGTGGCAGAAATGTTATGGGCGTAACCAACCATGTTCTAATTGGATTTGGGGCCCATTCTACAGGAGAAAATATATGCCTGGTACTGTAAATCTGGCCAAGAAACAATTGTTAGGAAGCTAATAGGGTCTAGGGGTGAATCTATTGCTATCATTTTTTTCTAAATGGATGTAGCACCAAATTGCCCTATAATTACATATCTCCATACCCACAGATTAATGCAGGCCTCCATTCTCATCAGAGAAGCTTCTTTGCTCAGAGGAGGTCATTAACATAGAAACTCAAAACTCATCAAAGTGTGGAGAATAAGTGCATGGAAAACGCATAGCTATAGATTGAAAGTCTATCTCATACCCTTCTCTCAAAGACTCAGGGAAATTTTGGAAGAGGGGGTGAAAAGACTGTAAGATTGAGAAGTCAGGAGTACCAGGATGCTTTAGTGTCTTCTGGACATTACAAAAGCAGTGTACTCATGAAACCATTGAAGCTATGGCTGCCTGAACAAGACTTACAAAATCAAGCCAATCAATATTCCAGTATGAGGATGGAGGGGCTCAGAAGCCTCTGCCCCTAGCTAAGGAGCTATGGACAACTGATGACTAATACACTAGGGATAAACAGTTTTCTTTAGGAGTGTGGTGTATCATAAATTGGCCATCCTCTAGTGGATTGTCCTACAGCATTAATTAAATTCAATGGGTTATTAACAAAAACAAAAACTGGAAGGAACTTGGTTAGGAGTGTAATGAGGGGATCTGGGAGGAGTTTAGAGGAGGAATAGGAAGCAAATATGATTAAATTATATTGTATGTATATATTGTGAAATTCTTAAAGAATTAACAAAAATATATTAAAAATAAATCTATATGTACGGAGATAATTTATTCATTTAAACATTTTAGGTAATTATCAGGTACTATATTAAACACCATTTAATTATATATTTCAATAAATTTTTATTGAAAACAGTAGGTTCAAATTATGAACTGTATATGGCATTTAGGAGCTGTAAGGCTTTAAGAAAGCTATGTGACCTCTCTGTGCCTCAGTTTCCTGATCTACAAAACCCAGTAATGATAAAACAGTATGTCTCTTCCTATGGATTTGATAGCTGCAATGAAACTATCTCTCAGATCACTGCCTATCACAAACAGCTGCTCAGTGTTTCCTCTCATTATCAGGGATGTTTTGCTTTGGTTGTCAACACATTTTATAATGTGACAATTTACTTTCACATGTTTTTATTTATAGAAATGTCTCTCATCCAGGGGCAATTTTCTTCCCCAGGGAGAAACCTTTGGGGGTAAATGTCTGTACACATTTCACTGTCAATACTAAGCAGTTTCTATGATTACTGAATTGATCTATGTCTAGAATATTGCTAGACATCTTACAACTCAGAGTCTTATCCCCATCAGAAGTAAGACTTATAATGCCCAACTTGTTAAGAATGCCTGCTTTAGATAAAGAGAATTATGCACGAAAACTACAAAGCTATGTTGCTGTGATCACCCTGAGATGACATTTAGGAGGTGTCTGTAGTCTTCTGGGGAAGCCTGTCACAAGAGTATACAACCTTACCCTATTTCCAGTTTGCTATCTCAGTATGACAAGATGTGATCTCTCAGCTCCCTGCTCCAGTCACCTGCTGTCATGCCTACCCTACCATTATAAATTCTCACTCTACAAACATGAGCCTAAATCAACACTTCCTTGTCTAAACTGCTTTGATCATGGTATTTTAGCTTTGCATCTCTAACTAACTAACTCAAACTCCATAGCAGATAATGCCTATGAAGAAATATTTAGAGTTTGAAATCATTTAAAAAGAAAGTAGCTACACCTCAGTCCTCACGAAATCTAAGTAACATCCACAAATAGGAAATTACTCTAAGAAAAGGATTTAGGAGGACCCAGGGACCCTGACTCTGCTGAAATCGCTGGGCTATTCCGGCCCCCACAGAGTGCAGAGGTGAGTTGCTTTGGCCCCTGCCTTGGGCCCAACTTCTGACTTCCCACTCGGGGAAATCCTGCCCTGGGGTCTGCAGGCAGACTGAATCAGTCCCTCACTAACTAGCCTACTACTTAGGCCTCCATCATGCTAACAATCACAGGAAAGAGATGCTGCAAACAACCTGATTAGACATATACCCCCCAAAAGAAGACAAAGAATGAGTGAACCAACAGGCAAATGGGAAAATTATTGCTATTCCTCATGACCAAAGACATGCAACGGCATACATCTGAACCCAGTTAGATAAACAATTACTATAAGTGCAACAGATAACAAGTATTGGAAGGGAGTGTAGACAAAGAAGAATTCATTTACTGATGGTGGGAAAGTAAATCACTAAAACTATATGGAAAACAATTTGGAGCCTCCTCAAACACATAAAACAGAACTGCTGCGAAATCTAGTGGTGCATTCTTCCAAGGGGGCTAAAGAAATGTCTGTTCTTCAATTTTTATTATAATACGATTGAAAAGAACCAAGATATCAAACTAACAACAGAGATAGTCGAACATATACAAGGGTGCACATATGCACATCTAAAAATAGAATACTATTCAACCATGCAGAGGTAAAATACTTATGAAAGCCCAATGACCCATTTTGTCCCTGAAACTCATGCAAGGGATACCTTGTTCAGCCTAGTTACAGGGTGGAGGGCTTTGTTCCTGCCTCAAATGATATGACAGACTTAGATGTTTCCCCAAGGAGGGCCTCACCAACTCTGAGGAGTGGATGGAGATGGGGTGGGGAGGAGGTGGAGAGAGTGGGAGGAGAGAAGGGAGAGGGAATTGGTATGTAAAATAAGATTGTTTAAAAATAAAAATAGATAAATAAATAATGCATTTAAAATAAAAATATTAATTGGGTGGCTGGTATTGTTCTCAATAATTTATTGTTAGTTGGACTTTTCTATGGGACACTATTTTGAAGGATAGAGACTCAAGGGATCTCCAGGGAGAGCAGGCTGTCTGAATGTCTCTGGGCCTGGGGTACCACATTCAGAGCATATGTTATAGACTGATAAGGATGATCTGGCACAGAGAGGCTGAACATCATCTCTGAGCTCATGTGGTTCACTCAACTGCTAAGGACATATCTACCATGGCAGCAGTCACAACACAGTACTTATAACACAGGCCTTTTGAAACTTGGTATTCTTTGTAGTCACTAAAAGATTTGTAGAGAATTACTTAGTATTCACTTTGGAATAAATACGGTGCTGGTCAAGCTATAAATGAAGCAGAGTAGGGGAATAGCATATCTCCTGTTGACATTCCCCACTTTGTGCTTGTGTTCTAGTGACTCTTTTCTTGTTACTTATTAGTCTGAGGATATCACTCTTTTTAGTCTAATTCCTAATTCATCATCTCACTCTCCCTCTTTCTCTTTCTCTCCACAGACCTGTAATGGGTATACAAAAAACAGTCCATACTTTGAAATTTACTCAATTTAAATGCAGTCTAAAGTCCCAGTTTTTTCTTTTTGGACAAATTATTTTAATGGTCATTATTTAAGTAAAAATAAAAAAAATCAAGATTTTTTTCATGTTTATCAATTTCAATACAGTGATGCTCAAATAAATTAACTAGGGATGATTGGCTTGGCAGAACAAAACTAAAGACTTCACCTATGGAGCTCCAAATCAAAATGCTGATTGCCATAAAAATCGTGTGTGAGTGTGTGTGTGTGTGTGTGTGTGTGTGTGTGTGTGTGTGTGTGTGGTGTGTGTGTGTATGTGTGTGTGTGTTTATGTGTATATGTATGTGTATATCTATGTGTATGAGTGTGTATGTGAGTATGAATATGAGTGTATGCATATGTGTATGCATGTGTGTATGTGCATATGCATGTGTATATGCATATATATGTGTTTATGTATGTGTGTGTATATGTATGATATGATGTACATATGTGTATATGTGTGTATGTGTATATGTTATGTGTGTATTTATATGTGTGTGTATATGAGTGTGTATGTGTGTATATGTGTATATGTACATATATATATATATATATGTGTGTGTGTGTGTGTGTGTGTGTATGTGTATATGCCTGTGTATGTATTGTGTATATGTGTATATGAGGTATATGTATATATGTGTATATGTGTATATATATTTGTATGTGTGTATATGTGTTTATGCATGTGTATGTGTGTGTAAATTATAAAACTAAAAATCAGCCAAAGGGATATTTTCAACTTCAGTAAGTGTAGAACAAATTGCTTCTCAGGTACTACTACTTTAGAAAGTCAGGAAGTAAGCTGTACTCTCCTTTCTCATGCCAAGTACAGTTAAGACTGACTTCTGTGCAGTCTCTCATCGGGAAGTGGACAGGCGCCCCCATCTACAGTAAAAGACACCCTAGAATGGTGACATAGCCAGGGAAATGTAAGCAATGCAGAAACAAACATGAGCACCACATGGGTGTGAGGCATAGAGCAGCAAATAGTGAGGCAAGCATGACATGCAGTCTGATTACCCTTCCAGGTCACATAAAGAAGTTAAAGTGTTTCAGACAGAATGACAGTCTGTAATTGGAACTAACTGTATTTCACAAACATGAGAATAATGTCAGTGGGGCAAATCAGGTTGGGATGAAGACCTGGTAAGGTGATTAAACAAATGGCTCAAATGAAAAATGATTACTTGCTGCCTATACTGGATAATAGCACAACAATTAAAAAGGGATGATGATAATGATTTAGAGGGCAAGACCCTATGAGCTTCGATGTGGATTTGGATGTAATGAGGTTGGAAAGAATCTACAATGGCTCTCGGCTTTCTGGCTGAGTACCAAGTAAGTGGTCATGCCATTAGCCAGGATAGGAAATACCAAAGGAAGTAACATTACAAACTTCTTTCTGATTTTTAAATCCAAGATCAAAGAGGTAATTGACAATACAAATTCCAGAAACATTTTCCTCACTGATACCCTACAAATAGTTTTCTCCTGATGTGCCAGTTTTTTTTAAAGAAAGGATTTTGTAAAATATTTAACTTATAAATGCTGTTAACATCATGCAATGACAACTTCATGTCAACTATGAGACTGAATTCTGCAAAATTTTTTTGGGAAATGAGAATATATGTTACTCCAGATGAAGTTTTCAAGCATATAAATGTAATTCCCAAGAAAAATAGACAACATGTTACCTTTTTAAAATAAGAGGACAAACTCCAGTAAGAGAAACATTAGTATTTTGAAAAGGCTGAGAGGCAAATCCACTATCCCCAGAGCCAGAGTAACAGCCAACAAAGCACAACAATGGAGGTCTAGTTAGAGAGCAGCTGAAATGATAGGTAAGAAATGTGGACATCTGCTTCTGGGTGATGAATTTGTGCTTAATTTTCAAATTTTATTAACCATACAACTCCAAGCAAGGAATTGAATTTTTTTGAGAGGTGACACATATAATTTGCCTTCTGATTGGTTGATATCCAATAGAAAAAAGCTTCTGGTTTTGCTTCATAGAGAGACATATCTGAGCATCTTTAGGTTGGGGCTTATGCAGTGGAGGGGAGTACCACACACCAAAAGAAAAAGAACTAAATTGGCAATGTGGAAACAATAGCCTACAAAGTAATTAATACTCATCAACATTGCATTTGGTTGTAGAGCATAACCCATTAATAACTGTGTTAAAGTGCCCAACAGGCCATTAAAGCCCAGCAGAACACACATGCAGAGTGACAGCCCCTGTGACTAAGCTGTTTATGATAAATATTTGTCCTGTTGAATAACTTTCTGGCTTTTGAAAAAGGAAGGAAGGAAGGAAGGAAGGGAGGGAGGGAGGGGGAAAGGGGGGGGAGGGAGGGAGGCAGAGAAGGAAGGAAGGGAGAGAAGGAAGGAAGGGAGAAAGAAAGAAAGAAAGAAAGAAAGAAAGAAAGAAAGAAAGAAAGAAAGAAAGAAAGAAAGAAAGAAAGGAAGAAAGACAAACAGACCATGAGTTTCCTGATACATAAAGCTCTCCTGCAAAATGAGAAAGCCAACATAAAAATCAGAGGATCAGCAGGAGGCAGTTCAGTCCCTTGACAGGCTGTCCTTCTGCCGGGTCATATACTGAAGATCTTAGAACATCAATACTCATCTTATGCTGAAAGGTTTGTTTTTAAAAATGACTTAGACAGTGTGGTCTTTGCCTCCTTGGTTACCAAGTGCCTCAGCTGGTAAAGCAAAACCTGTGGTGGTTGGTGGAAAAAAGCCTGAACTCACACTCACACACACTGAGAAGATGGAATCCACACTCACATACACTGAAAAGACTGAACTCACACCCACACACACTGAGAAACCTGAACTCACACTCTCACACACTTAGCAGAAACCTGAACACTCTCTCTCTCTCTCTCTCTCTCTCTCTCTCTCTCTCTCTCTCTCTCTCTCTCTCACACACACACACACACACACACACACACACACACACACACACACACGCTGAATTCACACTCACACATATGAAGAAGCCTGAACTCACACATACTGAGAAGCTTAAACCCACACTCACACTGAGAAGCCTGAACTCTCTATCTCTATCTCTCTCTCTGTCTCTCTCTGTGTCTCTCTCTGTCTCTCTCTGTCTCTCTCTCTCACACACACACACACACACAGAGAGAGAGAGAGAGAGAGAGAGAGAGAGAGAGAGAGAGAGAGAGAAGCCTGAACTCGCACTCACACTGAGAAGCTTGAGCTCACATTCACACACATGGAGAAGCCTTAACTCACACTCACTTACACTGAGTAGCCTGAACTCACACACACCCTTAACTCACACTCACACACACTGAGAAACTTGAACTCACACTCACACGCAGGGATTACTGGGGGGAAACTGAGAAACTGAATGTGTTCATCTGTTTTCTGCTTCCTAACAACAACAACAAAAAAAAATCATCAGATAGCTTACCACCACCTGTGTTTTTAGTTCCAGAATATCTGATGCTCCCTTCTGACCTCTACATGGGAATAAGGTATTTGCCCATGGCACATACATGTCTTCAGGCACACACACACAAGAAAAATATTTTAAAAGAAATATTAAAATACACTGTGACTTCAACTCCCCCTAAAATCAAAGACACCATTAAACTCTATCAGCAACTACACAACTATCTCAAAGAGTACAGTCCTATCTCTCCACTATTGTCTTTAACATTCTGATCACCTCTAAATACTGTGAAGAACCTGTGTAAAATTTAAACAATGGTTTCCCAAGCTCTTCTGGTAGCTTTCTACCAGCTCAAACTCAAGTTCCAAACCTTGACCTTAACCCATAGAACCCACAAGATGAGCCTGTCTGTATCTCATGTCCTGTTGTTGTAGGCTCTATCCATGCCACACCACCATTCTGGTCTTCCCACACTCTTTTCTCAGTCACACTTGACTTTTTCTTTGAGGCTTTAGTCCTTAAGGTTTGTTTTTTAGACTCTCCATTTCCATGCCATGTTCTTTCCCTTTCCTAGTGTCATTTGATGTCATGTCCTCAGAGATGCCTCTTCTAACTCGATGTAACCTCATCACTGTCCAATTCTACATGCTTGTTTTGTTTGCTTCAGTGAAATTATTACACATTTATAGTCTTAAGAATAATCTACCTGCTAAAATATAAAACACATGAGGTTAGAGACCCTATCTTATTTAAGATTACATCTTCATTGCCTAAAAGAGTGTGTTATATAAGATGCTCAAAACACATTCAAGAGGTAAAGGATGGACTGGACAGCCGTTTGTAATCTACAGACATTCCACCCCTGATTATTAAGGGGTATTTGGTTATATTCACAAAAGTAAATTGAACTCACTAATTTCCTACCATTTAATGGCACTCCTGAACTAATCAAATGTTTACATTTCTCAATCAGAACAGTAAGGCCTCCATGTGATTTTCTGGGTAAAGGACAGCACTAACAATCAGAATAAAATCACTTCATCTCATGTCTCCCTGCAAATCTTGATCACAGGTGAAGGCACAAACTGAGGCTCTCTAGTTTAAAAATACACTGTGTTTTCCTGATGTTTCTGGATGAGCTGAAAGTGATGAAATGGCCAAATTACTGAGACTATAGCCTCAATAAAAATAACCTTTAATGTACAAGCCAAGATGCTAGGGAGGTTGGTTTTTACAATGTCTGGAAAGGGCTAAAGTGAAGGTTTAAGGATGTCAACTTTTGGTTCTATTTTTAAATTTGAAGTTTTGTAGTAGCATTCTCTTGGAAGACAAGTTAAGCAGCAGAAGTGCGCTTTCTGAGGTTAGTCAAAGCTGTGTTATCTAAAAGTAGAAAGTACTGTTCTAGTTCAAAGTAGAATGATTAGACACTGCCTGACCCTCAGCCAGCCACTTGTTCTCAACAGGAGAATACAGAGCTCTATCAATTAGTTTCATGTGGCATCTGTGAAGGGTGACTAACAAATGTGATTGTGAAACACTCTGAAAACGCTAAGTGCCATAGAGAGGCCTTGTAATTACCAGGTTGTCACTGGGTCACCACCCAAGCATTAGGAACACACTTATCTCATCTTCCTTTTTAAGTTTTATTTTGCTTTAATTGATGAGTGGTAATTGTATGCATTACAGAATACAACATGAACATGACACTGTGTAATCTTTTGAAGCCCCTTGTACCCCCAGCTCTTCTAGTGTAAATCCATCTTACTGACAAGTGGATGAGGGCTCTCCTCACATTTCCACTGCACACAAAATGTGCTGCAGATGGTAAAGTAGCCTTTGTTTTCCTTAAAGTGCCCTGCACATTCTTGATGAATAGATACTGCATAAATAACCAACCTATCTTTTGTCAGCACACATGATTAAGATAATGGGAAAAGAGGCTATCAATATGAAGGACTTGAAAAATACAGAATTCATTTAATTTCTATCAAGATCTAGAAGTTTCTCATTCTTCTATAAAATGCTCTCATTTAAGGAAAATTGAGAGATTGATTTCAGATCTCCCCTCCTTAGCCAGAAATAGCATTCCGTGTTCATTGATAAACACAAAACTAAAATTTCACTTGACTTTATAGGACTGTATACAAACTAATGTTTCTTTTTTTTTCCAATGCTGCCATGCATGTGGTATCTATTTTAAAGATGAGCTTCCCCCATATTATTTTCTTAGCAGTCTCAAAGGCATGCACAACAAGCCAGGACACAAAATTAATATAATCAATCACTCACTAAAATGTAGTTACAATTGCTATAGATAAGTGTTTGAAAATTTTCCTACTCAATTGGATCACAAAGGCAGTTTGCCATTTTAAGTCAAATGGAAACATCTGGGTCTCTGAAACATGCTCCTCCCAAAGATGACCTCTCAAAAAGAAGGCTTTACTGGTGCTCAGAAATTCCCCCAGTACAATCACAGCACAGTTCAAATTCCAAAACTGGGAACTTAGAGTGGATTTGGGGGCAACAAACAAAGAATCTGAACTAAAAAAAAATCACTTTACTGAAAAGTGGATGCATAATGAAGTATTTATATTATTATCTAAATTTTCATCTCTGCATAGGTACCAACTTTTCTTTTTAAAAAATGATAAAGATGGAAGAGCTCATTCAAAGCAACTGGTGAAAACTTACCTCAGTTTTGAAATCATCTGACAGAGTCAGCAAACTACACACAAACTTAAATGATGCCTATTTCCTATTCCATCAGTAAAGTCTTATTTAAAAGCAAATAAACAAAAATTCCAACATACTCATCATTTAGATATTCTCTGTGCCTGTATTTATTATTCTTATGCTTTGATGGCATGCATAAATAATTACAGCATATTTTATGACAACAAATTTTAAAGTATTTACTAACTCGACCTTTAGAAGTTTTCCCAATTCTATAGATAAAGAAGAATTGAGGCAATGATGCTGCACATCTTTAATTCCAGCACTTGGGAAGAAGAGCCAGGTGTATCTCTATGATTTCAAGGCCAGCTTGGTCTGCAGAGTGAGTTCTAGGACAACCAGAGCTGTTACACAGAGAAACAGAGAAGAAGAAGAAGAAGAAGAAGAAGAAGAAGAAGAAGAAGAAGAAGAAGAAGAAGAAGAAGAAGAAGAAGAAGAAGAAGGGGAGGGGGAGAGGGAGAGGGAGAGGGAGGAGGAGAATAAGGAGGAGTAGGAAGAAGAGGAGGAGATTGATATCGCAGTGGGATGCTTTTTGGAAATAGACATGATTTTAAAGAGAAACTGACTAAACCAGGAAACAAGTAATAAGACACATGTTTTTCCCTAGGGAACAATTTATTTTAGGAATATAAATTTCCTTAATTCTTCCTAAAATGAGACCAATCAACTGTGAGAGTAATAATATCTCAAAACAAATATCAAAATAGTCACTACTCCAGAATCTAGACCTAGGCCTCCTAACTCCAAGCTTGCCAATGGCAACACAGTGGCACTTTTACTTCAGACAGTGACTGTAGTGTTGTTTGTATAGATTCCTGCTTCAAGAGAAACAAGGCATGTGCCATATAAAAATAAGTGTGAGCAAGTTGGAAGAACACTAGATTGTTTCTAACAGAAACTCTGAATATGTGGCATGCTTCTTCCTGTTAGTAGATGCTCTCTCACCCACAAAATGAAGACAATCATGAAAGCCAAGGTCAGAAATTAAATCCTCATTGAAAAGGACTCAAGAATGGGACAACAGTGAAAGAGAATAATGATTAGTGCTTGAGATCAAACTCAGAATAGAATGGGCAACTCTACTGTCCAGCATGCGCACCAACTACAAAAAAAAAAAAAGCAGATCTAGTTTGAATGATTGCAGAGTCTTAAAAATTTATGTATGACATAGAAAACTCTGCTCTTCACAGTAAAGTCCATCTCAAAATGAAAAATACAGGAACTGGGCACTGTGTTGTAATCTCTAAAAGCAGCTTTCAACAGAGTTCAAGTGGAGAGTTTTGTTTGTTTGTGTATTCATTTGTTTTTATTAAGGGAAAGGGGTCGTAAAAAGAGGAAAGGGGGGGAAGAAGACCAGCCTCCAGGGACAGGAGCAGTGGAGAGAACACACACACACACACACACACAGAGAGAGAGAGAGAGAGAGAGAGAGAGAGAGAGAGAGAGAAGAAAGGAGGGAGGGAGGGAGGGAGGGGGGAGAGTGGGGGGAGGGAGGGAGGATAGGACCCTTTTAAAAGGGAACATAGTGAATAGACACAGGGAATAGACACAGGTGGTGCTCTTAGTAGCAGCTGAGAGAGCAGATCTTGTCAGAACTGCAAAGGTAGGCCAGTAAAAATGCCTAAATAATAACACAATGTCCTTTAGATGGCCCAGAATCTCTCTCCTGACCCTAAAGATTATGGTTTTGAACACTTAATACTCACTAGAGCTGATGCTTCAAAACTGCAAAACAAATATACACCCCAAAGAAAAAACTCTGCCAGACATAGCAATAAGGTATTAAAATAATGTAATACAGAACTTTCCAAAACAATTAAGGTCCTTTGATTCATTTAAAGCTTTGAGTACTCAGCCTGAACTACTTACCTAAATGGAAAGATGTCTTACTGTACTCCCATGCTTGGGTCTGATGAACTTTGTCAGTATAAGATCCAGAACAAGACGCATGCTTGAGAAGAAATATTTGAAGGCAGGATTCTTCCCATGCCTTCTTACCTAACTTTTCCACATTCAAAGCTCTAAAAGCTGAGCATACTCATCTTCCCTAACCAAGAGAATTCTACTCAAGGAGATCTAACTCCTATGAGGCCACATGAGCCACACTCTTCACCAGTGACCATTAGAGGCCAGTCCTGAACAGGCTGTCTCTAAAGACCTCTCCAACTGGTAAGGAACCTAAGCTGGCACTTACTGACAAAAATATGTAAGTTTCATGGGCTAAAGGTCATGTATTAAAATTTTATTAGGTATGGAAAAAGGGAGCAGAAATTGAATGGGGATTCTCCAAAGAAAAATGACATTTTTTTTTAAATAGCAACACATGTTTACTTTAACACATAGTTAAAGAAATGCAACATATCTTCATATAGTTAAACAAATATTCTGCTACATAAACAAATGAAACATATCTTTGCACAGTTAAGCACAAAGTTGCCAGATACCTATTTGTTTAAAACCCTTTTCTAGAAGGATGCCATTGGAACTCTAGCTGGGACTTCTACCTACTTCCTCCTACTTTTGGCACTCTGTTCTAGTGAAGCATCCCAAAGGAAAAGAACTTCTCTCACACACACAACACACAAGTTAACTGTGAACAAATTTACTGGATTCCGTTTCTGTGGTTATGGATAATAAATTCCCTTGGTCAATAAATAAATGCTTAAATAAAAAGCATTTTTCTCTCCTCAACATGAAGACACACCTGGCATGGGATCAGAGACAGCTGACATATTTGGCTGTGACAAAGCCTTCTTTCTCAGAGCCAATGAATATGTCAGTCCAAAATGGCTCCCATCTGGCTTTAAACTTATTAGTTATTTGTTATCTGTCGAAAACTAAAACTCTTGTTTTGAACCTTATATGTGGCAAAAAAGGCATCAGGGGTCATGAAAAGGTCTATATTTGCTGCCTTATATTTAAGCCAGATATATATCTCTTCTGTAAACCACACATTTTCAGTTAAACGTTTTTACTGAGAATAATAACTATACAAATAGAACTAACAAAGATAGACTATGGGTTTCAGGCAATCATGATAATGCTAGCTATCTACTTTTGTGATTTATTTTTCCATTTTAAAAATAATAAATGTAAATTTGTCCCTATGCTTGCTAGTAAAATCTAAATAGAAACCTTTTGTTTGTTTGTTTGTTTGTTTGTTTTAAAACATGCATATGGCTTTATTCACAAGGGCTTTAGTGAACAGTTCTCTCCACAAGGCAACAGCAATAAAATTTTTCTAATTTTGAGATAACAACTTAAATTTTAAATGAGCAGAAATTCTGAGAGGGTTCCTTTATTTGAAGGTCTTGATTCAGGACTTTTAAAATCATCAATAACTGAAATGAATCAATTTTCCTGAAATCCCATGAAGTTTGGAGGAATGAAGTTCCCACAGAGGGAAGAACCAGACTAGGTAGACATGCATGAATCAAAGTTAAAATCATACTCTTGGCTGGTAACTATTCCTTCCTACATACATTGCCTGGATCCCTGGGGTGAGGAGTGAATTTGTGAATCTGTGGCCTTTCATAAATCAGAACCCAAGTAAGATTAAGGGATTTCTTCAGTGCAGAGTGGGCTGGAGCATTGGAGAGCACTGTGGAAATGGCTCCTTGGAGCAAGCAGGAGAAATCAACATCAGGTTTCAGGCAGAGTGTTGGTGGCCAAAGTCAATAAACCCACATAACCAGGATCAACAGAGGAACAGCCAACAAGCCTGCTTATAGACAGGCAGTGAAGAGAACTGGTACCATCCGGGACCCCTATTTGGTCTGATATAGCCTGAGAAACAGTTATGCAGCACTTACAAATGGAGTTGTTTTCTAAATTACCCCACTGTTTACCAGTGTAGAATATTTCAGAGAATTTCTAAAGTGAACCCTACAAGAACCCTTAAATCTTCTAAAAAAGTATTTGCTTAGCTAAGGAAAGACTCAAGTCAAGTGGTCATTCATCCAATATGTTCTCTCCATCCTGATTCTTCAGGCATCGTTAATGAATGGCATATGCTCACATAGGTTTAATGATGCTCAATATAAAAGGTCAAGCATGCTCATACACTAATCCGAGAAGGCTACACTGATTACTGTCCTACAGCATACCTCCTATTATCTTCATCTCATTCTCTATGTGGACCACACAATCTACACTGCTGCTGGCTGCTATTTCTGATGCTTTGGTGTATGGAATGAATCTAATAAATTAGAATTCTTTTGAAAAAATGTTTTCATCCTCTGCACACTCTTCTTTATGCCGTTCAGCTGACTTTGATTTATGTGCAGGTTCTCTTCTGTTTCTCTCCTCAATCTGGCAACACCACAAAAATAAAATAAAGCTAATGTATGATATCCCGCATCTTTGACATCTTCTTTTGATAGTAATTTGACTTATCTGACAACTGAATGCTGAGACTTTATAGTATATTTTAAAATAAAAATTACCTATTGTTTGGCTATAAAATGTGGATAGATAAAGCTGATCTCCTTATATTTCTTGTGTTTGCATTCTCTTTGTCATAATTTGTTATATTCCCTCTATCGAATATCAAATTTCTTTTTATGACATATAATTTTGCAAGTATTTTTATACATATAAGAGATAATGTCTTAAATTCCGGGGATGTTTATCATTTTTGCTTATTTTATTTTTGCAAGGTTTATTTTCATTTGTCTATCTGCCTCTCTCCTGTGTGTGTGTGTGTGTGTGTGTGTGTTCTCTGCATATATGCAAGTGTCTTCAAGTGCCTGTGCAAGTGATCACAGAAGCTAGGAGAAGGCACAAAACCTGTTGGATCTGGAATTAAGGGCAGTTGTAAACTACCCAAATTGGGTGCTGGGAATTGAACTGGGGGTCCTCTGGAAGACTCGAGTATTCTTAACCACTGAGGCATCTCTCCAGTCCCTGTGCTTACTTGTAAGGGATTTTCTTCTCAAACAGCAATACCTAATAAATAGCACTTCACTTAAAAATATGGCTGTTGATATTTTTGGATTCTGCTTGAAGGTCATATTTACAGACTATTTTTGAAACAAATAGCTCATTGTCTCTGGCAATACTTACAATAGTGCATGTCATTAAAAAGCCCTGATCATTCTCTGGCCAGGGCCTGAGCCCTGATCATTCTCTGGCCAGGGCCTGCCACAGATTCTGCCCTGACATCCCACCTGCTCTCACTGCAGGCTGCTTCTAACCAGTGCATAGCACCAACTCATTACCAATTCCATCTTTAATCACTAATTTTAAAAAACTTTTCATTCTAAGGCTTTATATTTTATAGCTTTCAATTGTGTTTATTATAGCTGTTTCAGTGGCACAGTGAGCCAAAATTTTAAGTATACAAGTTCTGGATATATAAAGCTGGGAAAAAAAACATACTTAGAAATGAAGAAAATGAGGCATTTGTGCTTACCCAGAGTATCCATGATCATTCATCATAATTGCTTTATTTTTAAATATGTATATTATTAAGAAAAACTAAAGTCTTGATGTTCACCATGTAAAATTTCAAGCAAAAAATAAAAGCTAAGAAGCTTATATTTGAGGAAAACATGAAACCCTCAAAATACATGTAAATTGACACAGCTCAGTGTATGAATCCAGTACCTGGGTTAATGCACTTGTACCTCAAACGTTCATACCTATGTTGGTTCTATTTAAATAGTTTTAATGGGTACTTGGTGAAATTTTATTAACTTTAGAACCAATTAGGTTATATAACCTACAGTAATAGAAAGACACATTTATAAATAAAAGTGCAAAACAAATTATTGAATTTTTAAGGGACTTTAATGTCAAAACATAAATTACATACACACACACACACACACACACACACACACACACACACACACACACACACCTGTTTTGGTATAGATTTTAACTCCCTGTGATAGAGTCATAAACTTACAGGGTTTGGTAGAACCTTCCACATTATCTATGACAATTCTCTTGCATAGGTAAGGAATATAAAGCCTGGGGAGTCCCAGGTCTATGATTTAGGTAAGGGAAGACATAATTTCAGACCAAGTTCTCATAGATTATTCTCCAGTGTTCTTTCTAGCCTGTTAAAGTATCTTTTAATCATTAAGTTACTCTGAGTCCAAAGTTATCGGTTAGGGCTTCTTAAATGTGATTGAATTATGAATTATGCTTTTCCCCATGCAATAGCAACTTTTAAGTATAATTTAAGGAATTCTCAAATCACTTAAAATTTTATATACTTCGATAATCTTATGTTTATAAGAACATAGTTTTCCTATATTACAGTTTTTGTGCATGACATGGTTAAGTTTAAATGATATAGATATTGATTATTTGGATTCATGTTTGTCTGTTTTATAAGGAAAGTACATGTAGGTGATTAACAATTATTAAGTGGCAGCAACCCTATTTTTCAATAGGTTATGTTTCATGAGCAATGTTCACTTTGTTCAGGCTACAGCAAGAAATAATACGGGAACAAGACTTCATGAAACTGGCTTGAATCCCATTATAGAAAGTGTCAGACCCAGAAAGAAGAAGTTTGATATAGACAACTCTACCCCAGTCACAGAGCAAGTAACCTATTTCTGGAAATGATGAGCCAGTGAACCTGAGCCCAATATGGAGTCACACCCCATTCATGAGTCTCTAGGAAGCCAATGTTTCTTAATGGATTGCTGATTTGATATCCACATCCCAATGATATCTACACTGAATTAAAACAATTCCAAAATCAAACATAAAATATGTCTGCCACTTTCAAGACCTAATCCTGTTAGAGAATATTAATTTATACTTAAATTTGTTTTTGGCTTTTCTTTTGGGCTTCTTAGAAGAATGAAGATAAGAGGAAGAAGCCATACTCCTAGTACAGAGCAGCACTGGTGTCTCTCATGGCACTGTCTCCTATTTCTCCAGTCTTGGTTACTTCTGCCTATTCAAATATCTGTAATTCCAGCTGTTGTGTCTACACAGAAATATCTGATGCTTAATAAGTCCTAATTTTTGCTGAATTCATCCAAGAATATCTATCACGTATAGAAAAATTTGAACATGCCCTATTGAAAGCACATTGTGTATCTTAAAAGCTACTAAGTATGAGTTATTGATAATGTGGCCTCTTATAACTTAGCACCTAGCAAATGCAGTAATTTTAATCAATAAATATAATGAACAGCATGGACCAGATTCATAAGCAAGACCCTTTAAGAATGAGAAAATCTCATTAGACTGCAATGTATCTTGGTATTTTGAACACTCTTATGTTGCCTTGGATTTTTTTCCCTATGAATTTTACTCATTGACATTTTCCGGTAAGAAGTAGTTTAAATATCCATTCAGTTAGGTTTCTTAGCATGGCACTCACCACCTTAACAATTTGCTGTCGGTACCTACATATGCCTCCATTCTGACATTCCCACACTGTTGTAGTTCTCATTTATCCTTTAAAGTCCTATTGAAGTTTATGTAGACATTTCTTCTTTTGTTAATTATATGAATTGTCTACCTCCCCTAACTATGACTCCAAAATAGTCAGCCTTTAGTGGATTAACTAATTTTCCTATCACTGATACCTGCCTACTACCATGCTGTTTGACATACTGGGACTGCTATTAATAAGAAAGAAAGAAAGAATTCTGTACCAATTACTCTTTAAGATGCCAGAGTAGAAGTTTCCACGCAAAGAGTAGCTAAAGATTAACATCACTTACTGTAAGTGTCCAGTAAAGGCTTACACTGTGACTGTGTGTGTGTGTGTGTGTGTGTGTGTGTGTGTGTGTGTGTGTGTGTGTGTGTGTGATTGTGCATATGTGTCTGTGTGCATGTGCTTTTGTGTGACAGTTACTGATTCCCTCAGAGTAATTTCTACCCAAAAAGAAGCCTTACTCACAGCCCTACAAGATGCAAAACTATTGGCAAATCATATAGTCAGAAAATGGGACAAAGAAAAAGAGTCAAAAACAGCATACAACAATTTCCACTACAGAAAAAGAAAGGGAACAAGGTCTGCATTGTCAGAGAGTCCTGCCATACCTGACTGAGCACTGGGCTGCTGATGTTTGCACAATCCAGGAGAGCTAAAGGAACAGTTCTGAGATGTGGTTGGACTGCTACTGTGTTGCTATGGAAGTAATAGGCACAATTTCCTTAGCTCCTGTGTACCCTTCCCAGCACTTCTGGCAATAGTGACAGTTCTTTTACTTTGTTCAGAAACGGCCCTGATCCCTTCTCAAGGCTCTAAAAGACAGCATTGTGAGGCCACATTGTGACCAAATTACATGACAGGGTAAGTTTTCATTCCCAGACCTAAAATTAGATACTTCTGTGTGCATTAGCACAGCAGAAATAGCCATGCTTGCAGAAAGGGGCTTACTTGGTAGAGATCCCAAAGTCCTGTCTGTCAGGCAGTTCTGCAGAAGCAAAGCACAGAAATGGGCAAGGACACCAGGCAGTTATGGGTGCTTGTATTGAAGCTAAAACCCAGCTCTCAAGAGGTGGGCAGGTCCATGAAAGGACCCATGTGGCACAGTGCACACATAGTGCTTGCCAAGCAGATGTTTGTGCCAGAGCATTTGATCAAAGAGAACAGATTTCCCAATAGGACTTGGAACAAATGCACTTAATTGGCTTTGGACCTACCACAAACTGTTTGCTTTCATTTTAGTACTCATTGTGATGCAAAATTCAGTCAATACAGAATAGGTAAGGACAATTCTTCCAAATAATAAATTTACCTAAGGAATATATATAAATAGCAATGGAAGTCCTTAAAGGGCAGCACCACAGTTTACATTAAGGCCATCAGTTAAGTACATCAGCCATTTAAAGAGGTCTTCTAGTTGCAGAGAATTCTTCACTGCAGAACAGCACATAAACAGGTATATTGGCATTAATAAATTTCCATGACTATCAAGTCAACAATGATGGAATGAGTGAAATAATTGAAACGAGGCTTGGATTTGAGGCTAGCCAACTAATTTCAATTTAAACAATACCAGTGTGCCTCTCTGCTCACTGATCCCCTTCAGCCCATGAACAAAAACCCTCTCTAGTCATACTGCTATGAATAAATTTTCTATATAGACTTGTGATTGTATAACACAACTTTATAATTCTAAAGTATTTTAAGATGTTTGAGGGAGAAAAACTACTGTGAAATTCAGGATTTCTCATATTTGTGAAGGGTGCTGTTTTTTCACAAAAACTGAACATTTTTCTTAAGACAAGAATGGATGAGACAATAAGAATGGCTATTTAAAATGATATATTTAGTAGCCTTATTATATGGACTTATATTAATGGTTTGAAGTAATTATCAGGTCAACCCACATCTGTCTTGGACTAAGTCCCTTCTTAACCAGCAGTCTTTCCAGGACCATGCCTCTAATCTCTATGAACTTGATAATCTAATCTTAAGATGTTAATTGTCTTAAAGGATATGCAAGTTTTTATTCAGTTCTGAGAATCTATGACTCTACATCAGAAAAAAGCTTGCATTTACATATGAGTTTATAACAAAATAGATGTGATGCCTTTCATTTTGATATTAAATTCCTTAAACAATTATAACTTGATACCACACTGGGTCTGTTATTTATAAGTATTATTAATGTTATAGTGTGTAATTCTCCTTTTTGATTAGGCCAAAAAATTGTATAGATGTCAGCTACATTTATTTAAATACCATGCAATTTTCATTTATGGTTCATATCACATCTAATATGCATGTAGGGAACTGGAAGGTGAGTTTGAACAGCTTTAGCATTACATGGGTTACTAGAAATGGTACACAATCCTTTGGGATATTTTTAATGTAGTCTTGATAAAACTGTTCCAATTAGTGCTCAAGGACACATACCCTAAGTTTGGGTAGTCTTTGCTGTTAGGTTACCAGCCTTTTAAAAAGGCAATTTCTTTTGAAATAAAGTATCCAGAAATAATGTTCCATTTTCTAAGTGTAGTAAAATAATTGTTCCTTCAGGTATTATTGAAAAGTACCCATAAACATGATTTAAAGTGCAACCACAGAATCCTTGCATAGTACACTTGTGACCATAGTGGTGCAAGAAACTTTGCCTCTCCTGGATACCCTGCTGCCCATTAGATGCCAGGCTTTCATCCCACTTCCTGTGGGAAACACTCCACCACCAGGTAGAACAAAATCCATTATGCCCAGTTTTTTGCAACTGTTCTATAATCTGTCCTTTGTTGTGGGACTTGATAACTCTGCACAGCTAAATGTTATGTACTCAGATCTTTAATTATACCTTATCCCCCAAATTGTAAAAAACAGAACCTTGTCGTTTACAAATGAAGAGATCAACCTTTTGCAGTTGGGACTTAGTTAGCTAAAAACTCTTTTATATAGAGAATAAGTGTAGGTGTTTTAAAAGGAGATTTCTTCCTCTCTAACTGCCATACATAATTAGGCTAAACTCTGAACAATCAGAGATGAACCTGGCTAGAGCCACAGAGGAACCTGACATACTTAAAATTCCAATTAGCTACTACATTCTTATTTCCATTAATCCAAAGACAAATGGGCACTCTTTAATAAATTTAGGAATAAAAGATACCTTCTAATCAAGGCACAGTGAGAAGCTCTTATAATTGAAATCAAGTGTTTGAATAGTGAGACTAATTTATGCAGCAATGTCAGCATGTAGCACTGGATTGACCTTGAACATCAGCTAACCTCATTCAAGCACAAAGAGTTTCTACAAGGAAGGGTCACCAGACATTATTTGCAACCATACCCAAAGCATCTAAAAACAAGTTGCATATACATTTGTGCCATCCAGCCCAAGTCTCAATCTTTTCTGGGAACATATTTACAGGATTCTCAGTACTCTGGGATCAATTTATAGTGTTCCATATTAGGTTCTTGCCTTTATATTTGTGTTTGTGTCAGCTTGTGCTTACAAAGGCAGTTAAACCAGCAATTATGTCATGTAACCACCTTAGCTTTAAGTAAAATAGATACTCAAAATTTAAAAATCTTTATTGTTTATAACCTGAGGTCTATCATCATATTCTTGGAATACATTTTATATGATGTATTTTGTTTTAAGGTGATATGCAAATATGTTTAATTAAATATGAAAGACTGTTTTTCCCTCTTTAAATGCTAGGATTTAGTGTGGCATGAACTTTTTCTTTTACAATGGTACATTTAATAAATATATCACTTATATTGATATCATAGGTTCAGTGAAACATGATCTCTTCCCTGCACATTTTTAAGGGAAAAACAAAACAAAGACTCTCCCTGATTAAAAAATTCCCAATTTATTTAAAAGCATATAATTTGGACATTTGTTCTACACTTTAACATGAGAGGTTATGTAATTATCTCCTCACATTAACATGCAGCCCTACATATTTAAGCATTCACATACTCCAAGCTTGTGTTTGGAAGGGAATATTTCTGTTTTCCTTCAAGAGATCTATATTTATTGTTGCTCTCAGTGTCTATACTACTGATGTTATATTTAGGAAGTAGTCTCCTGTGCCAATTTGTCAATGAATAAATGAGACTTGCTGAAACTGAGAAGCTTCTGTAAATCAAAGGATACTGTCAGCAAGACAAAAGGGCATCTTACAGAATGGGAAAAGATCTTTATTAACCCCACATCTGACAGAGGAGTGATCTCCCAAATATACAAAGAACTCAAGAAACTAGACATCAGAAAACCAAATAATCCAATTAAAAAAATGGGGTACAGATTTAAGCAGAAAACTCTCCACAGCAGAATCTCAAATGGCCAAAAGACACTTAAGGAAATGCTCAACATTTTTAGTCATCAGAGAAATGCAAATCAACACAACTCTGAGATATAGTCTTATACTTGTCACAATGGCCAAGATCAAAAACTCTGATGGCAGTTTATTATGGAGAGGATGTGGAGTAAGGGGAACACTCCTCCATTGATGGTGAGAGTGTAAACTTGTACAGCCACTTTGGAAATCAGCATGGCAGTTTCTCAGAAAATTGGGAATCAATTTACCTCAAGACCCATTAATACCACTTTTGGGCATATATCCAAAGGATACACACTCACACCACAAGGACATCTGTTCAACTATGTTCACAGCAGAATTATTTGTAATAGTCAGATCCTGGAAACAACCTAGATATCCCTCAACTGAAGAATGGATAAGGAAAAAAAACAATGACATCTTGAAATTTGCTGGCAAATGGATGGAACTAGAGAACGCCATCCTGAGTGAGGTAACCCAGACCCAGAAAGACAAATATAATATATGCTCACTGATAATTAGATATTAGACGTGAAGCAAATGACAATCAGCCTACAGGCCACAACCCTAGAAAACCTAGATAACAAAGAGGACCCTAAGAGTGACATACATGGATCCCCTAGGAAGGGAAAAAAGACAAGATCTCATGAGTAAATTGGGAGTGTGGTGGGGAGGGAGGAGGGTAGAAGGGAAGAGAGGAGGAGGGAAGGGAAGTGGGGAAAATGTATAGCTCACTTTAAAAAAATTTTAAAAAGAAATATGCATGTAGCTAAAATCTCTGAGAATGCAAAATGGAGAAAATTAAAATAAACTTTCCAACCTGAAAAGAAAAAAAAGAGTTCTATGTTTATTTTTATAGATTTAGAAACATTTTATCATATTTATGATTTATTGTATGTGTATGTTGGCACATGCCACACTATGTCTGTGGTTCACAGAGCAATCAGCAGAAGTAGGTTTTCTTCTTCTACAATGTGGGAACCTAGGGATTGATCGGACTTTTGCTCCCTGGCTTAGCAGCATGTGCCTTACAAGCAATATCACCCCTCAAAGCTTACATTAAAAATAATCATCATTTTTCTCATCAGTTGTACTTTTCTAACAAGATGGCCCATGCACTGGCATTTCAGTGATTGAGATGAGGCCCAATCCCTAACCTTGTTTTACATTCCCTTTTCCTTTTGTTCTTTCAAATTTACAGTTGCATGAGATATCTCAAGCATAAGAAGCCATGCTTTTAAATGTTCTTTATAACAGGGAGAATTTCACTGTTTTCAGTCAAGGATTCTAGCACAGTCATACTATAAATTCAACATAAAAGGAAATATTTGAAAAAAAAGCAGAATAGTAAGGAAGACCAAAAAGAAAAATGCATCAGTGTTTTATTTCACAACACCAACAGTCCCTTCTGGTATGATGAATTCGAGCATAGGTGGAGTTTGAGAATAGAGATGATTCACTTCGTTAATCCCACGATTTCTAAAGAAACATTGGCCAGAGGAAGAGACAGGAAAGCATTTTCACAAGCAGTACACAACAGCCCATATCATCCAACTGAGCAAAAGTGATTTAAAAGCAACACCAAATTCGTACACCCAAAATGTCTTTCCAAAGCATATCTGCCTTCAGGTTTAAACATCTTGTCTTTGAATAAAATGTGTTTGTATGTTTTATTTAAAATATCAGTTACTCATTACCTGAGGGATAATTTCCCATAGTCACTTATGAAAATGAAAATGGCCATAGAAGGTGGAAGGAATTTAAGGGATCTGTTGCTTGGAGACTTCTTATATGATGTTTAAATGCATTATTGCCTACTTATCAGACAGGAAACTAGAAACTGTGGATTTGTTGAATTTCTCAAGAAAATCTTTTCTGAAAACCACCACATCACAAAAGCAACCTCATTTTTTTTTTTTTACCAATTTAACAGCGACAGAAACAATTTTATCAGTAAAATATCTGAGGAACAATTCAATATCCCAGGGGGGCAGAAAAGTAACTTTCCACTCACCAAGGATAGATAATGAAGTCCAAGGTACACATTGCCAATTACTGTCATTACTTTGTTGCACTAAAAGACTTCAATTTTATTAAAGAATTTTAGAAAGCACCAATTTAATTGAATTATGAACTTGTAACCAACAACTTGACTTAGCTCATAAATTAGCAAAATGTCAATTTAAATGAATCTCTTCCCTTACCCACCAGCTCATATTCATGATGCAATGTGCATACTGTAAGTGTTCTCCCTCACTTTCAATTACTTCCCATTCTTGTGGACATTCATATCCTTTAGTGCACCACTGGGTAGGATGATGGCTATCATGGAATGTCACCACAGTCTACATGATGAATGGCTATTTACAACATGATTTCTATCATTTAGAGGAGAACGTGTAATTGAGACTTTAAATTTCAAACAAAAGGCTACAACTCAAATGACACTGTCTAGCTATGTGCTTCTGGAAGTCACCCACCTGGGGCAGCATGCGATTTTCTTCTTCCAGCTGTCTGACTCTGGCCTCCAGCTGCCTAACATAGGACAAGGTTGATTCTAAAATTAAAAAGAAAGAATTCACATTATACACAAGGTCTTGTTTGCTGTACTGTTAAGGATATTTTTTGGTTGATTATTAAACTGGACCAAGTAACTACTTAGTCTGTTCTTGAGAAAAAAAGAAAATTCTTTACAGAAAATAATATTTACACAGTTTTTAGTGCTGTACAATGTTAAATGGTATTCAAGAAAATTTGTAAATGAGGAGACTGAGCTTTTTCACACCAGTTGGGCCAGAACTTCTGGAATCTCTCTTTACATTTTTTCACTTGTCCATACACCAGACATTTTTGTGATGTAATCTATAACCAAAATAAACTACAAGGTTTCATTAACTTTTTAACTAGAATGAGTGTCAAATACAAAGTTTTTTCACTTCCCCAACAAGCATTAGAAGTTTTAGGAGAAACATTTATTCTTCTCACTAACCTATAGATATTAGCTGTGCTTTAGAGAATATCTGTATAAGTGCTAAATATTTAAATCACAACCAGAATTTGACTTCAATTCTGGCTAAATCCAAGGACCATGATCAGTTTATTTGTGGTTTCTTTTTTTCCTTGTCTGGTTTATGTCTTTCCCTTGAATCTTTAAGTAAACTACGGGCAACACAACTGCAAATGATACTTGTTTTAAATTTTCAAAGATCAGATGCTGAACACTCAGTTCCATTTCTGTTCATACACAAACTCTGCATGTTATAGCTTCTTGCCACAAGAGCAGTTAGAGAAAGAGGAAAGTAGAGTTTTGCTCTGGGGAAGAGTATTATCAATGGCAACTCCTCACTAAAATGACAGTATTCACTACAAGTCTCACACAGTAGTGCATGTCTGACATTACCCAAGAACAGACACATTTTAGGTGTAGTAAAAAGCACAAGGTAGCACAGACTATCCAACCCATACCGCATATTTGCTTAACACTGGAGTAACAGAACCCAAACCAGTCTTCATGATCTGGTGTCTCCGAAACACAAAGGAAAAGCAAATGATGAAACTGAATCATATTTAACAGCAAATGCTTAGAGTTCCAGTCATCAGAGCTTTAGCTACCTATGCATTAATGCTGTGATCTGAAATTCAGCATGAAAAATTATACCTGGGAATTACTTAAATGAACTAATTTGGAGCTTCATAAGTAAGAAGTTACCATTTTATATGAGAAGTACTGGTCTTTAATTTATAAATACATCAAGCTCACCTCATTTAAACATAGCATGTCCATGTTCACAAATATTTTCAGAAAAGCTACCCTCAATAACATTAACATATTGACACACTGACCTCATGATATTTTTCATATAAGCAGCTAGAGACACAGGGGAAACTGATGACATTTGCTAGAAATGTGCTCTCATCAAAGCTTAATGGAATGTTCAAGCTATGCTTTGTGGATTTTTCAGTGGAGGAAGGAAAGTGCACTGCATAAAGTAAGGGTAAGGTTACAGAGCTTATGGGTCTGCCTCACTCGGCAATGAAGAGAGCCAGACTCACACAGTTCTGCAAACCCAGATTTATCCTCTAGAAAATCAACAATCTGCTAAGGACCTACCAAATTAACAACAGATCGCTCATTTTCAACTTAAGCTATAGAAAAATATATTATTTTCTCCATTTTCACAATATACAGCTTAGTCTTCTTCCCTTGAATTGCACTATTTCTCAGGCCGTGAAACTTAAAGTAGTGGAGACAAGCCCATGAAGATGGATTCCACTGAGACTGGAAAATGCCACTGGAAAGGGTTTGTTTTAATCTGGCAACTATCTAAGTCACTTTAATCTATTTATCCTTTGTTGTCATTTCATTCTTTTGAAATAATTTCTTTCATTCATTATATCTGATCATGGTTTCTCCTCCCAAATCTTCCCCACCTCCCAACCTATCCAACTCCATGTTCTTTCTTATTCTCTCTCTTCAGAACATAGCTCATGTTTTCTTCAACTCTTGACTTCAACATGGAAAGCATCACATATGTTTAAAAAGGTATGGGAACTAAATTATTGAGTTTGAAAACTAATTTTTATTATTATGGTTTTAATGAATTAAGATACAGCAGGTCTAAATCTTTGTTCTAAAGTACTTATTGAAAATGCAGACTTGGCTATAAAGAGATGGGAAGTTCTTTTAAACAAGCAAAACATATTTCACAAGTCATGTTACAATGAAGGCAAAGAGGCAGACATTTTGAGTTCCTCTCTTATATAAGAAGATTGTGTGACTACTTTGTGTCGATTACTGTTCTAGGAAGGAATATAAGTCATTAGATGCTCCTTAGAAGATAAGTTTCCTTTTCAATTCCAAGCTGTTGTCCTTGCCCCAGAAGTCCTGATAACTGTCTCGAGTGCTTACCTTCTCATATAATTCTCCCTAACAGTCAATAGCTATCCCACATGTGAAAAAAACGTCTCCTACAGACAAAAACAGTGACAGTATCTCATCTTGTGGAAAACTGGAGTACCCATGCTTTCAGTGCACTCCATAATAGTAAGTGGATAGGCACACTTGTCTGGATTATTCAATCATATCAACATCCTGGGTTTTTATATAATGAACTATTGAAAAAACTGTCCAATTCTCCAAAAATGACATCAAATAAAAGTCAACATGTGTCTTGTTAATCCCTTAAAATGACAAGGTTTATTTGTTTCTAAACTATAGGTCATCCAAGTTTGACTAGTAGTAATTAAACAGTATGGGATACAAAAGTTTTTAAAAAATAAAACAATAGGATAAAGTATATGAAAACCCGTGGCTTTAAAAGTCCCATCATAAGCTACATCCTGGTCTCCACTGACTGAAAATAAGCTGACAGAATGATTTGTAGGGTAAGAAAGAAACAGAGTCCATCTGTCATCAGAATTATGCTCCATGTCTATTATGACTCTTTCCCCTACTGCCTTTTCCTTTGTCCCATTTTCAGTGGTAACAACTATAAAATAAGTGGTCTCTCAGTCCTCATAAGGAACATGAAAAAACCTAAAAAATCATTTTACAAACATGAGCATTTTTCTATCAGAAAGTAATCACAAAATAGCATTACAATTCATATTGCCAATTACTTTATACCCGTGACTAAAAGCCTTAAGACAGAGGCTTTTCTGTATGCCATTTCAGTATGCCATTTTAGATTGTACAGTGAGGATCCAAAAGTTCATAAGACAAATAAGTTACGTGTGTGTGTGTGTGTGTGTGTGTGTGTGTGTGTGTGTGTGTGTGTGTGTGTGTGTAAGACAGAGAGAAAGAGAGAGAGAACATTCATGTGTGTTATAAATAAGGAAGGACCTTATATCTAACAAATGTTCAACTAATTGAAAAGAAAAATCCAAATTCATGTGGCAATAAGAAACTCAATACAAAGACAAAGGAATACAGCAATCCACGTTGATTTCATTCTAAAGTGAGAGAACCTTGAACTGAAGGATGTATCAACAGAACTATGACAGGTCCAAGCACATGTGAGGCCACGCAAGACAGGTAACCAGGAAAGTTCCTGTAATCCTATTATAACAGAAAAGGAGAGGAATCATGTCACATCACAGAAGGGGACCAGCTGGTTACAGGAGGAATGTCTATAGACACAGGTCTGAAGAAACAGCCTCAACCACACAAGAAGTGGCAATTTGCTTTTAACTTTCCTCAAGGTTCTTATTTCTCTTTTCATTTTGGAATGTTTATGGTCACTTGGTCATTTGAAAAGATAGGCAAAACAATTACAAATTGACTTAATACTCTTAACGACATGCTTGAGACACTCAGGCAGAAGCAATTTCTCTCCAAGTACCTCACTGCTCCTGAACCTTCATGTAAAAGTTCAAGGACTTGTTCACAATAAAATAAGTGTCCAAAATATATCCAAACTGAGTGTGTTGTCCTGCATCTGTAATCATATAGCTCTGCAGAGACTGCTGCAAGTTCAAGGTCACCCTGAGCTACACAGCAAGTTCCAAGCTTTGGGAGCTCTAGAAGAATTGTTCTCAAAAACAAACAAAAAACAAAACACACTCCACCAGAATCAAGCTGAAAAAAAAACCAGAAGAAACATATGTAAAAATTTTGTTAAGTTTTTAAATTTTATGCGTTTGCATGTACATATCTATGTAAATGTATTTCTGAGCATCAAGTGTGTGCAGTGCCTGTTCAGGCATCCAGAGGGACATCAGATCTCCTAGAACTGCAGTTAGAGATGGTTGTGAGCTATGATGTGAGTTCTGGGAATTGAACTTGGGTCTTCTGCAAGATAGTCAGTGCTCTTAATCACAGACCCAGCTTTCCAGCCCCAAGTTATATATTTTCTAAATGTTTCTAATAGACATAAAGCAATAGGTTTTCTAAAACACACAGCCTCCCAACTCCCAGAACAGTTTTCTAATGAGACAACTACATTATAGCACTTGTCTTTAAAAGTTATTATGTAACAATCTAAAGTCAAATACATTTTAAAAATTGTGTTTCCTATTGAAAATACCAGCGGAGTCATCATCTCAGCTTCTCATCAAGCACTTAGTCAGTCATTTACACACTTAGTTAAACACTGTTTCCCCCTTTTCATGGTTACTAAAAACATCTCTGAAGGACCTATGTTTGTAATAATCTGATGTTATCCTTTACATAATTTTAACTTTTCTGGAACATACTCAGTCATACAATGAACTGTCATGCTGACCTCTGCCAACTTGAAAGCACACTGATGAAAATGCAAAATCATCTCTACCTCCCTGGTTTCTGAAGAGAGCAGTTGTTTCTCCCCATCAGAAAAGAAACATCCCCCCACAAAACATACGTGAATCACTCTATTGTAGATAGTCTATCACTGGAGTAAAAACCAGGGTTTGCTCAACTTCTCAGTGGTTGGATCACATAAAGTACTGTCACATCTTCAAACCTTTAGGACAGAAAATAAAATCTGACTGTGGAGTTCAAGCACAGTCCAGAGCACTTGAAGGATGGAAGCAATAGGGAAGACTCTGATAGCTGTAGTTTTGTGTACTGACTGTTTCTCAGGCAGCAAGATAGAAAGAAGGGAAGGAGGGAACTGTTAAAATGCCTATTCTCTCCAAACCTCAGGTTCAAATTCTGTTGTCACTGGCATGAAAATGAGAGGTGGTTCTTTGGCCTCGAAAAGATGATGGGGCTCTGAAAAGCTTTCCCTCATGGATGGTATCGGTACCCCGGTAACAGGGAAGTTTGCCTGTGAAACCTATTAGCCAGGGATATAGCAGCAAGCAGGTCCTCAACGGATACTGGCACCTATACCTTGGTCTCTAGAACTGTGACCCAGTGAATTAGATCTACTCATTAGAAATAGGGCAGTCTTTGGTGCTCTGTTCAAGCAGCATGGACCAAACTAATAAGAGTGTCAGCAAGAGTCAATCCAGACCATAGAGCACCTCCTCAGAAAATCCTACGCTCCTGAGACTGTTCAAGTTCCATGTTAATCCCACTAGTCACAGGCTTTTACTTACTCCTAAAGAAATTACTTCAAAACTGACAAAACACATTTCTCTTTCTTTCCTGGAAAGTAAATGTCAACCTTCCATTCACAATATAGGTTAGCTACAGAAGTGATCAAAATTTTCACTATAATTTAATGTTCTTCTAATTTTTAAAACTTCTTGTAACAATTAGCCTTTCCAGACTAGCTGAATAGCTCATTCAGACAATTCTATCGGCAGATAATCTTTAGGGTAATAAAACAAATACCTCAACCTCCACAAAAAAGGAACTTCAATTCCTCAGAAATAAACAGAAAATAGAATTGGATTTGCTAGGGTCTATCACATTCAAGCTAATTGCACTCTCTAGAGTCTTGCCAGCCTGACAGAGAGCTGAGGGGGTTACTTTTTGTGGAAACTAGTTGATCTAGAGTTCATTTAACTGTTAACTCTATGTTAGCCAGAAGTCATCTCCCATTCCACTGCCTAGTCAAATGTTCCCAGGTCTACCATTAGCAAAATGAAAAGTAACTTTGAAGTAATTAGAATCACCAGACATAGAATAAACTTCTTTGTACATATGTAGAGCACACTGTCACAGGTGTTCAGAGACAACTCCATGAAATGTTGCAAATACTTTTGTGAGTGGTGCCTGGATAGTACCTTTGACTCTGCAGGTTACTATTTCTACATTTAAACTTGCCCCACTCTATATGGCCTCTTTAGTTTTCGTCTAACTTTCCAAACAATTATACACTGGATGCCTTGTGATTCCTCCACTTACTTACTCAAGTGTTCCTTTCAACATTGACCATGCCCAGGCCCTGGCAGTGCTGTTCTCAATGGGGACTAACACACTGGTACACTATGACTTGCTTTAACATTAATAGATATCTTCATCCAGTACTTAACTGCCTGATATATGTCAAATGTTTCCTAGGTAAAAGATACGACTGCAAGCAGAAACGATAAAATCTGAATGTTCATGGAATAAATATCCCAATGGGAAGACAGACAATAAAGTCTAAACACATGACTAGGCAAAGGTCTTGTGGAGCAGTTCTGGGCAGAAGGGAAGGCAGTGTGTACAGCCTGGTGTAGTCATGAAGCAGGAAGTGAAAACAGCTTGAGGCAGGGCTGTTTATCCTGTCACCTTCCCACAGCACTCAAGTTTTAAAACCTTGTATAAACCACTTAAGCTATTTTCCTTTTGACAAAAACTTAACATTATGCATGCTCCTCTCTCACATGCTCTGTTTCTTATTCATGGAAACTGTTGACTCTACCTTTGGAATATGCAAGCTTTGAGACTCCCCACAGGCTCCGCTGCTTCCGTTCTTGCCCCTCATATTTCAGACAGACATTCACTCTCAATCTATTGGGAACCCAGAGGGTTTTCTGAATGGTTCAGTCTGAACACACCCTTCTTTACTTCCTAATTGATCCACAGAAAACCCAAAGTCCTTATAGCATCTACTGGGATCTCACCTGATCTGACTAACTCTTACTTCTGTTTCTTGCCATCACTGGCTCTACCTTGGGCATGGGAAGGCCTCCTTTGTTTTCTGAGCACCATGGTTATTCTCCTGCCTCAGAGACTTTTCCTTAGTCATCTACATTTCCAAAATATCCTCTTTGCTGCACAGATGTATGGCTGACCTCCCCTTCTTCAAGTCTTTGTTCCTAATCCAACTTTCTAGTGAGAGTCCATTCTCTCCAATCAACTGTGCAGATTATACCTCCTCTATCCTGTAGTCCTAACCTAACCTGTACTACTAACCCTATAGTCTTAACCTATAGTTGTAACATAGAGTCCTTAACCTATAGTACTAACACTATATTCCTAACACTATAGCCCTAACTTAACCTGTAGCCCTATAGTTCTACCTATAGTCCTAATCTATAGTCCTAACCTAACCTATAGTCCTAATCCTATAGTACAAACCTATAGTTCTAACCTATAATTCTAACCCTATAATCCTAGCCTATAGTTCTAATCCTATAGCCCTAACCCTGTTTTATGTCTATTTGTCAAAATCCTCCTATCATATAAAGAGATTTGTTCACAGACTTATTTCATAAGGCCTGTCTCTCACACCAATATGTAAACTCTATGTGGGAGGATACTTTCTTTGGTGTTGAGTAACATAGTACAAGTTTCTAGAAAGTCTCTGGAAAAATGAGGTTCCAAAAAACAGACAAATCAGTCACGTGCATGCACCCTGGAAACAATTTACTAATTCAGGTCTATACTTTTGACAATTTAATGCAAGACAGGATGTGTATTTAAATGTACCCCAGTATCAATTCTTTTGTATTGCTTAAAATTGCTCTTTAGAAATGTCAAGCCATAATTATTAAAACACAAAATAGCACTGGGGAAAAAATAGCTACACGATGACCATAACTAATACAGGCATTTCAATAACAATGTAAATATCAATGATACAGATTAACTGAATTTATCAAGAAACAAAATCCATCTATCTGCTGCCTTGCAAGAATTACATATCAGTTTACTGTAAGGTACCACATTAGAGTAAAAGGATGGACAAAGGTACTCCAAACAATAGGAATAAGATATTAAACTTTAGCTGAAAATATGAGGCACTTTCTCAAAAGATGCCACATCCAGCCATTTGTGAATAATTTTAGTAAGAAATTTTGACATGTCTTCTCATTGGGTTGAAAACTGTGCTTGTGTATGTGTAAGAAAACATGCTGTAGTCTAAACAATTATGTCCCCCCAAATTTTCATATATTAAAATTTACCTCCATTGTGATGATTTTAAGAGATAGGAGGATGTGAGAGGTGACTGGATCATGAGGAATACAATGATAATCCTCACAAAGAAGTCTGGAGGGAACCCTGCTATTGCTGAAAAATGGGAAGGTTAGCAATCTCTGAGTGTACTGGTACATCTGGGACTGTTTATAAGTTACCCAGTCTGGGGTACTTCACTATAGAACCTATAGAAAATTAAGTAATAAATAAAAGCTAAGATGGAACAGGATGTGTGAGGAGATATAGGCAAAGAATCAATTGCAGAAAAATCCAATATGTAGACTACTTGAGCGGCTGAAATCTCAAAATACAATACAAATGCCCTACCACTGAAAAGGTGTTTCAGTCAGGAAGACTTTGGGTCACTAATGATCCCTGTAATGTCATCTGGATATTTTCTCCCTGTTGCCCCTGACCAGGGATCTACTCCAAGAGAAGAAACAAACCCAGAGTCACACACTACATGGGGCAGGGGCAAGCAGGGTTGTGGTCAGAGGTGTTTGTCAGGTTTCTTTGAAACCAGAAAAATCCATCATTTCAAATGGAAAGGACAGCAGAGTCAGGTGCTGGAAAGAAAATACCCAAAGTCATAAGCTAATGGTACTTGAGAGGTGGGGCATTTGGGGGTTGACTTGACAGAGCTCTCTGGAATGACAGGTAAACAAGGAGATGGCTTTATTGTTACAGGGAGTTTTCTCTGGCATGTGTACCCCATCTCATCACATCTTATCCATCATCCACCCAGAGAATGTGCAGTTGTCAGCACTGACCTCTCGGATTATCTACCCTTCAGAACTTCTTTCCTTTATGAAATGGCTAGTCTTGGATAATCTATTATAGCAGAAAAGGAATAAAACCCTGGGAGTTGGAACTTCATTGTTACAGCTTCTATTTCTGTCTCTTTGTGTATGAGCTGGAGGCTCTGTTTGGCAAGGTCTCATGTTATACTTCTTTTCCAGGCTTTCGATTGGTGACCACAATGCTTTTTGAATGATGGTGTTCAATGGATTATTGTTGAGTTTTCTCTGCTCTAAAATGCCCTAGGACCTTACACAAATTTTTGTGTTCCATAGACTATTTGAAGTAGTTAACTCAAAATATAGTCTGAGTTCCAGAAATAAGACAATAACAAGCAATCTACCTGAAAGCTGGCTTGCTCTGCCCTAACAAGCATTCAAATTTACTGTATACTTTTCTTAAATTTAAATTAGAGACAATATTATTTTACATATCAATCCCAGTTCCCTCTCCCTCTCATCTTCCCATAAGCCCATTGATCCCCCATCCCATCCCTCTTCTGCTCCCCATGGAGGGTGAGGCCTTCCATGGGGTATCATAAAGTCTGTCATATCATTTGGGGCAGGGCCTAGCACAACCCCCCCCACTGTGTCTAGGCTGAAAGAGTATCCCTCTATGTGGAATAGGCTCCCAAAGTCCATTTAATACTATAAATACTATTCTACTACCAGAGGCCCCATAGACTGCCAAGGACCCCTTAACTGACACCCCATTCAGGGGGTCTGGTTTGGTCCAATGCTAGTTTGCCAGGTATCAGTCTGGGGTTCATGAGCTTCCCTTTGTTCAGGTCAGCTGTTTCTGTGGGTTTCTCCAGCATGGTCTTGACCCCTTTGCTTATCACTCCTCCCTCTCTACAACTGGATCCCAGGATTTCAGCTCAGTGCTTAGCTGTCAGTCTCTGCTTCTGTTTCCATCAGCTACAGGATGAAGGCTCTAGAATGGCATATAAGGTAGTCATCAATCTCATTTAGGGGAAGGGAATTTAAGGAAATCTCTCCACTATTGCTTAGATTCTTAGTTGGAGTCATGACTCCATGACTCCAAAGTCCAGGCACTTTGGACATTTCCCTAGTGCCAGATTTCTCTTTAAACCTAAAATGGCTCCCTCTATTATGGTATCTCTTTTCTTTCTCTCCTTTATTCTTCCCCCAACTCGGTCTTTCTGCTCCCTCATGTCCTCCTCCCCCCTCTTCCTTTCCCTTCTCTTTTTCCTAACTCCCTCTCCCTCTTCCCGTGTTCCCAATTCACTCAGGAGATCTTGTCACTTTCCCCTTCTTCAGAGGACCATGTATGTCTCTCCTTGTTTCCTAGTTTCTCTGGAGGTGTGGACTGTAGGCTGGTAATCCTTTGCTCTATGTCTAATATCCACATATGAGTGAGTACATACCATGTTTGTCTTTTTGTGACTGGATTACTTCACTCAGGATGGTTTCTCCAGTGTTGTAATTGATTAGGGTGTGGTACTTATAATGTATCCTTTAAAAACATCAACCCCACAAAACAGGCAGGTAAGTAACAATCAATTGAGCTGAAGAACTGGGAATATACAGAAAATATTTCAAATTCCAAGCACCACCCTAACAGTTTTTCAGGGCTAAGATGTGCCTTACTTCCCAAGGCTCTGTTGCTGCTGTTATTGTTGTCACTCCCAGAGACAATAACCACCTTGCCAAATGTGACAAGATAAAAATGGGTGTCATTTTAATATGTGCAACAATTTTCTTTAATGTACATGGCTTCCTTGTAAATGCATCTCAACAGTATTGTCAATGAATGCACAAAGAAGGAAATCTGTAAAAAAAAAAAATTCTAAAGAAAACAACCCTATAAAATGTTATTTTCTCTGAGAATAATGAATATGCTTTATATATATTTAGATATGCTATAAACTTATGTTGTTTTTATTGCTATTATACTTTTCAGAAAAATAAAATTATCAAATTATGTAGCAAAGAGTCATTAACTTGAACTTCATCAATTGGGAATTCATAAAAATTTTGCAGAATTCAGTCTATGTAGTTCTTTATGTTCTAGCTATGAAACAATAGCAAAACAAGCTTACTTCTGCAACGTTTTACATATTTAAAGTGATCACTGTAAATCAATTTGCTTAAGTGGAAAACTACATTGAAATATATTTTTGTCTAGGTCAGTATAATTATCAAGTGCTTTTCAACTATTGTGAATGAATCTGCTTATTGAGCATGTACTATACTCTAGGCACTCTTTCATGCACTAGACACACTTCACTGACTCCATTTCCCTTCCTTTCTGCAAAGAATATTGTAGTAAGGAGAGTACACACACACACACACACACACACACACACACACACACACACACACACACTATATTATACACACTCCGTCCTTTTGTTTACACTTACATTTACATTTAGATCACCAGACAAGGTATGGGTATCCAAGTCCACATATAAATACAAACACCTCACTTAGAAGGAAATTTCAAGGAAACAAGGATAGAATTTGTAATGTTTCCAAGACGGGAATGAGCTGGAGGCATTCAAAGAACAGGGGTGGGGGTGGGAGAACTGAGTACATGAAGCTGGGCAGCCAAAAAATGTGAACAGACAACAATGGAATAGAGATGGATCTGCCTCTTGGAAAGGGAAGTAAAGCACCTTAAAGAACTTGGGTTTACACTGTTTGCAGCAGATAGCTATTGGAGAAAGGAAGAGACAGGACAGGAAGCCATGCCTTACTCGTACCTTAAAATGGTTGTCTTGGCTTTTGTAGAGGATGGAAAGAAGAGTTAAAAGAATGGTTATCAGCAGCCACTGAAAAGGATGCTGTAGGAGATGGGCTGAGAGAATAGTAAGGGCTGCATATGAGCCATATCAGTGGTGCACAAATGAAAGCCAGTGCCTCTCTAGGAAGTAATTCAACAAAGCATGTGTATAAGCAGAAGTGAGGAACTAAGGAAAAATAATGATACAAGCCATATTTTGGCATGAGTGATTAGGGGACACTAATTATAAGTGTGTGATAGCCGGAGCAGGACTGGCACCTGAAATTAGGGGGTCTATTTTGTTCTTCTTCAGCTTAGATACTGGATAACCAAGAAAAGATATTGAGTAACCCATCTGTCTAGAGTTCAAAGAAGAGAGAGGGGTTTTCTTTTTAAATGCAGAGGCCAATAGCAAATATTGGGCTGAAGAATGGGGGCAGAAATAGAACTATAGTGAGTAGAGCTACATGGTGACAGTTATTGCTGTTATTCTTGGTTGCATCTCAGAGGTTGAGGTGAATTGCCTATTACTGAAGACCCCATGTACTTCAGACAAAGGACTCAGAAGATTTGATCTGCATCAAAATTGAAAATCTCCTTCCTGCACTCTAGTTTTTATAGTACCAGAAAATACTACATAAGCTGCCAAGGAAGGAAGCAGTCAATAGTTCTACACAGCCACAATGCCTATAAACCATAATAATGACCAGCATGGTAAGATATCCCTACGGTTGCAATAGTGATACTCATGCCTTTGCAATAACCAACAGCTCTCTTTCTCTGTCTCTGTCTCTGTCTCTGTCTCTGTCTCTATCTGTCTCTCTCTCTCTCTCTCTCTCTCTCTCTCTCTCCATATATTTATGTAGTATGTATGTGTGTATACATATACATGAATGATAGACATAATTATAGATAGATATAAATAGATGATAGATATAGATTTAAGGATATATATCAATAATAATCAAAGAAAAAGGGAGTATAGATTTGAAAGGGAACAAAGAAGGGGATGAAGGAAAGAAAGGGAAGGGGAAAGTGATAACATTATAGTTTAATTTTTAAAAAGTTAATAAAAATTTAATAATTGTCATAACCTAATTAAGTATTTATTTGGTTACTGGTATTTTTTAACCTAACTTAAAATTTCAGGACTTCTTAAACTGAATTCATGTGACATGCACGCAAAGGAAAGAACTACTGGGAAGGAGAAAGGAGGTCAACAAAGGATGACAGAACGCAGATAGAGGGGGCAGAGTCAGAACAAAGTCTAATAACATACATAAGAAAGCCACAATGAAACCCACTTTGTTTCCAACTATAAAGGAAATACAAAGGAAAGAAATTTCACCTGTATGGAATGTTAAGATTTCAGGCTTCATACTACCATTAATGAATCTAAAACTTTCTGTTGAGTATAAGCAACACCAGGTAACCTAATGTATTCACTCTGTTCTCTACACCCTTTGATTACAGAATCAATTGAAAGCTTCCTGAAGCCTAGTCAGGAATACTTTTGCTGAAGACCTAGTTCATCTGGGCTTCTCTATTCTTACAAATATTCTGTTATTTTTGTCTTCACTAAACAGTTACTAGGCAACAGCAGAATAGTCTATTTCATTATATGTACAAATGAGGTCATACTGTAGCTAGTAACTTCTATTTGATTTCTCATGTCAAACACTTAAAAAAAGCAAACGGCAAAGACATGATTGACTATATTTAATCTACATGGCTAAATATGATGTAGGTGTGATCCTCATCTTGGATGAAAGATGGAACAATTAGAGATATTAAGAAAGCTACAGAAGTAGTAGACTAGAGATAATTCTGGAATGCGACCTGAGGCCTGAAACACAGAAACCCCAGTAGGGTAACCCAAAAAGCCTCCATAGAGCACTTCCCAAAGACTGTGAGAAGCACTGTATAGAATACTAGATTTAAACTTTCTTCCCTTTCCTAGCCCTGAATACCACCTGTCATTCAGTTGATACAGCTGTAAAAGGAAAATAGAAGTTTCTCAATGGTGAAGTAAGTTATTCATCCTTTTGATGATTCCTTTGGGTAAACAAAAGTCAGCCAAGTGTCTAGAACCGGTAAGTATTAGTGGGCTGATTAACATAGATGATAGTCTGTATGAAAGTTATAGAAACTTCCCCAAGCTTCATACAACCCTAGTTTTTGAAGCCCACAGGCTAAATAGGAAAGGATTGACACAGACAAGTGGGAGTCTACTGACTTGCTGTTTCAAAGGGGCTGTTTTCTTTTTTAATTAATTATTTATCCTTCTCTCACATTTTACACCCAACCTCAGTTTCCCCTCCCTCCACTCCTTCTGGTCCCTTTCCCACCTCCTGTTCCCTAGATCCCCTACTCTTCTTTTTCCCTTCAGAAAAGAGCAGTCCTCACAGGGATATCAACCAAACATGGCATAACAAGTTCCAATAAAACTGCGCAATACTCTCATGTCAAGGCTGGACAAGGCAAATGAGTAGAGGAAAAGAGTCCCACATGCAGGTAAAAGAGTCAGAGACAACGCCTGTTCCCATTGTTAGGAGTCCCAAAAAAATACCAAGCTACACAACCAAAACATATATGAAGAGGACTTAGGTTAGAACCACAGAGGTTCCCTGTCACTCCTAGATGTCCCTCAACCAAAGAATGGATTAATAAAATATGGTACATTTACACAATGGAGTGTTACTCTTAATGACACCATTATATCTGCAGGCAAATGGATGGAACTAGAAAAAAATCATCCTGAGTGAGTTAACCAAGACCCAGGAAGACAAACACAGTATGTACTCACTTACAAGTGGACATCAGCTGTTAAGTAAAGGATAATCATGCTACAATCCACAGACCCAGAGAGGCTAGGTAGCAAAGAGGGCTCAAGTGGGGGGCAGAGGTGGGGAGAGCACAACACATGGATCACCCTGGGAAAAGGAAACAGCGGCAGGTGGGGATGGGAACAGGAGGGATCATGTCATGTCAGGGGAGGATGGAGAGGGAAAATACTGGGAAAGATGACTAGAATTGGGGGCATTTCAGCAATGAGGTAGGAACCTAACGTAATGGAAACCCATAGTAATGAGAGATATGGAGCCTTAACAAGCCATCTCCTATAACTATGAAATCCCTCTAGTAGGATTCCATAGCTCAGCCACAAAACTTTCAACCCATTGTCGTGGGATATTTGTCCACTGTGAAGATGTGTTGCTGTGATTGGTATAATAAAAAGCTAAGTGGCCAATAGCTAGGCAGGAGGATAGGCAGAACATCATAACAGTGAAAGAACACTGGGAAGAAGAAGGCAGAGTCACCAGCCAGATGAGGAAGAACCAGGATGGGCAGTAGAGAGTGAAAGTACCTGAGCCATATGGGTTAAATTAAGTTATAAGAACTAGAGCTAGTTAGGAACAAGCCTAAGCTATGGCTGAGCTTTCATAATCAATAATAAGTCTCCATTTTTTGGTGTGTGTGTGGGGGGGAGAGAGAGATACAGACAGAGAGACAGAGAGACAGAGAGAGATACAGAGACAGAGAGACAGAGAGAGAGAGAGGGAGACAGAGTTGGAAGCCCAAGAAAAATCTGCCTGCAATATACAATGTATCCTTCCTGCAAGATGTGCTATCCCAAAACTGGCAGAATTAAATTCATTAAAAAAAAGACAGTGTGGATCCTTCCACGTATTGTAAGACAAATTCCTATTTCTGGAGTTCTTACCTTCTACACTGATGCCAACAAATCAGGTAAGGCAGGTAAATCAGGAGAGGTGAGTAAAGTAGTTCAAAGTCCATATACATCTGTACAGAAGGCAGAATTATACACAATTCTGATGGTACTTATGTATTTTACAGAGCCTCTTAATATAGTTACTGATTCTCAATATGCAGAGACAGTCATCTTACACATTGAGACTGCAGAATTCATTCCTGACAATACAGAATTAAAATTAACTTCATTGTTTATACAATTACAGGAAACAATCAGAAACAGAATTAATCATATATATATATATATATATATATATATATATCATATCCCATATAGGTCTGTCAGGCCCATTAGCACAAGGTAATGATGAGATTGGTCATTTATTAATAGGAAGCATGCTAGAAGCCTCAAAATTTCATAAGAAACATCATGTAAATAGCAGAAGTTTAAAAAAAGACTTCTCTATCACTTGGCAACAAGCCAAGAAGATAGTGAGTAACTGTCCTAACTCTTCCTTTTATAATCAAGCTCCATTGCCAGCAAGCTGTAATCCTAAGGGCATTTGTAGAAATGAGGTTTGGCAGATGGATGTATTTCATTTTACAGAATTTGGAAATTTGAAATATGTGCATCATATTTTCAGGGTTTCAATGGGCTGCTGCTCTTAGCTCTAAAAAGGACAATTCTATTATTACACACCTATTAGAGGTGATGGCAGTTATGGGTATACCTGCACAAATAAAAACTGACAATGCTCCAGCATATGTCTCCAATAAATTGGAACAGTTTTTCAAATATTATAACATAAAGCATGTAATCGGTATACCACGCAATCCTACAGGACAAGCAATGGTAGAGAGATCTATTAGAACACTAAAAGAAATGCTCCACAAACAGGCTGGGGGAACAAAACTCCCCAAACATAGATTATATATGTGTTATTAACACTAAACTTTTTAATGCTAATGAGAAAGGACAAACAGCTGCAGAAAGACACTGGACTACAGAAAAAACTGCTGAACTGAATTAGCCGGTATACTTCACAGATGTACTGACCTCTGTATGGAAACCAGGACATGTGTTACATTGGGGCAGGGGTTTCGCCTTTGTTTCCACAGGAGAAGGAAAAACTTGGATACCATTAAAGTTAATCAAGATTCGAGTCAGAAAAAGAAAAACTTCTCAGTGAGGAAGAATGACAGGTAACATACCAAGGTATATCTCATAAACTGTATAAAAACATCCCAAAGGAAACAGACGTGTTTTGCTTTTATCTTCACAAGAAAACTCATCTCCAGAGGTCAAAGGACACTGCATGGGTAGATACTTAAGAAGAGAAGGTAGCTATAACCATCAAACAAAAGGAATGTGCCATATGGTTAATTTTACAGCTGTCTCTCAGAGAACTCTATCTCTCTTTATTTCTTAGTCCCTAGTCAATTAAACCAATGCTGGCTTTAGAGTTGGATTTGGCATTCCTCCTTTAAATCAAAGCACATTGTTAAAATAAACTTCAGAATTTCTATATTATATCAAGAAGCCAATTGATACAGAATAGGGGAAAGATTAGGGACTGTCATTTGTCTTTTCTTGGCTTTTTCTCTCAAGGTGTACACCCTTGCTTAATTCTTATTTTCCCATGGTTGCCTTTCTCGGTATTCATGCATATACAAACAAACATTTCTCTGCTAACATTTATATTTGAGTCCCACACAGCCAATGAATACCTGCCTGACAGCAATCCCTGGATGCTGCAGAAAGAAAATGGGCCACACCTTCTCGAGTACACTGGATCCAACTTGTTTCATTTGAACTGACACTCCAGCCAGAACTTTGAGTACTGACTTCAGTCAACACAAGAACTTCAATCAAGATAAGGACTTCAACCTGGACCTTCAATCAAGCATCTCCCACCATACATGGACTGGATATAACCCATTCAGGACTTTCATTACACTAACATTTCTTCCCACATGAGGCTGTTGGCATCATCCCAGTGCAGCAGGAAGTAGCATGGAGAATACTATGCCCCTTTTGCCCTACTGTTGACACCTAGTTATGTCTAGTTTCCTATTGTTTAAGGTTGGGTTTGGAAGGAGGTGTTCAGGATTGGACATCTCTTTCAGATGACTTGAAGGTTTAGTTGGAATAATTATAGTTAGGATGTGACATTAGTAGATTATTATAACTTCTTGTAATTCACCCTTATGATTGGTAATGATAGATAATTTACACTGCTAAGTTTTAATCCTCTTTTAGACTAAAAGGGGAATTGAAGGGAAAATGTTAGCCACGCCCTCTTCGGGGATGGCACAGGTGACACAGACTGCACACACTGAGGTGTGGTCAGAGTGATATAGCAAGACCTTAAATATGAGGGTCACCTGCATGTGATTCTCTTTCCCTGACCAGCCTAGTGGTACAAGACTATTCTGTCGAGTGAGTACCTTTTCTCATAAACTTCTGCTCATCAAACTTGCTCTGACTCCTTAGCTATCCTCATATATTGTGTCTCACTTTATAAAGGCGGTGCAGAACTTGTGGAAGTGGCCAACCAATGACTGGTCCAACATGAGTCTCACTTCAAGGGAGGCAGACCATGCCAGACACTGGCCAGAGGTTGGATAGCCCAGAGATCTAGTGTAGAAACCAGAAGCTGCTTTCTTAACTGTCTTTTAGCAATCAAGAAAAGCAGAGAACTAGTGATTCCACTTAAAGTCATGACTACTGATTCTGTTTATATTGATCCTAAGAAATAACAAAGAAAATCTGGTGTGCATCAGCAAAGAAAGTAGCCATAGGCATTTGGGAGTAAGTTGTTTTTTTTACCCAAAATCAGATACCTTAGACTACTATTTTAAAAGTTAAAAATTATTGGGGCTGGGGAGATGTCTCAGTTGCTAAAAAGTTCAATGCCTAGCACCTATGTTTTAAAAAAATTAGGTGCAGCAAAAGAGTTTACTTGTAATGTTAGACCTGCAGATGTGGAGATGGGTATTGCTTGGGGTTTCAGTCCAGCCTATCTATCTGAATATGTCCTCCAGGTTCTTAGAGAGACCTTGCCTCAAAAAATATTGTGGAGAGCGATGTCAACTGCTGGCCTCACATTCCCATGCATACATGCCTATTCTCTCTCTCTTTCTCTCTCTTTCTCTCTCTCTCTCTCTCTCTCTCTCTCTCTCTCTCTCTCTCTCTCTCTCTCTCTCTCTCTCACACACAGAGAGAGGACAGAGAGTGAGTGAGAGACGGTTATAATTTTTGACAACAAAATCCTATGAACTCTAAAAGTATATATTAATGTTTACAGTATCTGGAAAACTAGAGTAAAATAGAATCAATTTTTATATCTAAAATAACTATGCTTTTAAAATAATGGCTTATTGCACTGAATACAATTCTATACAAAATGATATTTTTAATTCATTTTGGCCAGACAATAGTATCTGTTAAATTTTATGCAGCTTGTACAATCTTTCAATTTCATTTTTATATCACTCTGAAGGTACTGCATGCTGTATTACAAAATGGCTTTTTAAAATCAACAGCTTTTTTTTTTACCTCCAGAAAAGAAAAGTATTGCTTAAAGAATATAATGTTGAAAAATCTTTCAATTTTTACTTTAGTTACTTATTTTCAGTAACGGCATTGTGTTTAAGGAAGACATTAATTCATAAACAAAAAGAAATTTATAAGTCAGATGTTAAAACAATACTATAAAAACTTCAGATAGGCTGTGAACTTCATGCCTGTGAGGAAAAAATCCAAGTTAGATAGCAATATTAAAGCCCACACAGAAAATAACTAAACTAATGTATGTACCTTTCAATGGGAAAACACCCTTAAGAGTTCAAAATATTCCCATCAAGTTTGAGACTCTAGGAGGTAAAATAAAGTATAAGCAGTTGACCTGTGAAATAAACAATTCTCAAGTATCAGCCCAGATAGGATAAGTAAACATCCCCCTTGAGGCTTCAATAAGATTAAAGAAAAACAGAAAAGTCTTTGTGGTCCCAGATGGTTTCAGTGAGGCAATCTAATTAAAAGTAATAATCATTAAATAATATTTATACACTTGAGAAATATTTTAATAAAATAAACTCATGCATGTTGAGTAAAAGGAGTTTGACCAGAGGGATATCTCTTGCCCTGGTCCATCTGGGAGTGCACAGCTGTGGGGAGCACAACCACAGTGTATAAAGAATTATAGGTCTGTTTTCCCTGGAAGAATAAGCAAATTTACACAAGATTTAAGACAGTTCAAGCAAGGGGAAGGTCTGCTAATAGAATCATCATGAATGAGCCTTTGTCTCTTCTCCTAGAAGCTCAGCTTTCTGTAAAAACCGACAACCTAGGCCAACAGAGATGTGGGCATTGCAGAATGACTCAGGAAGGCTTCTTGAATCATTATATTAGGGCAAGGAATGGCACAAGATGAATTGTTTTTAATTTGCAGTCTGTCCTTAGAAAGCACCAAAACCATTAAGACAGAATAAAATAATAGACCCACTGCCTGTGTAAATTCATAGTCAAGACAAATGCTGGATACTTCTTACTTTACAAATGTATATATTTTTCTAAAAAGATCATTTTAATGAACTTATCTATAGACAAATTAATCTTCTTAGTCAACATAACAATTCCTTTGAAATTTATTGCCCTAGATTCAGTCTATGTGCGTGTGCCTGAGGAGTCAATCTATCATTAAGATAAATGAACCTCTCATATCCACTCACTGTGATCAAGCTAGGAATATATTTCCTAAAACACTCAGAGGAAAATTAACTACTTGGAAGCAGTACCCATCATAATTTTGAAGCAAAAGCTTTTCGATTGTAGGCTAATAAGATTTGGTCAGCCTTTGATTTTGAGGTTTAAAATAAATAGTCTCTTTGTGATTATCATCATGATGGCCTAGTGGATAAATTTAAAGGGAAGAAAAAATCAGTTTACAAGCTCAGCTCAACCCTTCACATAAGCTTGGGAAAGTTTCCATCCCAAGAAAGAATATAACAAGGGGCTCATTTGTTCAAGTCATATTTAGGCAACCATGCTGTTGTAGATTAGGGAGCAAGAGAGTTGGGTTACATTAGAGGGTTGGAGGGCTAACAGAAATGAAGAAAAATGATGCAATTATATTGTAATCTCAAGAAGAAGAAGGAGGAGGAGGAGAACAAGAAGAAGAAGAAGATGAAGAAAAGAAGAAGAAGAAGAAGAAGAAGAAGAAGAAGAAGAAGAAGAAGAAGAAGAAGAAGAAGAAGAAGAAGAAGAATAGACATTTATAATTTTCTGAAGTTCACGGTACCAGAACATTCATTAACCTCCTTCTAATCAGTTGGGTTTCATTGAAACAGTTATTACAATGCAGACTTTCCCCAGAGCTCAAGTGTAGACCATCACTCTGGTTGGATATTTTCCTTGTCCAAAAATACTGTCCTGTTGTCCAGTCTCTCAGCACAGGAAGTCAGAGTTCATTGTCAGAACATCACCAGTATTCTGTCATGTACAGCTGGTCTTCTACCTCACTTTGGATAACTTAAGTCAGATCTGCCATTGAACCTACCAGAATAAAATAGTTTGTCACAGTTCTTCTCATGTTCAGCATCATGACACTGTAAGCTTTGTCTTTCCATATACATATACTTAAGTCCAGTGTTGAGAGGAGCTGAAAAGAATACCAAATGTTTATAGAAAATATCCTCACTAGCAGTCATTGGGAGCTGTGTAAAAGTTATCTGGGTACTTAAAATTACTATTACCTCCCTGAAGATACACTTCTGGAATTCATTTGACACTCACAGATGAATGAATCTAGACTGCATAGGTCTGACTCCTACCTCTACTAACACAGCTTTTAGTAACATATTAAACTCTCACATTGTCACCTCCAAATCCACCCGGTAGAATTTTTAGATTAATGTGTCTAAATCAGTGTCTACCACATAGCAAGTGTTATTACTACATGCACTTCATTCTGCTATCTGTGTCTTAGATATCACACACCACTACCCCTGTGCCTCTGGCCTCTCCAATAGATTGCTTGCTTCTATTCCACCCCAGTGATGTAACAGAAAATGAGATTATGCTCAACATTTGCACACAATCATTTTCCCACACAGTCTTATTCAGCCTAGATTCCTGCCTCAGACATGTCAAGCTACTGTGTCACACCAGCAAGAGACAACAACTTCCAGTGTGTTCACCCTCACTGCTGTAGGGAATTCTGGAAAGGAGCAGGAGAAATCTGACACAGATGTGAAAACTCGACTATAAATAGATGAGAAGAATAAAAGGCATGTGGAGGATCTCACAAGCCTGTGTTTATAGTAAAGAACTATAAACACAAAATTTCTACAAGTAGCATTACTAAACTTTTTAATTATATGTCAGCTGTTAATAACCTTTAAAATTAAGCAAGAGGATGGATCATACATTAAACAATGTACTTCTTTGTTTAACAAATGCATTAATGTTGCAGACATGAGGAGATAATTGAGGATTAAAAGATAAGGAACAAGGAAGTAAACAAGTCGAATTATTTTTTTTTAATTTTAATGTGGATGAGTGTTTGCCTACAAGTATGTATGTGCACATACACGCCTTGTGCCTGCCAAGGTTATAAGGGATTATTAGATCCCCTAGAACAGTAGTTACAGATAGTTGTGATCCACCATATGGTGCTATGAACTGAGTCCACATCATCTACAAAAGCAGAAAGTTCTCTTAACCTCTGAACCATCTCTCCAGCACCAAGTAAAATTATTTTGAGCATGGTAAGTATTGTGAAGGGGCTTGCTAGTCAGGACATTTAGTTTACAACTAATGAAAGAAAGGAGGCCAGCCACAATTAGAAAATGGGACTGTGGTGAAGGAACTTAACAGTACAGGAGAATAGAATGACTTGCCTGCTCAGTACACCTCAGTATTTGCATTAAGAAGAGGTCAGAAGAGGTTTTATAAGTTATTCAGCTGGGGATAACAAAAAAATACTTTAATAGGGACCACAATTAGAAGAAAGCATGTTACCTAAACATTAAGTCCCATGTCTACCACCTACATTATTAGGGTATATGATTAAACTGCATCGATCTCAATAGGAAATGGTATACTGATCAGACCAATATTATTGGAGGTAGCACACTGAGCTACACAAAATGACAGAGTAACATGTCAATTGATAACAAGCACAGCAGGCACCAGCCTTCCGTAGAGAACACATAACCTAAGAGGGCTGTAGACATAAGAGTGAGGCAGTGCTATATGATACTTCAACTCCACTCCTCAAAGACCTGTCATGGAGGAGGCATAGACAGAGAAAGCAAGAAGTAGTATCCAGGCAGTTACTGGGAGATGACTTTACTCTTACAAAGTTAAGATTCCTTTTCTTACACTAAAATAAAATTTTGTTTTTATAAATAAATAAAAGGGTTGTTCAAGAACATGGGTCAAAATGCTCTGCAGAAGGCTCTGAAATAAATAGGCTGTTTTCCAATCCCTTCTGAAAACCTCATTTCCAATCATGGATGAAACTCAATATTTCAGGTAAAATTTCCTCGTAATGAAGAAAGAGAAGTGTCTTGGGACAGATGAACTTGGTTGCCAGGCTAAGTATTTAATTTTCCACTTAGCTTTGCAAGACATGGGAAATAACCTTGATTCATGCATTAATATTTATAAAAATGTCATCATGTTTCCTAGCCAAAACTGATAGATTATTCTGTTAGAGTAGGTTTATTCCTTAAAAGAAAGAGTAAAATTCAAATTAACATACAAATTATTTATGAAAATATCTTTACAGATAAACCACTTAAATGTGTAAATCGGAAACCATGGCAACTATATACTTTAATGAAAGTTTGCTACTCAAAAGGAAAAGCTTAGACAATAGGGTGTACTGCATTGGCTTACCTCTGTAAAATACAAAGTTTTAACAAGAGAAGAAAATCCATTGCACCATCTTTTATGCATATGTGCATCTCTCTTAACATGAAATAATCTGAATTTATTGAAGCTAGAATATGTCCTATCAATAGGAACTCTACCTAAACATAATAGAAAAAAAATTACAGGTCTGGTTTAGGGACATTTTACAAGCCATGCATGATGAGACAGAGAAAGTTATTTAAAACTCTTTGTGACAAGTGTTATTTATACCTTCTATTTAGTGAATGTCAATGATATCTGTTTACTGTAGAAATTGACATTTTTACCATTTTGTAAATAATTGAAACATAAATGGGAATCTTGAACCACACATTTATTTAAACATTTACAGGCAGTCAAAAGCACTCACCTGTACTAACACAAAAACCCCCAAGGTACATCTAAGAGACCATAGCTTTTCAATGTATTCTATCCATACTCTCTGTTTATCTTCACAATAATATCATTATTTAACAAGAAAATCAGAAGAGATCCAGCAAAATGAGGTCAGGATCTATTTAGTCAGTCAAAAATCTGGCTCAGTCTATGTCAATGGCTTCATAGAACTGACCACTGGGCTTCATCAGTGCTGTGTTCATTTCTCTAAACATCAGCAAAGCTCTAAGTAAACATTGTGGTCTTCACTGCCTGTTCCTTTATTTAGATCCTTACACTAGGCTAAAACAGAACTAAAATGCTAAGGCTTGAATAGATAAAGAAAATGAAAGCCATCTGAGTTGTTGTCCTTGCTGTTCAATAGACTATAGTTTAATAGAACCTTATAATCCAATAGCTGAAATTAATGGTTAAAAGCTATACAAACCAAACTTGATCATGGGACAGTTCTTAGGATAAATGAAGACTAACAACATTTTATGTGACATTCATAATATCATTAGTTGTTAACCAGTCCAAATCTTTAGTTCTTGAGACATGATTCCAGAGAAGTTCAACTTGTACACCACTGCTACACTTTAGTGGGTCTTCCTGGGACAAGCATGACACTGAACTGACCCCTCTAGCTGATCTATACAATCACACCATACTGAGAAAGTCTAAACCTAACATCAGCAGGGAATTTGGAATTAGCTATCCTTCCATTATAGCTTAAAGGCATCCATTCTCATAGGTCCCATACGCATTTGCCACTTAAAGAGGTGAGCTGATTCGGCCCCTAACTAGGGCCCAACTTCTGCCAGCCCGCCCTGGCAAATCCCGCCCTGGGATCTGCAGGCAGACAGAATCAGTCCCTGAGGACCCTGGGATCCTGTCTCTGCTGAGATCGCTGGGCCATTCTGACCCCCACAGAGTGCAGAAAGTGCAGAGGTGAGCTGATTCAGCCCCTAATTTGGGCCCAACTTCCATCTGCCCACCCTGGCAAAACCTGCCCAGGAATCTTCGACAGGAATATTCGACCCCTGAGGACCAAGTAACCCAGAGTTTGCTGACATCTCTGCACCAGTGCTGCTCTCACCCACCTAGAGAGCGAGTGCCTCAGACCTGCCTGCACCCAACTTGAAACCCTTCATAGTATTAAAGTCAATTGCACACACCTGAAAGAGAACACTGGACCCATATACACCAGGAAAGGAAGTGACACCAACTGTACCCACTGGAACAAGAGATGGGAAGGGGACAATATAAGAACACATCCAACAACAGGAAAACCTATATGACACCACCAAAGCCTAGGGACTCTACACCAGCAAGACATGAACATCCCAACACAGAAGAAGCAGAAGAGAGCAACCTTAAAAACAACTTCATGGAAATGATAGAGAATCTAAGAGAGGAAATCAGAAAAATCCTTCAGAGAAATGGAAGAAAAGACAAACCAAAAGATGCAAGAAATCAAGGAAAGCCAAAAAAGCCAAGAAAATACAATTAAACAGCTGAAGAAACAGTTCAGGACATGAAAACTAAATTAGAGACAATAAAGAAAACACAAACTGGGGGAATGCTGGAAGTGGAAAAGATTAGTAAACAATCAGGAACCACAGATGCAAGCATAACCAATAGGATACAAGAGATGGAAGACAGAATCTCAGACGCTGAAGACAAACTAGAGGAAATAAACTCGTCAAGCAAAGAAAATCTGAAGTCTAACAAATCCATAACACAAAATATTCAGGAAATTTGGGACACCATGAAAAGACCAAACCTAAGGATAATAGCTATAAAAGAAGGTGAAGAAACCCACCTCAAAGGTGCAGAAAACATATTCAACAAAATCATAGAAGAAAACTTTCCCAACCTAAAGACATGCCAATAAGTACAAGAAGCCTACAGAATGCCAAATAGAGTGGACCACAAAAGAAAGTCCCCTCATCACATAATAATTAAAACACCAAACGTACAGAATAAAGAAAAAATATTAAGAGCAGCAAGGGAAAAAGGACAAGTAACATATAAAGGCAAACCTATCAGAATTACACCAGATTTCTCCATGGAAACTCTGAAAGCTAGAAAGACCTGGATAGATGTTCTACCAACTCTGAGAGAACATGGATGCCAGCCCAGACTACTATACCCAGCAAAGCTTTCAATCACTATAAATGGAGAAAACAAGATATTCCACGACAAAACCAGATTTAAACAATATGTAACCACTAATCCAGTCCTACAGAAAGTACTGGAAGGAAAACTCCAACCTAAGGAAATTAACTACACTCGCATAAACATATGCAATAGATAATCCCACTCTAGAAAAACACAAAATAAAAGGCAGGGTAAATCCACATACAATACCAGTATCAACAACAAACCCAAAACAAACAAGAATAAACACTGAATGGAACTTAATTTCCCTCGATATTAATGGTCTTAACTAACCTATAAAAAGACACAAGCTAACAGATTGGATACGAAGACAGAATCCATCCTTCTGCTGCATACAAGAAACACACACCTCGAATTCAAAGACTGACATTACCTCAGAGTAAAGGGTTGGGATAAAATACTCCAATCAAATGGACCCAAGAAATGAGCTGGGGTAGCTATCCTTGTATCTAACAAAATAAACTTCAAACTAAAATCAATCAAAAGAGATGAAGAAGGTCATTTCATATTCATCACAGGAAAAATCCATCAGGAAGAACTCTCAATTCTAAACATCATTGCCCCAAATACAAAGGCACCAACATTCGTAAAAGAAACATTATTAAAACTCAAATCACAAATAAGGCCTCACACAGTTATAGTGGGAGATTTCAACACCCCACTCTCACCACTGGACAGAACCACCAGACAGAAAATTAACAAAGAGACAAAGGAACTACCAGAAGTTATGACCCAATTGGGATTAACAGACATTTATAGAACTTTATATTCAAACACAAAAGAATATACCTTCTTTTCAGCATCACATGGAACCTTCTCAAAAATCAACCACATGCTCGGCAATATAGCAAACCTCAACAGGTACAAAAAAATTGGAATAATCCCCTGTGTCTTATCAGACCACCAAGCTTTAAAGACAGAAATCAAAGTGCAAAAAAACTACCAACTCATGGAAATTGAGCAACACGCATTTGCAACATTCCTGGGTCAAGGAAGAAATAAAGAAATTAAAGACTTCCTAGAATTCAATGAAAATGTTGACACAACATACCCAAACTTATGGGACACTTTGGAAGCAGTACTAAGAGGAAAGTTCATAGCTCTAAGTGCTCACATGAAGAAACTAGAGAATAGCCACACCAGAGATCTGACATCACAGCTGAAAGCTGAGGGCAGAAATCAATAAAGTCGAAACAAAGAAAACAATTCAAAGAATCAATATAACAAAGAGTTGGTTCTTTGAGAAAATCAACAAAATAGACAAACAATGAAGAAATCCAGAGAATCTTCAGGTCATACTTTGAAAACCTGTACTCAACAAAATTGGAAAATTTAAAGGAAATGGACAATTTTCTGGACAGTTATCACTTACCAAAATTGAATCAAGAAAAGATAAGCAACTTAAACAGACCTATAACCTCTAAGGAAATAGAAGCAGTCATCAAAAGTCTCCCAACCAAAAAAAGCTCAGGGCCAGATGGATTCACTGCAGAATTCTACCAGAAATTCAAAGAAGTGCTAATACCAATACTCCTTAAATTGTCCACAAAATAGAAGCAAAAGGGACATTGCCAAACTCTTTTTATGAGGCTACAATAACCTTGATACCTAAGCCATACAAAGACACAACTAAGAAAGAGAACTACAGACCAATATCCCTCATGAACATTGATGCAAAAATTCTCAATAAAATCCTAGCAAATTGAATACAAGATCGTATCAGAGAAATCATCCACCATGATCATGTAGGTTTCATCCCAGGGATGCAAGGATGGTTCAACATACAAAAATCTATCAATGTAATCCACCATATAAACAGACTAAGAAAAAAAACCCACATGATCATCTCACTAGATGCCTTTGACAAAATCCAATACCCCTTCGTGATAACGGTCTTGGAGAAAACAGGGATAACAGGAACATACCTCAACATAATAAAAACAATATACAGCAAGCAAACAGCCAACATCAAGTTAAATGGAGAGAAACTAGATCCAATTCTTCTAAAATCGTGGACAAGACAAGGCTGTCCACTCTCTCCATACCTCTTCCATATTGTCCTTGAAGTCCTAGCTAGAGCAATAAGACAACAAAAGGAGATCAAGGGAATACAAATTGGAAAGGAAGAAGTCAAACTCTCACTATTTGCAGATGATATGATAGTCTACATTAGTGACCCGAAAAATTCTACCAGGGAACTCCTACAGCTGATAAACACCTTCAGCAAAGCAAAGTGGCAGGATACAAGATTAACTCAAAAAAATCTGTAGCCCTATTATACAACAATGACACATTGGTGGAGAAAGAAATCAGAGAATCATCACCCTTTACAATTGCCACAAACAACATAAAATACCTTGGGGTAACGCTAACCAAAATTGTGAAAGACCTGTACCATAAGAATTTTGAGTCTCTAAAGAAAGAAATTAAAGAAGATACCAGAAAATGGAAAGATCTCCCATGCTCTTGGATAGGTAGGATCAACATAGTAAAAATGGCAATCTTGCCAAAAGCAATCTACAGATTCAATGCAATCCCCATCAAAATCCCAACACAATTCTTCACAGACCTTGAAAGAACAATTCTCAACTTTATATGGAGAAACAAAAGACCCAGGATAGCCAAAACATCCCTATACAATAAAGGAACTTCTGGAGGCATCACCATCCCTGACTTCAAGCTCTATTACAGAGCTATAGTCCTGAAAACAGCTTGGTATTGGCACAAAAATAGACTGGTAGACCAATGGAATAGAATTGAAAACCTGATATTACCCCCACACACCTATGAACACCTGATTTTTGACAAACAATCCAAATTTATACAATGGAACAAAGAGACCATCTTCAACAAATGGTGCTGGCATAACTGGTTGCAGACATGTAAAAGACTGCAGTTAGACCCAAGACTATCGCCTTGCACAAAACTTAAGTCAAAATGGATCAAAGATCTCAACATAAATCCAGCTACACTGAACCTATTAGAAGACAAAGTGGGAAATACACTTGAATTAATGGTACAGGAGACTGCTTCCTGAGCATTACACCAGTAGCACAGACACTGAGGTCAACAATTGATAAATGGGACCTCCTGAAACTGAGAAGCTTCTGCAAGGCAAAGGAGACAGTCAGCAAGAAAAAACGGCAGCCCACAGACTGAGAAAAGATATTCACCAACCCCACATATTTTGGAGGGCTGATCTCCAAAATATACAAAGAACTCAAGAAGCTAGTCCCCCAAACACCAAACAACCCAATTAAATAGTGGGGTACAGAATTAAATAGACAATTCTCAATAGAGGAATCTAAAATGGCTGAAAGACACATGAGAAAGTGTTCAACATCCTTAGTCATCAGGGAAATGCAAATCAAAACAACTTTGAGATACCATCTTACTCCTGTCAGAATGGCTAAAATCAAAAATACCAATGACAGTATGTGCTGGAGAGGATTCGGAGAAAGAGGAACACTCCTCCACTGCTGGTGGGAGTGCCAACTTGTACAGCCACTGTGGAAACCAGTATGGTGACTCCTCAAGAAAATGGGAATGAGTCTGCCACAAGATCCAGCAATTCCACTCCTAGGCATATACCCAAAAGAAACACATTCATGTAACAAGAACATATGTTCAACCATGTTCATAGCAGCATTATTTGTAATAGCCAGAAACTGGAAGCAGCCTAGATGCCCCTCAACCAAAGAATGGATAGAGAAATTGTGGTACATTTATACAATGGAGTACTACACAGCAGAAAAAAAACAATGGAATCTTGAAATTTGCAGGAAAATGGATGGAACTCGAAGAAACCATTCTGAGTGAGGTAACCCAATCACAAAATGACAAACATGATATGTACTCACTCATATGTGGACCTACTTTATGATACATAGTAGTGACCATGCTTTATCAGAGCTGTTTTTAATGATGTTGCTCAGAATGGTTTCCTCCCAGATGATGACTGAGAAGCTAACTTTTTTAAAAAATGGTGCCAAGTAACACAAGAGTAACACAACTGTGCTGTTTTCTGGGATTTTGTTTTTTACTTTTGTTGTCTGTCTGTTTGTTTGTTTGTTTTTTTGTTTTGCTTTTTTTTGTTTTTTTAAATGGAGTGTGCTGGATGTCTCTACAATTTTGTTCAAATGACTGCAGAACCTGGAAAAACTGTTGCTGCTATTGATGTATAACATATTGCATATATATATATATATATATATATATATATATATATATATATATATATATACGAATCCAAGGTGTTTCAGTGAGTGGTCACCTGTACATGAAAATTTTATTTCATCTTTAGGTAAGTAGTAAAGCTATATTCTTGCCAAAAAAAAGTGACACACTGGAAGACAAATTTCACACAATTTCAATTTTATGTGTAACCTAGAAATGATGAACTTATGCGAACAGAGAGCAGAATTGTGGCTATTAGGCTTCAATGTGGGTCTTTTAACAATGGGGAATGATTGGTTTAAGGATATAAAACTGCAGTTGGACAAGAGGCATGGACTCTGTGATGTCTTGAGGTCTACTGAGAGCATGATAAATATGGTTGATAACAATATGCTATATTTTAAAAGTTGTGAGATAGTATACTTTAAGTGCTCTCAAAACAAAAATGATGAATCTGTGTGATATAACATGTTAATTGGTTTAATTTAACCATGCCATTGTGAACATACTGTATTGTGTATCATAATTGTGCATGACTTTATTTATGAGATAAATAAATGAATCAAAAAAAAAGACTAGAGTTATGTTCCTGGGACCCACATATGGTAGCATCACGTGTAACTCCAGCCCCAGGGGTAACACCTCTTTTGGCTTCTGCTGGCAGACAACAACACACACATTCTCACAAATAAAAGGAAAAAAAATCTTTTTAAATGTGTACTAACACATAGCAGGTTTTCAATGCATTATATTTGAAGAAGCTAAATTCCCTCATGCATTTGCCCATCTAAACATTGCTACCTTTTTCTGAAGCTTTTATAGTTTCAAGAACTGACCATTTTTCTGAAGCTTTTATAGTTTCAAAAACTGACCATGTATCCTTCATCTTGGCAAAGCCTTCCTTCCCTAAATTAGCCTATGAGAATCACTCTGGTGTCTGATTTCATTCTCTATTTTCTGTCACTTCTGTGAGGGTCCAAACAGCTGAGCACTCATTTCATATTGTGGCTCTACCTCCTTGCTTACATGTACTCCTTAAGGGTATGAGCAAGAAGATAGGTGTTATGACCCACTTAAGTACTTCATATTTGAGGAAAGTTTTTTTTCATTTTTTTTTATTTTAAAACAATCTTACATTAACAATCCCAATTCCCACTTCCTCCCCTCCTCCTGCTCCCCCAACGTCCCCCACCTCACCCCCATCCACTCCTCAGACAGAATGAGGCTTTCCATGGGGAGTCAAAAAAGTCTGGTACACCACTTTGAGGCACAATCAAGGCAATTCCCATCCCCCACCCCTCGTATCTACGCTGAGCAAGGTAACCCCTCCATAGAGAATGGGCTCCAAAAAGCCAGTTCATGCACTAGGGATAAAGCCTGGTCCCACTGCAATGGCCTCACAGACTGCCCAAACCACACAACTATCACCCACATTCAGAGGGCCTAGTTTGGTCCAATGTAGGTTCCCCAGCTGTCAGCCTAGAGTCAGTGAGCTCCCAGTAACTCAGGTCAGCTGTTTCTGTGGGTTTCCCCAACATGGTCTTGACCCCTTTGCTTACAGTATCACTCCTCCCTCTCTTTGGCTAGACTCTGGGAGCTTTGCCCAGTGTATGATGACAATTAAGTTAGTCATCAATCTTATTACATATGAAGGCCAATTTAGGCATCCTCTCCACTGTTGCTTAGGGTCTTAGCTGGGGTCATCCTTGTGGATTCCTGGGAATTTTCCTAGTGCCAGGTTTCTGGCTATTCCCATAATGGCTCCCTCAATCAAGATATCTTTTTCCTTGCTCTCCCTCTCTGTACTTCCCCATTTTAATCATCCTGGTCTCTCATGAGGTAACCCAGACTCAGAAAGACAAGCATGTTATGTATTCACTCACAAGTGGATATTAGACACAAAGCAAATGATAACCAGCCTATAGTCCAGAACCCCAGAGAAGCTATGTGATAATGAGTAAATGTTTTCTTAGAATCATTACCATAAATTTATTTCCACCAAGTTTATTCTATGAAGTTTCTCCACTCCCAAAGGCTGGTAGAAATTTTAAAGCAGGGAGGGGGTGGGGGTAGGGAGACACATTGCTATTTATGCAAAATGTAGTCTGATAAAGCAATTAGTCTGCTTCTTCCTCCGTAGTGTAAAATGTTTAAGCAGATTGTATTTAAGAGCTTACCTTACTCAACCCATGGGAATTCCAACTGTCTACTTGTAAATTACTGGTTGGGAAAGTGAAAAAGCTCCACTACCATGGCAGAAATGATGCCTCCATGAGGTTCATTTTCCAGAAGCCTATATATTAGAGAAAATCAAGGGACTGGGGAGCAGAGACACCCTGGGAAGTCACTGAAATAAATCTGGGAGAGCCAACTGCAACCCCTAAGGCTACATTCTGGGAAGGAAGATGGAACAATTAGGTCATCATCCACACCCCTTCCTCAGGTGAAGATCTGAAGATCAGATCACAGAGCACCAGAGCTGGGCGATGGAAAATTCCAAACAAAGGAATCTATACTGTGAGTTCTAGGAAGAAGAGAAAGAAATACTGAGTTAAAAATTATGAGATGAGAAGAAGCCAGCTGTGGCTGTCCAACTACAGCGGGTTTTATGAATCAACAGGCCTGTAAGTGAATGACTGACATACTGTAGGGGATTCCCTACACATTTTTTAGATCTGATAGACAAAAAAAAAAAAAAAAAAAAAAAAAAACACCTTTTATTAGGGGACACTTTTTATATTAATGAAAGCATTAGAACTGTTATCCAGGTTTAGAGATGATAAACTAGCATTTCCAAAATTATTGCAGCAATTCTTCTTGAGAAGGTTAACAGTATGTAGGTCATATAGAGGAAAATTGCTGCCATCTCACATTCTTTATCAATCAATGAGGAAACTGAGACATACAGAAGCAAAATAACTAGAATAGCACAGACTAGAACTCAGGACTAGCCATCCTATTCCTATCAGTTCTCTCCCTTCTATACCATTCTGCATATTGGGATTCTAGCACAGACCACAAGTTCAATTCCATCAGGCAAAATGCCACACTTTTTCTCTTTATATTTTCTAAGGCCCTTGCTGTCCTTCTACCCCCGCCCCAGTGTCTACCCATTCAAGTTCACTCAAGTCGCCCTCGACTCTGTAACCTTACTTGTTCTACTTATTCTTAGATCCTGTTTCAGCTTCCAGCTCACCCAAATCTCTGTAGATTTCCTCCTGCTAGAGTCCTCATTTCACCTGCTACATTAGTGGACCTCCTCAATGTTAATTACCTGCTTGCAGCATCACAATCTCCTGATATACATACTCTCTCAACAAGCCCAGCCCTAAACTCTTACCAGAATGCCACCCATACTCTCTGCTGGCTCCCATCCTTGCCCTTGCCCTCCACAATTACCTGGCACTCATGTCCTAGCCCTGTTCCTTCTCCACCCACTGAGCTATTTGTTGCCAGAGGCAACATCATGTACCCGCTCCTGTAGGACAACCTTCTGCCACAGCAAGTATCCATGGCAACCAGATAGGGCTAGGAAATAGAATTAAAGTCCCTAGATAATTCCCCCAAGTTAGCCTAGCCAATAGGTGGTTTATTGAAGTGATGAAGCTTTGGCAAAGTTGAGTGTATTATATTTCAAATCCTCTTTGCTGCACCATGGTCTGTTGGACAATGACATGGTTTAAAGTAAGAACCTAGGAAGGAAAGAGAGCATCATAGGCCTGACTAGCCTAGATAAAAAAAATTCTGCCCAAGAAATGTGGCAAATGAAGAAGCAGGCTATCAATTCTCATCCCTAGTTCTATTCAACCAAATAAATTCAGAACCTAAGATATACCAGGTATGATAAGGAACATAAGCACATAAGAGGTTTTCAGAGCAGTAGGAAAAAGTAAACCACAAATTCATAAAAAAGATAAATATGCTTTATAGACTATAGAGATGAGAATAAAGACAAAGTGATCACAAAAAGCAACATATATAATCAATTAGGTCATACAAACAATATCACTCTTCATAACAATGTAGCAATCCCTCAACAAGGCAATGACATCATCTGGCTCATCCATCTTTCTATACGATTGGCATACTATCTAACCAATCTGGTGATTATGTAAGATGATGTGCATAGAAGTGCCGTGGAAGAATAAAGAGCTTTGTTTATTTTCATGCTTGTGCATTTCAGAGGCCAAATCTAAGCTAGAAAGGCTACCCTTGGGATATAATAAAACTTTAGAAGATTTACATTAGTTAAGTTTCAGGACTCAAGTGATATTCAATAAATAGTAACAGATTTTCAAAATTAGAAATGTATTTACTTCGTATATAATAAATACTCACTAAACATCGAAGGAATGAATGTTGCAACCAAAGTGCTGCAGAGAAAGTGTTTTTATCTCTGCCCAATTAAAATCCTTTACTCATGGTATACACTAGATGTGCCTGAAGCACACCATGTTTTCTTCCTCAAGTGTTAAACTGGTCCTTTCTTCCTGAGCAAGTAATCAGTGTTACAGTTGTCTTGAATGTGATTTGAGATGCCACTAAGTACAGACAAAATAATCATAAGGCCTTACTGTAGGGGAAGCCGTAGCCACACCTTCTTAGGGGCTGGCAACAGGGGTACCTGAGCAGGCTTGTGAGGGCGTGGTCAGAGTGAGTAGGGGGACTGCGTTTTCGGTTTCGGTTTCTCTTTGCTTCTTGCTGTACAGACTACCACCAGCTGGCTGGTTCGCTCTGTAAGTAAGGCTTTTCCCTATTAAATACCCTTATATTTCTACCTGACTCCGTATTGGTAATTTCCTACTATACCTTACAATTATGGACTACAATAAGATTATTTTCGAGCCCCACATTATCAGTACCACGTACAGTACACAGTGATTATACAAAGGGACCTAATGTAAATTGCTCCTACATCACAAATACAATGTTGTTAGACATTAAAGCTCAAAGTACTTGAGGAGCTGTAATAAACAGTGAACTTTCCACTAAAATTATTTCTTGCTTTTCAGCATTGTTTCCTAGTGTACAAGCATAGTGTGAGATACTCTGATTTTAGGCTCCCATATATTTATAGTAAACACACCTACAGGATACAGAGGCATCTTAACTTACATCATCAACTCAGAACTTAATTACCTGAGATCTTTCCTCAAAGCAAGACACTTGAGAGGTGTTGGCTATTGATTATGATAGTAATGACTGTGCTCCTACATGCAAAAGTCATCCATCGAGCATACTATCTTGGTGCTGCTCTTTGCCATTCATCTGTCATTGACCTCACTTGAAGCTGAAAAGGAATATGCCACGCTTCACATGAGAGAGAGACAGAGAGAGAGACAGAGAGAGAAAAAAGAGAGAGAGAGACAGAGAGAGAGACAGAGAGAAGAGAGTGTAATAGAACCCTTCATTTACTACTGTGTCTCCTGTTTCTCAACTTCTGTTCTTAAACTGGAATGTGCACTCATGTAATCTTATTGCATGATAGATTCGGTAAGTATGCCTTGGAAGGACACTTTCTGAGTTCATTTAAGGATAACTTGTTAAGAGAATAAATAGTTTAAGCACAGTGGGTGCTTGAATTCATCCTCCATATTGCCCCAAGTATAACCTCAACTAAGTATTATTGTGTCCTCATAGTATTTTAGATACCCACCAGAGACAATAACATTGCTACATTTTTGGTGGTAGAGTACCAAACTCAAAGCCTTGCCCATGTTGAGCTTTGTGTTGTCACTGATTCACACTCCAAGCAACAGTATTATCAACCAAGATCATGTAAAGACTCTTTGCTTCATGCCAGCACAGATAGATTCTCACTAAATGTTAGTTACTTTCTCTTCATTGCAAAGTTGTTAAAAACTACAACAATGTCAACAATTAGCATCTCATCAGCATGAGGTTTTAGAAGCAATTTCAAAACAACTCTCATCAGAATTGCTGAAAGCCAAAATCTTGTGTTTGAGTGTTGACAGAAACTGTCAAACAAGTGGGATAAGACATTGAGACCTGAAGGATGAGGCAAACTACATAGTGAACCAGAAGCAAAGAGAAAGGCTGTTCCAAATGCTTGACTACAGATTAAGATATAAGTCTGTTTATCCCTCTCTTTTTGTCCCCTGTCATCAGAGATCAAAAATTTTCAAGAATGCTTTAAATCTAGAACAAAATGTGAATCAAAACTTTTTACTCCTCTATGCCACACATCAAAACACTAGCATGTAAAAATTATGCATGCCTGGAAACATCTCATGTTGTTACTCAACCTATAGGATATTTGGGGGGAAAGGCTTATCTTTTATTGTCTCCCAAAATTTAAAGTCACTGCCACTGCAAAGGTTCCTTGAAGGTCAAATTAGAAGAAAGGTAAATGTCTCAAGCTTTGGGGACAATATGACCTGCTCAGAGTCTCTTTCTTGTCTATTCTTGGCCTAGAAACTGGAGTAGAAAAATCAAATAAAATGAACCTTTTCTTCCTGTAGAACACACTATTGTCCCCCATGGCTTTGCTTTACTTGCATTCTGGGGGAAGGCCAGCTGCTTCTTTTCCTCAGTGACAGGGAGTGCTCTAAACAATGCATGATTATCTGGGAAGGGAATAGCTCTAATCATGCAAATCCCATCGTTTGCTTCCTCTGAAGAGCATTCTTACATGGACATTCTCCAAAGCTTAAACACACCAGTTATTTCAGCTCTTCTTTTATTTGATATTTCTTCTCTGGTAGATCTGAGCTAGTTTGATTCCTAACCTATAAATAATCAATTTGATTGAACTCTGCAAATGTTTGTAGTAAATTAGAATAAAGGAAAGCTATTCTGTCTAGGAGCAATTCTTTTGAAGCTTCCTTTGCATTCCAGATGAACACTGAGATTTGTTGTCACTTTAGTTGCCACCATAGACAGGACTACCTAGCAGAACACTACATTCCAGAAAGGTGTGCTAACCTTTCTGTGAACCTAAACTGGCCATTACTTAGTGGGAAAATTGCTTCTTGTACTTCAGGGAGCTTCCCTACCTAGATGTCTCCTTCCTGTCAAAGCAAGCCAGCATCCACTCAACGATCAGCTGCAACAGTGAACATGGGCATGATATTTCACCCAAAGCATAACACTACCTCACTGGAGACTGTCAACAAAGGTGACAGTGGTTGGAGGCAGAGACAAAAAAAAATAACATTAACCATGACACAGTTGGATGAAACCAGAAAAAAGTAGTTTCTTTAGGTCTCTGATCCTATAAATTATGGAGTAAGGAGGTAAAAGTACATAGAGTGGACAGATTGACTCCATCCTGAGCTTAATATATAAAGTATCAAGAACGTAAAGTGAATAATCTCAATCTTCCTAGTCTGAGCAAGTGCACATTGTGGCACACTTGAGAAGCAACCATAAGAAGTCTGGGAATGAAGCTGACAGCCATGTTGTGACAGGGTCAACAATAAACAACACTGCCTGGACCCCAGGGCACTCTCAAATGCTTCTATTTCATCAGCATACATCCTTTCTGGCCTCAGCTACCTGCACAGTGGCCAAAGGCAAAGGCAGCCTTTCCCATCAGCATACACAGTGGTCTCATGTGGTCAAACTCCTCCAAAAGCTGTTTCCTAAAAGTGACAGTCAAAAGATGAACCATCTCCAAATATACTCACCTTCCCAACCCACTGAATTGCCCCAGATGACCTAACTGTCCCAAACTTTGTTTCTGAAATTGCTTTGTGAACCAAAGCTACATGCAACCTTGATACCTCTCTCTTCAAGATCACCAGTATTTTTTGAGCAATACCATTAATGGTAGTATTAAGTAGGTTGTCAGTATACCACAAAACATTTTAGGAATGTAACTGCAATGCCAATGAGGTTCTGTGAAGCTTTCATAAAGATTAAGTTGGTACCGTCACTTAATGTGTTGTGAGCTGAAGCCTACAAAACACATTTATAAACATATATATAGTATCATATCATCTGAAATAGCAAAAGTTTCACTTCTTCCCTTCTAATCTGTATCTCCTTGATCTCCACATATTGTGTCATTGCTCTAGCTAGAATTTGGAGTTTTATACTGAAAAGATATGGAGAGAGTGGACAGCCTTGTCTTGTTCCTGATTTTAGAGGAATCACTTTGAGTTTATCTCCATTTAGTTTGGTGTTGGCTGTTGGCTTACTATATATTGCCTTTATTATGTATAGGTATGATCTTTGTATCTATGATCTCTCTAAGACCTTTATTGTGAAGGGGTGTTGGATTTTGTCAAAGGCTTTTTCATCATCTAATTTGGTGATCATGTGTTTTTTTTTTTTTTTTGGTTTGTTTATATTGTAGATTTTATTGACAGATTTTCATTATGATGAACCATCTCTGAGATGAAGCCTACTTGATCATGGTGGATGATTTTTCTGATGTGTTCTTTGTAAAGAGAAACCCTGAATAGAGGCATGGGTGTGGTCAGTGGTAACTCTAATCAGGGTTTCTCCCTATAGTTCTTGGATTCAGTTTGCCAGTATTTTATTGGGTATTTTCTCTTTTTCTTCTTTTCTTTTTAAAATTACAAAAAAGCCTCTTTTACATGTCAATCCCAGTTGCCATTCCCTCCCCTCCTCCTCTGCCCGCCATCAACCCCCTATCCCAAACCTTTCTGCTCCCCAGGAGCAGGAGGGTGAGGACTTCCATGGGGGAATCTCCAAAGTCTGTCATATCATTTAGAGCAAGGCCTAGACCCTCCCCAGTGAGTCTAGGCTGAGAGAGTATCCCTCTGTGTGGAGAAGGCTCCCAAAGTTCATTTGTGTACTAGGGGTAAATACCGATCCACTACCAGTGACGCCATAGATTGCCCAGGCCTCCAATCTGACCTGCTCATGCATGGGGTCTGGAAGAGTCCTATGCTGGTTTCCCAGCTATCAGTCCGGAGTCCATGAGCAACCCCTTGTTCGTGTCAGTTGTTTCTGTGGGTGTCTCCAGCCGGGTCATGACCCCTTTGCTCATCACTCCTCCCTCTCTGCAACTGGATTCCAGAGTTCAGCTTAGTGTTTAGTTGTGTGTGTCTGCTCTGCTTCCATCAGCTACTAAATGAAGGCTCTAGGATGGCATTTAAGGTAGTCATCAATCCCATTATCAGGGAAGGGCATTTAAGGTAGCCTCTCTCTCCCCTATTGCTTAGATTGTTAGTTGGGGTCAAACTTCTAGATCTATGGACATTTCCCTAGTGCCAGATTTCTCTTTAAACCTATAATGGCTCCCTCTATTATGGTATCTCTTTTCTTGCTCTCCTTTATTCTTCCCCTGACTAGATCTTCCTGCTTCCTCATGTCCTCCTCTCCCCTCCAATTCCCCCCTTTCTTTCTTCTAACTCCTTCTACTTCTCCCCTCCCCCATGCTCCCAATTATCTTAGAAGATCTTGTCCCTTTCCCCTTCTCAGGGGAACCATGAATGACTCTCTTAGGATACTCATTGCTTCATAGCTCTCTGGCAGTGTGGATTGTAGGCTGCTAATCTTTGATCTAACTCTAAAATCCATATATGAGTAAGCACATACCATTTTTGTCTTTTTGTGACTGGGTTACCTCACTCAGGATGGTTTCTTCTAGTTCCATCCATTTGCCTGTGAATTTCAAGATTGCATTGATTTTTCTGCTGAGTAGTACTCCATTGTGTAAATGTACCACATTTTCTCCATCCATTCTTCAGTTGCTTCCAGGTTCCGGCTATTAAAAATAATGCTGCTATGAACGTGGATGAACAGATGTCCTTGTGTGAATGTGCATTTTTTGGATATATGATATGCCTATGAGTGGAATAGCTGGATCTTTTGGTAGACTGATTCCCATTTTCCTGAGGAACCACCATACAGATTTCCAAAGTCTCTGTATGAGTTTACACTTTCACCGGCAGTAGAGGAGTGATACCCTTTCCCCACATCCTCTCCAGCATAAACTGTCATTGGTGTTTTTGATTTTAGCCATTGTGACAGAAGCAAGATGGTATCTCAGAGTTGTTTTGATTTGCATTTCCCTGATAGCTAAGGATGTTGAGCACATTCTTATGCATCTTTCAGCCATTTTAGATTCCTCTATTGAGAATTCTCTATTTAGTTCTGTACCCCACTTTTTAACTGGATTAGTTGATGGCTAGCTTCTTGAGTTTTTTGTATATTTTGGAAGTCAGCCCTCTGTTACATGTGGGGTTGGTGAACATCTTTTCCCATTCTGTGGGCTGACGTTTTGTCTTGTAGACTGTGTCCTTTGCCTTACAAAAGCTCCTCAGTTTCAGGAGGTCCCATTTATTAATTGCAAATCTCAGTGTCTGTCTACTGGTGTTATGTTCAGGAAGCAGTCTCCCGTAACAATTTGTTCAACGGTACTACGTACCTTCTCTTCTAAGAGATTCAGTGTGCCTGGATTTATGCTGAGATCTTTGATCCATTTGGACTTAAGTTTTGTGCATGGTGATAGATATGGATCTATCTACAGTCTTCTACATGCCAGCATCCAGTTATGCCAGCACCACTTGTTGAAGACGTTTTCTTTTTTCCATTTTAGCTTTTTTGTCAAAAATCAGGTGTTCATAGGTGTTTGGGTTAATATCAGGGTTTTCAATTCAATTCCATTGGCCTGTGTATTTTTGTGCCAATACCAAGCTGTTTTCAGGACTATAGCTCTATAATAGAGCTTGAAGTCTGGGATAGTGATGCCTCCAGAAGTTCCTTTATTGTTCAGGGTCGTTTTGGCTATCCTGGGTCATTTGTTTTTTCATATAAAGTTGAGAATTGCTCTTTCAAGGTCTGTTAAGAAGTGTGCTGGGATATTGTTGGGGATTGCATTGAATCTGTAGATTCCTTTTTGGCAAGATTGCCATTTTTACTATGTTGATTATACCTAGCCAAGAACACGGGAGATCATTCCATTTTCTGATATTTTCTTTAATTTCTTTCTTTAAAGACTAAATGTTCTTGCTATATAGGTCTTTCACTTGTTTGGTTAGAGTTATCTCAAGGTATTTTGTGTTGTTTGTGTTACTTGTAAAGGGTGATATTTCTCTGATTTCTTTCTCAGCATGATTATCATCTGTATATAGTAAGGCTACTGATTTTTTTTAGCTAATCTTGTATCCTGCCACTTTGCTGAATGTGTTTATCAGCAATGTTCATGAAGGAGATTTGTCCATGATTCTCTTTCTTAGTTGCATCTTTGTGCAGTTTGGGTATCAGGGTAACTGTAGCCTGGTAAAAAAAGAGTTTGACAATGTTCCTTCTGTTCCATTGCTTGGAACAATTTGAAGAGTTTTGGTATTAGCTCTTCTTTGGAATTCTGGTAGAACTCTGCACTGAAACCACCTGGCAGTGAGCTTTTTTTGGGTGGGGGAATTTTCACTGCTTCTATTTCCTTATGGGTAATAGGTTTATTTACATTATTTATCTGGTCTTGATTTAATTTTGATATGTGCAGTAAGTACCTATCCAGAAAATTGTCCATTTCCTTTAAATTTTCCAATTTTGTGGAGTACAAGTTTTTGAAGTATTGCCTGATGATTCTCTGGATTTCCTCAGTGTCTATTGTTATATACCCGTTTTCATTTCTGATCTTATTAATTTGGATATTCTCCCTGTGTCTTTTGGTTAGTTTGGATAATGGGTTACTTATCTTATTAATTTTTCTCAAAGAACCAACTCTTTGTCTCATTGATTCTTTGTACTGTTTTCTTTGCTTCTATTTTATAGTTTTCAACCCTCAATTTGATTATTTCCTGTTGTCTATTCCTCCTGAGTGAATTTCCTTCTTTTTTTCTAGAGCTTTCAGGTGTGCTGTTAAGTCCTCACTGTGAGATTTCTCCAGGTTCTTTATGTAAGCACCTAGTGCTATGAACTTTTCTCTTAGCACTGTTTTTATAGTGTCCAATAAGTTTGGATATGTTGTGCATTCATTTTCATTGAATTCTAGGGAACTCTTTAATTTATGTCTTTATTTCTTTCTTGACCCACTGGTGATTCAGATGAGCATTGTTCAATTTTCATGAGTTTATGGGCTTTCTGCAAGTAGCGATTTTATTGAATTCCAACTTTAAGCCATGGTGATCTGATAAGATACAGGGGATTATTCCATTTTTTGTGTCTGTTGAGGTTTACTTTATTAACAAATACGTGGTGGATTTAAGAGAAGGTTCCATGAGGTGTTGAGAAGAAGGTGTATTATTTTGTGTTTTGGAGGAATGTTCTATAAATGTCTGTTGAGGCCATTTGAGTTATACCTGTCAGAATGGCTAAGATCAAAAACATGAATGGCATCTTATGGTGTACAGGATGTGAAGTATGGCAAACACTCCTCCATTGCTGGTGGGAGTTCAAACTTGTGTAGTCACTTTGGAAATCAGTATGGCAGTTTCTCAGAAAATTAGGAATCAATTTTCCCCAGCAATACTAGCATTGGGCATATACCCAAAGAACACTCTCATACTACAAGGACATTTTCTCTACTATGTTCACAGCAGCATTGTTCATAATAGCAGAATCTGAAAACAACCTAGATGCCCCTCAACCAAAGAATGGATAAAGAAAATGTGGTACATTTCCACAATGGAATACTACTCATCTCATCAGAAAAAAAAATGACATCTTGAAATTTGCAAGCAAATGGACAGAAGAACTTGAAAAAAAATCTTGAGAAAGGTAACCCAGATCAAGAAAGACAAACGTGGTAAGTACTCACTCATAAGTGGATATTAGACTTAAAGCAAAGGACAACCAGCCTACAGTCTACAACCCCAGGGAAGCTAGATTACAAGGAAGACCCTAAGAGAGACATACATGGATCCCTCTGGGAAGTGGAAAATGTACAAGATTTTGTAAGTAAATAGGGAGAGGTGTGGGGAAGGTGGAAAGGAATGTGGGAGGGGGAGAGAACATGAAGGAAAGGGATGTTCAAGTTGGGGGAAGGAGAGAGAGAGAGACAGAGAGAGAGCATGCAAGGAAAGACGAATCTTAATAGAAGAAGCCATTATAGGGTTAGCCAGAAACCTGGCACTAGGGAAATTCCCAGGAATCTACAAGGATGACCCCAGCTAAGATTCTGGGCAATAATGGAGAGGGTGCCTGAACTGGCTTTTACCTGTAATCAGATTGATGACTACCTTAGTTGTCATCATAGAACCTTTATCCAGTAACTGATGGAGACAGGTGCAGAGATCCACAGATAAGCACTGGGTCAAGCTCCCAGAGTCTAGTCAAAGAGATGCAAGAGCGATAATATGAGCAAAGTGGGGGCAAGATCATGATGGGGATACCAACAGAAACAGTTGACCTGAGCTAGTAGGAGCTCACTGACTGTAGGCTGACAACTGGGGAACTTGCACAGAACCAAACTAGGCTCTCTGAACGTGGATGACAGTTGTGTGACTTGGGCAGTCTGTGGGGCCACTGGTCGAGGGACCAGGATTTATCCCCAGTGAATGAACTGCCTTTTGGAGCCCATTGCCTATAGAGGTATACCTTGCTCAGCCTAGATACAAGAGAGAGGACCTTGATCCTGCCTTGATGTGATATGACAGACTTTTGTTGACTCCCCATGGGAGGCTTCACCCTCTCTAAGGACTGGGGTTGAGGGAGTGATGGGGGAGAAGAGGAAGAGGGTAGGGAGGGAAAACAGATTTGTATGTAAGACAAAAAAAAGATTGTTTAAAAAATAAAAACATGACCAAAAAAAAAGATGCTATGATTTACACAGATGCCTATCACAGCCAGGAGCAAGGTCCGCTGTCAAGAAAATTCATCTTAATCATCTTAGCAAGGCCCCATATCATAAATGATTTATAATTTTCTTGCTTCTGAAAAGCCTCCTGACAACAAACAAAACTGAATATTTACTCTACAGATAGTATTCTTATGAAAAGATTTTCCAGAAAACTTCATCTTTCTGTTTATTTCTATTTAATCTTTACAAGTAAGTAGGCACAAAATTTCCCTTATGCCAAAAGAAGCCACATTTAATGCGAAATTCAGATGAACTATTATATGAATAAATATATTTTCTTGTTAGTTCAACAGTGCACACATTGTCAGACCCAGACTGATCAGGGCTGGAAAGTAGGAGATGCACATTTCTCACTACCTAAGGAGAATGATGGGTTCTAGAATGGCCCTTTCTTTTGCAGCCCTTCTTAACCCAAGATTCTTCTTCCTACTTTCCCCAGCCAATAGCCTCCTGAGACAAGATGTAGATTTGATGGGAAAGCCATGTGACTCCCAAGCCTACTCATTCCCTTTCCTTCTCCTCCAGAGCTGAGATCAAAAGAGGAAGCACTTGGCAGAGAATCTGCCAGTGGCTTCACTTCTGTGCACCTTCAATAACTGGATTGTCTTTCCTCCTGTTCCAAACAAATGAGAGTCACAGTGAAATGATCTCTCCTGTCCCATGGATGACAACCATGCAGAAGTAAGACTGAAACAAATAGCCGAGGTGGATGTTCTTGGGTACCAATTCCAGTTCGGGGAAAGTGAAGTGCATCAAGACGGAGCTTGGTTGCTGCCGCTCTTTTGCTTTCTCTCATCAGCAACTAGGAGATCTTGAGTAGATTTTAACAGCACCCAACTTTCTGAATAAAACCAACTTGTCCAAATGTACACTGGGTGAATCTAGAACCTCTGCATTAATATGCCAGTAAGAGATCCCCTAGTATAGCCTTTCATTTCAGTCCAAGCCTCAGTGGAAACAGGAGAGTTCTCTTCTCATGAGTACAAACACCTCCAATACTAAGACATAACAGCAACATGGTGGTGAGCACCATTAGACAAAATACCTAAGAGCAGTGACCTATGCAACCTCCTTGGGGCTGAACTGAAGAAATGTCATGATCTGCCCAGGATGCCAGAATCACCAGAAAGCATCCCTAAAAGCTTTCTTACACCATGAAAATACAGTGGATTTTATTGGCATGAATGAATTTCAGAATTTCAGTGATTCATGTAAAATGTAGATCCTAATAACACTTAAGGTTTGTGGTAGAGAATGATGGCATTATCACAGTTTAAAAAGTTTTCCTGCTCTGTATTCATACATACATCCAGCCAGCCTCACTTTTATTGAAAGTAGTCATTGCTCAAAACTCTCAAGACATCAGCCCTACATATGAGTCTTATCTACTTGCCTGCACGTAACAGACACTTCTGTAATTGTTTTCTGTTTATATAAATCAGAGTTTCTAAATATCAAAGGATTTCATAATGGTTTTCTTCAACCAGAGATCCTATTCCTTCAAGGCAATGCTGGAGACAGAAGGAATATCCTGATCATTAGAAAAGACCATTGTGAGCTACCCTAGTCATTTCACATGGGAACAGTGTTCAGATACTCTGTGGCCAAGGATGGATGCTATTCTTCATGAAGTGCACAGCATATAACAGGTGGGAAAGCCTCTGAGTTTGGAAATCATAGAGGTGTGAGTTTTAATCCTGATTCTGACATTGATTAGGTATATCACCTCCATGAATCTTAATTTCCTTAAGCTTCAATTCTCAGATCTATAAAAATACCCAGTGAAATAGCTATAAAGACATAATTAAAGTGGGACAATAAACATTCAGTGCTATGCTAATTATTACCCTTACCTGTTTAGAACAGTTAAAAAGAATGATTCTGAGATGTTCCTGTGCTAAGGTCATCCAATAAATACAAGGGATGGTTTCTTCATCAAGTCCTTATTAGATCATGCTGCCCCTTGCCACCAGGTTGGGGACTAGCAACATCCTATAGGGAGGGGGAGTGTACATGGAGCTTGACATCAGTGAAAAGATAATTTCTGCCCTGGGATTTGAGGCAGATGGCTTATAACATCTGCAATAAATCTCACACTGTGGAGTTCTTATTTCATCATGATGGACTTTGTTATCATTCTTGCTTTCCATATACAGGCAACCTCCACAGGCAGTAAGACATCTTAGAAGGAAATAAAAATAAGCCCAAATATTCTTTTTATGTATTTTATTTTTTAGTTTATTTTGCATATAAACCAGAGTTCCCTCTCCTTTCTCTCCTCCCCATCACCTCCCCTTAACCCACCCATCCACTCCTCAAAAAGGGTAAGGCCTCCCATTGGGGGAGTCAACAAAGCCTGGCACATTAATTTGAGGCAAGACCAAGCACCTCTCCTACCCCCACAACAAGGTTGAGCACGGCATCCCACCACTTGAAATGGGCTTCAAAAAGCCAGCTCATGCACTAGGGATAGATACTGGTCCCACTGCCAGGGGTCCCACAAACAGACCAGGCTACAAAACTGTTGCCCATGTAGGCTCTCCAGCTGTCATTCTAGAGTCCATAAACTCCCACAAGTTCAGGTCAACTGTCTCTGTGGGTTTCCCTGTCATGATCTGAGTGAGGTAACCCAGACCCAGAAAGACAAGCACAGTATGTACTCACTCACAAGCAGATACTAGATGTAAAGCAAAGGATAACCAGACCACAATCCACAGCTCCAGAGAAGCTAGGTGACAAGGAGGACCTTAAGAGGGACACATGGATATCCCTGGGAAGGAGAAATAGATGAGATTTCCTGGGTAAAATGGGTATGGGGAGGCGGTAAAGGCGGGGAGATAGAGGATGAGAACATGATGAATGGGATGGTTGAGTTGGGGGACGGATGGGGTAAGAGTGGAAGAAAGAGATATCTTGATAGAGGGAGCCAATACAGGGCTAGGGGAAAACCTGATGCTAGGGAAATTCCCAGGAATCCACAAGGATAAAGCCAACTAATGCCCCTAGCAATGGCAGAGAGAGTGCCTGAACTGGTCTTCCCCTGTAAACAGATTGGTGACCAGCCTAACTGTCATCATAGAACCTGCATCCAGTATCTGATGGAAGCAGATGCAGAGATCCACAACCACTCCTGGCCAAGCTTTTCTTTATAAAAGCTCCAATTGCACCACTTCAAAATAAATTCATTAAATTATAAAGATAATTCATCAGATTTCTTTGGGCTTTAGATTTAGTTTTTGAATAGTTTTTAGTTTAAATGTTTGTCTCCATCTTTAAGATGTAATATTTTAGACAATATCATCAATCAAGTAAAACTGTGAACTTGGAGTTTTCAATTATTCAATATGAATTCATTAAAAATCACCTTAGCTAGATGATTTGTCTTCCAAACCTATCCACTGTTGGGAAAGGAAAACACCTGAGGACAGCTGACAGTCACCTCATACCCGCTTGTATCCTTGTTTGGCTTGTGTCCTTGCTGTCTTTGCCATAACTCAGGCTCTAATTCAGGTTTGGCATAGTAGGTGTTCACTACACAGCTACTGCTAATGCCAGTGGTTGACAAGCTTATTTGAAATTTGAGCATACCTGCCAGCCTCCCAGCTGGAAGCATATTATGATCCACCAAGTTACTGTGTGAAATAAATGTAGAGTATTAAATCAATCATGATTCATATTTTTGACATCTTAAACTTATAATCTCACATTTTTCTGAGTTAATGGTGTTTAGATATATATTTGTATGAGTGGTTATTTAACACAAGCAGACAGTTAAATATATTGGCAATTATTTCCAACCTAACTCAAAATGTAATATATTACTAGTCTTGATAAAGTTGCAAAAATAAAAATAAAAATAAAAATAAAAAAGCAGCCGGGCATTGGTGGTGCATGCCTTTAATCCCAGCACTTGGGAAGCAGAAGAGGAGGATCTCTGTGAGTTCGAGACCAGCCTTGTCTACAGAATGAGTCCCAGGACAGGTTCCAAAACAATACAGAGAAAGCCTGTCTCAAAGAACAAAAAAGCAAAAGCAGCCACCACAACTTTCCTGCTGCAAGCACCACTACAGCCATCACACTTGGCCCAGCATTGGCTGTGGCTAAAACTCCTGGCAAGGATGCCTGTAGGATTTGGGCAGCAATGTAGATAGAGTGCACAAGGGCAGGAGGGGATCACTTTGTGGAGCAAGTTTATTGGTGAAATAAAAAGAAATGTGTCAATCATCCAATTGTCATTTTTGGAATCTAATATCATTATCTAGAAAACAGGAGAACTTGATTATTAAATCATCATTGCTGATTACAGATGAGAAGTACTCTGAGCTGAATTAAATTCAGCAATTAATCACAGCCAATGCCCATTTGTAAATATCAATATTGAATTTTAAGCATATGAACCAGCCCATCAATTAAAACCAAGAGCATGGCTTTAATCAGTGAAATCTGCAATACAATTTGCTGAATTCTACATCTAATGAAACTTAAGTCGTTGTTGAAACCTAATCTTGTTGCCTGTGAAGCAGATACACAAATTATGGAATCTTTTGGAAATGTCATTATCTCTAGGCTGTGTCTTTGCCTTCTGGGGAACTGGCAGCAGCTGTATTCCAAAAGCACCTTGCTGCCATCAAACCCAGGGAGGGTAAGCATTTTAAAAGCACAGAATACAGATTATACAAGTTTAGGCTCTTCCCAGCTGTGGGTCTGTGGACAGCTTACTTTAAATCTCTGTGATTAGGTTTCTGCATCAGTAGGATCCATGCCACATGCTTATTGGAAGATCAAATTAATGCCTGTGAAACACTTAAAATAAAACTTACTAAATGGGAACTGCGCAGCAATTACTAATAAGTGCACATAGTCAACTCCATGGCTCAGTCATGTATCAATTGTATTGTATCCCCAAAATATTTAAGACCATCATTACACTCCTTTCATTATCCAAATAATCTTAAGGATAATAGTTCATAGGTTTTTCTGTTGCATTGTTGAAAGGAATATACTGAAGTCCATCATTTTCCAGTCTCCAAGATTTCCCATGGGGACAAGTGTAGAGAGTAAGAATGAAGGAAATCCTTCTTGAATATGTGCTATTTTAGCTTTTCTGTCTTATTTTACTGCACTGTTTTGAGTGGCCCAACAGTTCTTCATACAATTTGAGTTTCCTATTCCACCACCATCAAAGTCACAAATAATCACAGAAAGTTCATTCACCTTGTAATTAAGTTGACATGGCCTGGTGAACTGTCACAGTCCTAATCAGAGCCACAAAGCAAAAGTCATATTTTCAGGCATATTCCTCTCTTCAGAGCAAAGATTATATACAAAACATATCTTCAGTGTCATTGTTTAGCACAAGGACATTTCAAAAACATGATTTGTTTGAAATGCCAGCACTATGAATTCTTTATAAATCCAGATAACGCCAGTTATAGGCACTCAATTCAAACTATAGAATTCGGGGGCACAAAGATGGCTCAGTTGGTTAAGGTGCTTGCAGGCAAGCCTGATAATCTGTATTCAATACCTGAACTCACACAGGGGAAGGGAAGAATCAATACCTTCAAGTTGTTCTTGATCTCCTCCACATGTACACTGTGGTAAATGCTTCCTTGGTACCAAGATAAATAAACAAATGTAATTTAAAATGGAAAAGCCTATTTTCAGTGGCACTCATCATGAAATGGGATAGCATTTCAGATACTGCCTCCTACTTCCTAGGAAGAATATGAGAAAGAAATTTCCTAACAAAAATACAAATTATGAAAGCCCAGGTCCCACCAGTGCAAAAAACAATCATCGTAGCAACCTAATGGAAATAGTACAAGCAAGTGCTTCCATTTGTGCAAGTCACTCTCCTCTGTTTTTGCTCTGTGTCCTATCTTTCTCACAGCTCCTTCCTGACACACTTGATAGACTCTACTTCCTCAGCCTTTAGTGCCTGTTTTCTAGAACACCCTTGCAGACTCCTAGGCAGTCTCCATTACAAGAGACATCAGTATCTACTGATATGTTGCTTATCCATTAATGATGTAAGATTCTAAGATTCTAATCCATACTTACTAAATAACTGAGCCTTGAGTTTGGACAGGGAAGTTCACAGCTTTTATGAAGATAGTAATTCTATTTTCTCAATCAAAATGAAAGTGCCTGGTGACTTCTCTGCACTACAAACATAGCCAACCTTCAGAGGAAAAATAACCACACAGTTCCCTAAGGACAAAGTCTCCATTCTCTCATCTTTCACTCACAGCAGGAACCATCCTTAAAATGTCTTTCTTGCTACTGTCCCTTAGGCAAAGCCAACTTAGTTGACCAAGTTCCCAGTTAATGTCAAGCTACTGATTACCAATTGCAAACTTTCTTCTATTTCTTTATGCAATTACTGAATGAGCCCTTACAATGTGGAATGATAGTTCCAGACAGAAAAAAAAAATTAAAAAGTGGCTACCATGTAGATTCCTGAAATCTAGTGTTATATCTTTTGAACTATTTTTATTTTGACCACAGAGTTAAATACATTCTTTGATTTGAGCTTGTATCATGATTGCTTGTGTTGATATATTGTTTATGACTTAATAAAGCTTACCTGAGAATCAGAATGCAAAGCCAGCCACACTAATTAGCTATAGAAGCTGAGCAGTGGTGGTACACACCTTTAATCCCAGCACTCAGGAGACAGAGACAAATGGATCTCTGTGAGCCCAAGACCACCCAGGGCTACATGAGAGTGAATCAGTCTGAAAGCACTAGAGAAGAATACTAGGAAGGAGCAAAGGGTCTCATTTAAGATTCAGTTTTCAGTCACAGGGAAGACAGGATCTCCATTTCAGCTTATAGAGGTAAGAGCTACTGGCTGGCTACTTTGCTTCAGCTTGAACCCCAATATCTGTCTCTGGGGTTTATATCAATCGTGCTGTAATTACAACTTGTCAGGACTAGAAATAATGGGCACAGGAGACACTTAGCCCTAGACCACACAGAGCTCATTTCAAACCTAGAACAGTCAACAGTAAACTATTGAAGAGTTGCAGGTTTTTAATGGATTCTCCTCAGGAGAGAAGTGTGTTTGAAACACCATCATGACCACCAAAATAGTCATGGTCCATAAGAGAAAAAAGTACCAGTTTGAGGAGCCAAACCCTGATTCACTCATCTGTCATGCAGCCAGGCATGACACTCAGCAGACCACTGAACACCCCCCCCCCCAGTTAGTTTTGTAGAGCTCACATTACTTTCCTCATAAGGTCAGCAAATCATCAAAGGAGAATAAACTATAATCTGCTAAGACCCCACTCTCAATACCTACACAAGGCTGGCTATGGAGGCATCAAAGCAAGGCTCACAAGAGTGTCCTTGACAGTGTAAATAAACAAAACACACAGTATATCCAACTTAGATATATATGGAAATGAGCTTTATGCTGAAGTCATAATAGAGGCCCCAGGGTTAATGAGGCTCCTTTGTGCTGGAAAGGTGGTATTCAGCCACTCTGTATCCAGAGCTTTTGGTACCAAACCATATACTTTTCTCTTAAAGAGCATTCCTCCAGTCTTCCAGAATTGATTTTCTGTTTGGATAATTTAACATCTATGTCTATTGTGGTGTCTCATGGTGACAGAAAAGAACTCCATGAACAGAGTATTAAGTGTTGTTTTTAGGAGCATTACCTGTCTGAGGCCAGTCCCTTCCACCCACCCACCCTCACCTGCCCTCACTATACCCTTCTTGGTCAAGCAAATCCTTCTCTCTGCTGGGTCATACCTATTTCCTTTTTTTGTAAGTCCACCTTTTACTTAAGTCTTTTGATTCTGCATACAAAGTCTACCCCAGTTTCTAGAAAAAACAGATCCCAGATTGGCTGTTGTTTTTCTCCAGTACCAGTGATACCATCTCTAAGAGCATTTTCCTCTTTTCTCCTATCTGCTTGATATTAACCACATTTTAACCAGTCCTTAGGTGATTCTGTCACAAGTAGCCAAAAGATCATACTCCAATAAAGTATTTCACAGCAAATACATCTTTTGGCAGTACTCTGCACACTTCTACATGTTAAACATGCATGAGATACACCACATACACAAGACACACATGTATACATAGAAAGCATGTGGATCATTTGGCCATATGTTCATAAAGAGTAGCATGATATTTTATTCCACAAATGTGCTTACACAGCCTTTTATTGTTTCCAGAAAACATCTGAAACCCAGAGGGTGACTTTGACACAGTTTCATATGCAAATCTGTTTATTTCCTTCTTGAACAGACTTGGGAAAAGCAGGAAGAGAGAATAGTTTAGGACTGTCCTCCCGACTGTGGCTGCTGGCAGAAAAGAGCTGCATTCTTAGAGCCCAGACTACTCAGGTGATGCTGCAGAGCAAAGATCACAGTTTATGTTCCCAGGAAAAAGAAATGGGATTAAATATGACATAAAATGTAGCTTATAAAGCAAGTTTCTCTAACTTCTTAGCAAAATGTCGCCACTGAATTTATGATTAGAAAAATTACCATTCCCCAAAGAGGTATAACAGGAGCGGGCCAACCATTGCACTGCCACACCCAATGCTCTCACCTGTATTTGCATATCTGGTTATACAGAATGTACTTTGAACATGGTCCCTAAATCCTCTGGAAGAAAAGAGAATAAATGGGTTCAAAAGAACCTGCTCCTTGGGAGGCCAAGCAGCAGCACGTCCAAGTCTTTAGCAGCATAGCTGTGGTTTTGCATCCACATTTCTCTTCTACCCTAGCAATACCATTTAGCACAGCTCAAGCCAGCTCCTCCAAAACCTGAGGTCAGCTTTGCTCCAAGAGGAACAAGCCTCCCCTTTAGGGTGGGAATAGTGAGAGAGCTTAGTGTTGGGTTTATCTAATTCAGTTCACCAATGGATTAAGCACCTCTATCCTTGCCAACAGACTGTATCTTAGTTTATTCTCGGTGCTAAACAAGCCTGTCCAATTGTTCCTTTCTTTGAGTTTGCCCCAGCTAGGTCAAGCTGACTCTATTCTCCACTAGGCCATCTGAATAACCTCATTGGAGAACCTGAAGAATTCTGACTTCAGCCCCCTTAGGCCATTGGTGAAAAACTCACTCTGGCCCCTGTGTAAGACATTAATTCAGCTATAAGAAACCAGGTGTTGAAGGTGTGAGAACAATGGGCATAGGAATTGTGGATAATTTTATCTGGGAGAATTTATTTAGCCTCTTCACTGGCTAAAAATGGCCTGTCCCTTACTTAGTTTCTTGACTACAGTCCTTGCTAATCTATGTAGCAAGTGAGATCCCCTCTTGTGAGTCAGAGTGAAAGTGGTTGACTATCCTTTACTATGGGCACTGTTGGTGTCCAGGGCTATTCAACCAAAGAATAACAAACTTGCTCAAGGATTTGTTTCCAGTGGTAAAGCAAGAAGAGGCATATGTATGCCTAAGAAGAGTGTGTGTGGCCCTGGGATCTCAAGCAGAAGTTATGAATTTCAATTCTCTCATGCAGTACAGATGAATCCAAACAAGAACATTAGGACAGACTAATCAAGAAAGAAATCAGCAGGGGGGCATTCATGCAGAGGATCACTGACAGCACTCTAAACTTAACACAGCCACAGCTAATAGCCTCCTTACATCCTCTTCTCCCATTAAAAATGCCCTGGAAACAAGCTACACAAGGATATTGCTGCTGTTACTACCGTTACTAAATTGGCAGGCAATATTCTCTAAGTGCATAGGGCCAGGAACTGAGGTTTCCTGTGCTCTGTCTCTCCTTCCAGACTGAGTGCAGTTATAAGAGGAACAAGAACGGAGGTACTGGGATAAATAATACATGAGAACTTCAGGTGCAGGAAGCTTTATTCAGGCCTGCCACTAATGCATAGCTAAGCTTGGCATCTGCTGCAGTGTGACTGGATTTGCTAGCCTGAGTGTTACAAATGGTAATGAGGATGGCAGAGCTGAGGAAGATGCTGTCCTTTGATCTCATCCTTAGCCTCTGTCCAGCTGTTTTGGTCATTCTATATGGGCAACCCCCAACCAGGCCTCTGACCTTCAAACTCTTGGAATTTAACTAGCTAATAAAACCACAGCATTTCAAAGGCCACACGGTAAACAGAAGTGACATGCATGGTTAAATACACCATTAGTGACACTCTAAATATTCAGCCTCCGATCTCTGCCTGCTCCCTGCTTTCCAACTGTTGTCTGGTTTGAGGATTATTGTTTCCCCCACAAACCATTAGGTGATAACCTGGACTCAGTTATCCTAGAAGGAAATGGGAAAACATTGAAAGTGGAAAAGAGCTAAATATTCTCCTAAATCTGCCAGGTGGGGTGGCACTCGCCTTTAATCCCAGCACTTGGGAGGCAGAGGCAGGCAGATCTCTTGGGAGTTCAAGACCAGCCTGGTCTCCAAGAGCTAGTTCCAGGACAGGTTCCAAATCTACACAGAGAAACTCTGTCTTGAGAAACCAAAAAGAAAAAAAAATGTCAATTCATCAGAGACTACAAGATATGCCAAATATAATTATGAAATATACTTTTAGAATTTCTTAAAGTTCAGCAGAGCCATGAAATAGAATTGTGGTATCTAAACACTTATACAAAGAGTTCCTTTTACCAACCAAAGAACATAATAGTTTTTAACCCATGATGTAGGCAATAAGTTACCCAAAGTAGGTACGTTCAAGGACATTTGTTCAACTGTGTTCATAGCAATATTATTCATAATAGCCAGAACTTAGAAGCAACCTAGATGGCCCTCAACTGAAGAAATGATAAGGAAAATGTGGCACATTTATACAATGGAGTACTACTCAGAAGTATGAATCAATGACATCCTAAAATTTGCAGGCAAATGGTCAAAACTAGAAAAAATCATCCTGAGTGAGGTAACCCAGACCCAGAAAGACAAATATAGTATGTACTCACTTATAAGTAAATACCAGACATAAAGCAAACGATACCCAGCCTACAACCCACAATCCCAGAGACACTAGAACCCTCTTCCAGAAACAGATTGAAACAGATGCATAAATCCACAACTAACCAATGGGCCAAGCTCCTAGAGTACAAAGTGAGGGAGGAGCAAAAATATGAATAAAGGAGTCAAGTCCATGATGGGGAAACCCACAGAATCAGCTCATGTGAGCTAGTGAGAGATTACTGACTCAGGCCTGACAATTGGGGAACCTGCATAAGACTGAACTAGACTCCTTTAATATAGGTGACAATGGTATGACAGGGATAATATGAGACCACTGGCAGTGGGTCCAAGATCTAACTGACTTAGGGGAGCCCATTCTATATGGAGAGATATCTTGCCCAGCCTAGACACAGGGGTGTGGAGGTGGAGAGGTGCCTTGGTCCTGCCTCAATGAGATGATGGGACTGACTTAGTAGACTTCCTTGGGGAGGACTTACCCTCTCCGTGGAGCACATGGGAGGTGGGGAAGGGAGTGGGGAGAGTGGAAGGAGAGGAGGGGGGGAATGGGAATTGGAATGGAAAAAATAAATTAATTTAAAAAAATCCAGCATAAAAAATGATAGTTGAAATGAGGTCTCTCCTTCACTGATGCTCCTTTCTAATCTGAAATTTAATGGTGTTTTCTAGCAATCATGCCTGTAGAGAATTTAATCACACATCAGGGCCTCTCTTCAGCAATTATCCCACTACCTGGGTGCCCCATTAACCTTGCATATTCTTGCCCCTTCTATCATTTTATCACCAGTACTACTCAGTCACTCCTAAGCTACTTGAAAATATCTGTGACAAGATTTTCCATTCAAGTATTCAAGTGTGCCAATAGAAAAAACATCACTTTTTATCCAGCATCAACCTTGGGAAACATCCATGGCAATACAAACTGGTTATCATGCTTCAAGTTTCACCTTGTCATTCCCCCTTGCAGTCTGTACAAGTCACTGCCAGAAATCACAGCTGTAATCCATTTCAGAAATGAATACATTGTTGAGATCATGATAAGCAGAGCACACTATCCCAAGTTTGGGATAGGTTGGATGATGTTATCATTTCAGAGTCCTTTTTATGGTCTTAAACAGTCAGTGGTTGGTGCCAAGCTTCAGGAAACCATCTATCATCTGCTACTCAGTCTAGCAAAGTAGCCTGAAGAATAAGGCTTAGGACCTAGTTCTATATATCAATATCCAAAATACCCATATTATCTCAAGCAGCACATTCCAGCCTCAGTGGGACTCAGTGTGCTAATATGTTTGCCCTCTGACCT